>NW_017732313.1:536505-544444 GCF_001890085.2 Hipposideros armiger
GTGTAAATTTTAGTAACATCTATTGATGTTAGTTTCTAGGAGCAAGCGAACACTGGAAAAATCAATAAGGGGTACAAGGTACACCTGTCTGACATGGGACATCATAGGAAGATTATTGGATTTAAGCAACTCTTCATGGAAACACAAACACACATCATTGTAAATCTGCTGAGGGAAAGAAGAGTGAAAGTAGAAATCGTTTTTGTCATATTTTCCACATAAATTAATCAGTTCTCACTTTATATGTATAATGTTGCTAATGGTTTGGCGTAAAATGGGTTTTAAAATTCAAATAAATATTTATTTCTTCTTGCCATTTGTTGTGATTTTAGCACATTTTGCCCAGACTTTATAGTGGTGCTTTTCTTTGCTGCCATTTATTTATTTATTTATTTATTTATTTGTTTGTTTGTTTGTTTATTTATTTATTTATTTATTTTATTATTTATTTATTTATTTTGGGGTTTTTACCTTGTACATTTTGTAGCATATATCTTTTACATGTACCACTGATTTAGTCCTCCAACAACCCAAAAAGGTAGATATGTACTTCCCCTACTTTATTGGTGAGGAAACTGAGGCACAGAGAAACTGAATGATGGGACGTGACTCAAAGCAGCTGCACCACTCCTGGGCTTCTTTTCTTCTTCAACTTGCTCTTCTTGGACTTACTCGCTCTTTGCTCCAGTGCTGGGGCAGCAGCTCAAAAAGTGCGAGGAATATATGGAGAGGAACTAAGTCCTCTAGCTTCAGGGTGAGGGCTGCAGGGGCAGCTGTCTCTTGGACAGAAAAGCTGGCAGAAGCCATGTACCTTTGCTAAGCCCTCCGGCCCTGCCTGCGCATGCAGACAGGCACCACATCTCACTTTGCTGACTTCTTTGTGGACTCTGTATAAATTTTATATAATTCAGATATGTGGGTAACTTTCAAGTAATACTTGGTTAAAGCCTCCATGCTTGACTGTCTCTAGCAATAAGAATTGTACTTATTCCAAAACAATTATTTTTTTATTATATGCGACCCAGGAAATCCTAGTTATTGAATTTCTCCAAGAAGTATGAATAGGTTTGTTTAANTGAAAAAAATTAGGTAATTTGTATATTCAAAAAAGCTAGAATTACCAGTGAAAATTACAATGTAATCACAAGAATGTGTTACCAATGTGTGAGGCCAAATTTTATTGACGGACCTAGAAAATAGTTACAATAACAATGTAAATGTATACAATGAAAACATTGACCTTGCCTGAAAAACAGGGAGCATGTGTGGAGCATATGTGTATGGGAAATGAGTAAGAAATATTAAGGGAATTATTCTGAATACAAAACTTTGAAATATATAATTTTATGGATTCCTGTAGTTTATAGAAGCTCCATGGGTTCAGATAAAGTATTCATATAAAATTTGTTCTTTGTGTAATCATAAAAGCCCACTATTCCAGTAATTTTTTTTTCCTCATTTAGTTGGAATGAATTTTTTTAGGAACATGTGACTCCTAAAAAAAGGTCACTCCTTACAATGAATCATTATAGAATGCTTTGCACATTTTTTCTTCTAAACCACTTTGAAACTATTATCTCATTTTTTATACAGTTACACATGAGATACATAGTAGGGCATATTTTATCATTTTACAGATATAGAAATTGATGCCCAAAGAGGTTATGTGTCTTGCCAGAAGCACTGAAATCAGTATTAGAACCCCATTTTCCTCTTTACTAACCAAATAAATTTTCTACTGGATTACATTGCTTTCTGGAATAACAATCCTATCACACATGATTGTGATAGGATCACACTTCAATTTAGGAAGATATATATACATATATATATATATATATATGTAATATGGATCATATGATGGCATTATTATGAGTAGGCAGTAGTTAGAATGGTTTAGTTTTTATTTAATTGCCTCTCTTTTCTTGCATTTCTCATGCATGCCTCTTATACCTATATTTCTCTTAAACAATCCATTTTTCAGATAACATGTTTGTTCTCACAATACACATTTTAGAATTTCTTAGTCTCTATTTACTGCTCCCTTTGCTTTGTCACGTTTAACACCAGTGAAATCAAATAGTTAAGTCTGTTTTTACTTATCTTTCATCACAAAAATATAAATGTTTACACAAGTATGGACCCTTATGTGAATTTTTTGGGAATACATTTAGTCACATTTTAGAAGATAAAAATAAATATTTTATCAGATCAAACAACGTGGGAACTTGAGGTGATATACAAAGCATGTGTGCTTAAATGATAAATACACTATTGTTACAAAGAATAGAGGAGATCTATCAGTAAATGTTCCCTTAGAATCACAGAATATTTTAAAAATAACATATGCAAACTCTATTAAAAAACAGTAGGCATAACAGAATAAGTTGATATATAAATGTATAGTATGTGTAATTTTTTTTTTCCATTTTACCACTACCACAGTGTAGGACTGTATCATTTGTTACCTGAACTGGTCTAATTCCATTATTACTTCTCTCTAAAACATTTTCATACTTGAGACAAGATGGTCTTTCTCAATGAAATGTGATCATATCAGCTTCCGTTCTACATCTCAACATCAGGATCAAGGCTGGACTCCATATTACATGATATGATATGACTTGAAAAGACTATTGCAGTCATCCCCAACCTATGGCTCCTTCCAACTGGAACACCTTCTCTCTTCCACGACCTTATGCTCAGTTAGCTCCTACTTGGACATCACTTGATCTTCATCACCTTCCCTGAAAAATACAGCCGGATAAGGTATACCAATCCCTATCTGATAGTTTATCTCACTAATTGGAATTACTTGCTTAACTTTGTTCCCACTTGGCTATAAGCTCCTTATGTGTACACAGTGGCATTCATTCATAAATATATCTTAGGATCTAACAATTACTTGTTAATAAATATTAGATGAATGAATGAATGTCTATAGTTAACACTTTATCTCACTAAGCTATGACCTATAATATCTTGGCAAATACAATGACTGTTCAGCATTGTGGATATTGCATATAGCAAACATAGGTCACTTCTGTCCAGTTCAATTTGTACATATTTACACAAATCAAGTTGTAGGTTTATTCTGATTCTCAACTTTAGATCTCTGCATATACTTTATATTTCCAGAGTTATTTCAGTTTGATTATGGCATAAAGGATACTAAAACCAAAGGAAATATTATGTGAATTAATGATACAATGCAGTATAATAACATAAGGCAATGTATTTTGAAGTAGACATTTATGGCTTAATAGTGTTTCTGATCAGCTTTGTGTCAGAGCTAAAGTGGAGCTAGTATAATAACAGGCTTACTTTATATAGAAGGATTGATAAAGAATTTTCATAAATGATAAATTTGAGCTGGCTTTGTGTATACAAAACAAATTACTCAGGTACACAGTGACTTTCCCAAGAACGCATTTGCAGGAACTTCAAGTTCACTGCTGGGCAGACTTTAAATAATAATCAGGTCATAAAGCCAGAGAAAGTTATTTGGATTGCCACATAATTTTCCCTGAGAACTTAGAGAATTACAGTAGAGGCTGTGCCTCTGTAATCACTCTTTGATAATTATGGAAATAATTAGAAAGCCTTCACACAGTCTGTCTCTGTAAAAGTTTAGTGTCCTAAATGTGAGAGAGCAAGAACACTGAAAGTTGTTCAATGGCTTTGTCGAACAGATCTAATCAAGCAAGTTTTACCCTCTGACACAATTGGGTCTTGACTCATAAAAATTAAAGCTACTGTTGCAAACAATATTCAGATTCTTGAGCACTTTTTACCTGCTTGAACAAACTATGGAAAAGTAATGATATACCTGCCTTAAATCACTTGGCCTTTCAAATTTCATATTCATATAGAAGCTGAGCAGAAATATTTTCAAAGTGAGCAAAAGGAAAATATTTCCAATGTGTATATTAATTTTATAATTTTTCCATAAATCATTTATATAGTCAAGGCAGAACCTTAATTATATTTTTAAAAACTAAAGTAATCATATAGTCAGAGGAAATTTGAACCTAAAGTCAGAATTTCTGAGATCTCCTCCATTGAATTAGAGTAGATCTTTAGGATATTTTCAACTAAACATGTTTATAGAATTTCCATTTTATTATTCTACTCCAAAATAATATTTATCAGCATTTGGAAGAACAAAATAATTTTGAGTTAATGTAGGGAAACCATCCATTCCAAAATTATGCTGCCTGTTTCTATACTACTGGCAACTTTTAAAATGTGCTCTTGGTTTGTGAATAAGACAGCAATCAAATCAATACCAACTAGTTCTTGAATAATCAGACCAAATCAAGAGATCTTACAAAGTAAGAGCATCAAATAACTTGGCGCAGGGCTGGCTGTTAAGGGAACATTTCTGGGCACCGCAGCTATTCTAGAATCTACTCAAATAGTATTTTGAAAAGTGTTAATGTTTATGCTTCACTTTGTACATTTAGGAGTTCAGATCTACGAAAAGGAAACAATTTAAAAGTCTCAGGAGAACTACGCACTCAAACTAACCTATGCTAAAGATTTGATTATTAAACTTTAAGATCTCTAATAAAATTGGTGATATGCAGTACATTCAGATTTATTACACATATTAAAAAGTTGTGGACACCACTCACAAGAAATAACTTAAAATGGATTAAAGACCTGAAACCATAAAACTCCTAGAAGAAAACACAGGAAAAGATCTCCTTAACATGGGTGTTGGCAGTTATTATTATTATATTTTATATGATAATACAGGCACAAGCAATAAAATTAAAAATAAGCAAGTGGGACTACATCAAAGTAAAAAGCTTCTGCACAGAAAAAACTAAGATCAATGAAATGAAAAGGCATTCTACGGAATGGAACAAAATATTTCTAAATCATGTATCTGATAAGGTGGTAGTATCTACAACACAGAAAGAACTCACACAATTCAATAGCAAATACTACTACTACTACTATTTCTAATAATAATAATAATAATAATAATAATAATAATAATAATAATTCAATTACAAATAGGCACAGAACCCAAGTAAATATTTTTCAGAAAAGATATACAAGTGGCCAACAGGTACATGAGAAAATGTTCAACATTATTAATCATTAGAAAAATGCAAATCAAAACCATAATGAGATAGCACCTCATGTCTGTTAGAAAGGTTATTACCAAAAAGGCAAGAGGGAATAAATGCTGGTGAGGATGTGGAGAAAAGAAAACCTTTGTGCACTGTTGGTGAGATTATAAATTGGTGCAGACACTATGGAAAACAGGTTAATCAAAACATTAAAAATAGAACTACCACATGACCCTACAATCCCTGGGTATATATCCAAAAGAAATGCTATCACTATGTCAAAGGGATATCTGCACCCCTATGTTCATTGCAGCATTCTTTATAATAACCAAGACACAGAAACATCCTAAATGCCCATTAACAGAATGGATAAAGAAAATGTGGCATAATGTACACACACAGCAAAATATTAGTCATAAAAAAAGAAATCTTACCATTTAAGACAACATGGATGGATCATGAGGGCATTATTCTAAGTGAAATAAGTCAGACAGAGAAAGACAAATACTGTTATGAGCTCACTTATATGTGGAACTTAAAGCAAAGACAACAAAGAAAAACAAAAACTCATAGAAAAAGAGATCATATTTGTGGTTTCCAGAAGTGGAGGGGTGAGGGGTAGGAGAATTGGATGAAAGTGGTCAAAAGGTACAAACTTCTAGTTATAAGGTAAATAGTACTAGGGATGTATCATACAATATGTTGGCTATAGTGAACACTGCTGTATGGTATATTGGAAAGATGCTAAAAGAATAGATCCTAAAAGTTCTCATTGCAAGGGAAAATCACTTTTTCCTTTTGTTTTTGTATCTATATGAGATGATGGATGTCATCTAAACTTGTAGTGGTAATCATTTCACAATATATGTAAGTTGAATCATTATGATGAACATCTTAAACATATACAGTGATGTATGTTAATTATATCATGATGAAACTGAAAGAAGAAAGTAAGTTGTGGAAAATGATCTTTATATGTTCTCCAAAATAAGATTTTGAAGAACCACATCAGTAATTTTCAGCAAGGCACTGATTAAAAATATTCACGATGAGAATTATCTNGAGATTTTCTCCTAGTCTGAGTCTGTTACTTGTTAGTTTTCTTTATACTATTTTTTGTCATGCAGAAGATTGTACATTGCTGGTGGGAATGAAATTTGGTACAGCATTTATGGAAAACAATATGGAGGTTCCTCAAACAATTAAGAATAGAATTACCATTCAACCCAGTAATCCCTTTTTTTTAGGTATCTACCCCAAAAATCTGAAAACATTTATCTGTAAAGACATATGTACCCTATGTTTATTGCAACATTATTCACAGTGGCCAAGACATGGAAAGAACCAAAGTATACTTCAATAGATGATTGGATAAAAAAGATGTGTTACATATATACAAGAAATATTACTTGGCCATAAGGAAAATAAATTCTGCCATTTGTGGCAACATGGGAGGATCTTGAGATTATCACGCTAAGCAAAATAAGTGAGACAGAAAAAAATGGAGAACCATATGACTTCCTCATATTGGTATACATTTTTGAGCCAACAACATATAAGCAATTTAACATGAGGCTTCCTGGCTTCTCTGTAAGAACTGGAAGCTCTGGAAACTCCGATTCTCATTCACACATATGCCACATGAAGAGGAGAGGAAGAGTAGTTGCTCATTCTTGTAATTTTAGCCTCCAGTCCCTAACACACCACTACACATCTTGCTTCGTACACATGGCCACTTTTCTGAGATTTTTGTTTTTGGTTTTCATCTGCCTAACTTTGATTGACATTTGACTTTGGGGACTCCTGGATAAGAAAAAGACAAGTATTCACACACACACACACACACACACACACACACACACACACACACATTAAAATAAATAAATAAATAAATAATAAATATTTGATTCTACACTTAACAGTGAATAGAAGATAAAGAAAAGGGTCTGCAACATACCCTTCCAGTCAAAGAAAAGCACGCTTTAATTGCTTTTAGTACCAGCCCTAGATGCTTCTGGAAAATTAAGGGTATCAAAGTCATCTCCCCACACCACAAGTATTTGGAGAGACATGAAGGACCTAAGGTAACCCACCAAATGACCCATTAGAAGCCTTCCCCCACAGTTACCACCAGAGGCCTTCTAGGAAGATAACCCAAACTGAGAGATACATGCTAAAGAAGCGCAGGGTTTGTGTCTGAGTAAGTGTGACCTTGGTAGTAGACAGGAGATTGCCCTGATAGTGGCTGGTGATTTTGAAACAGAAGTTACAGAAAGGCACACCTGAAGGCTGATGATTGAGGATAGGACCTGAGGGCATTTGCTGGAAGAATCTGGAAGTTATTGATTTTGAGGTGGACATCTGAGGCAGTGTGACAGCAAAGAGTTTCAGCCAGTGGGGACAGACATTGGCCTGGCTCTGGAAAGCCTTCCCACACTCTTTAAATTGGCCCCAACTGATGGTGGTTCTGGTCCGGCTGGCTCTCTCTTTTGTCAGTGTCTTAACCCAGCATTGAGGAGAAAAAAGCAGTACTGATGTTACACATTACATGCCACACCAACTAATATGTTTTCAAAAGCACATATTCCAATTTCTGAATTATGCTGGCACTTTGTTTATCACCTCTAGTTCTCACTGAGTTTTTATCATTTTGCTTTTAATTAACATCATGACAAGGGATTAACAGGAATCAAAGCACAACTCTGTACACACTGCGTCTGACAGCAACTCAAGGAAACAGTAACAGGAAGATAGAGTAAAACATCTATATATTTTGATTATTTGCATATTTAAACTATGCATGTGATCTGAACCTTCCATTTGGGTAATTCAGGATTATTTACATTTGGCTCTTG
>NW_017732313.1:552659-553705 GCF_001890085.2 Hipposideros armiger
ATTGCCTTTTAGTCCATTTTTAGAAATTGTCAATGTTTTATACGCTATTCTCTGCTTGTCTGATGCTATTAATTACTTTCAAAACATGTTCAAAAAATTTTTTTATTTTTATTTTTTGCTTTTGGGTTAGAATCACTTGAGCAAAAAGCAACGTACAGGAATTTCAGAAGCACCAATATGCACCTTGAGGTCAAAATTATTCCCATGCCTGTATTGTTTTGAGACTACAGTAAACTTCCTCAGTGGGTTTAAACCTTCACCACTGTTATGACTCTTTTGAGCAAATAGGAGGCATTATCTCTAGAACTCTAATTTAAGAATTTAAGTATGATAAATAATATATGGGGAAATATCTGTATAAACTCTCAAACAAGATAGCCCAGTCCAATTGAGAGCATGTCTGGGAATTAGAAAGCTTTTTAAATTTTAAATGTTAAAATTTTTTCATTTTTCTTTCAGAAAACTCTTTGTCTCTTTCTCTTCATTCTTCCTTCCCTTCTGTTTTCTAATATGTTCAATTCCCATGTGTCCCTACTATTTTGACTGCCATTCAATATTCTTTATAACACTGTCAACTGTCTTGAAACTTTGTTCTCTATTCACTGCCATCATTTTTCACTCACCACTATTCTTCCTAAAATCTGCCCAGTTCTCCCACTGATCTCCAAATACTACCCTCCAGAGCCAGACTAAATTTCACATCTTATACAAACATTAATTTGAAATAAATCATAGTTCTACATGTAATGTGTAAAACTGTAAATCTTTTTAGAAGAAATCAATTTTTAGGAGACAATTTGTTGTGCTAAAGTTAGACAAACAGTTCTTCTTAGACATAACACCAAAGGCATGACCCATAAACAACAAAAAATGATAACATAAACCACCAAACTTAAAATTTTTGCTCTATGTGTGATTGTAAGAGAATGAAAAGCTAGCCATTGACTGGCAGAAATGTTTTCCTGTAAGTACCGTTTGCTAACCAGTTGTGCTACTGGAGCTCTAAAGGTGTGTCAGAAGTAGTATACATACACAATGGAATACTA
>NW_017732313.1:554108-555989 GCF_001890085.2 Hipposideros armiger
AAAAACTCATAGACACAGATAATAGTTTAGTGGTTACCAGAGTGTAAGGGGGGAGGGCAGATAGTAGGAGAGGGTAAAGGGGGTCAATTGGGAGGAGAACTGACTCTGGGTGGTGAATACATAACGTGATATATAGATGATATATTACAGAATCGTACACTTGAAACCAATGTAATTTTACTAACCGTTGTCAACCTAATAAATTTTAATTAAAAAAATTTTTTCAAATCACATATCTGAGAAAGAATCTTTATCCAGAACATATAAAGAATTTTCTAAACTCAACAATAAAAGCAACCAGAACCATTCAATTAGAAAATATGCAAAACTTTTTAACAGACACTTCACCAAAGAGGGCATACAGGTGGCAAATAAGCACATGAAAAAAAGATGTTCACCATCATTAGCTATTAGGGAAATGCAAATTAAAGCTACAATGTGATACCAATGCATACCTATTAAAATGGCTAAAATAAACAAATACTGACAATGACAATGTAGACAAGTATACAGAGCAACTAGATTTCTCACACATTGTTGATGGAAATGTAGCCTATCATAGCCATTCTGAAAAGCAGTTTGGTGACAGTTAACAACAAACACAGTGCAACCTAGTCCTCCCAGGTGCTTATCCTAGAGACATGAAAACATGCTCACAGGGGAACGTGCACACAAACATTCACAGCCACTTTATTTGTAGTAGCTAAAGGGTGGAAACCACCCCAAAGTCCTACAACTGGCAATAGATAAACAAACTGTGATGCAACAAAAACAAAGAAGCAAACTATTAATAACACAACAATTTACAAGGATTTCAAGGGATTTATGCTGAGTGCAAAAAAACCAATCTCAAAATGCTGCATACAGCATGATTTCATTTACATAACATTCTTGGAATGGCAAAATTATAGTAATGGACAGCTAGCAAGTTTTTGCCAGAGGTTAAGGTTGGGGAGAAAGTGAGACTTAAGGGCTAACACAAGACAGTGTCTTTGTGATAATGAAACAGTTCTGTATCTTAATTATAATCTACTGTGTAGTGATGGTTAAACAAATTTACACTTGTAATGAAATTTCAAAGAACTGTATGTATAAAACTGAAAAGAGGAAAAAGAAAAGTTTATTGAAAAGCTGTTGAAATCTACATAAAGTCTGTATGTTATTAAGAGGATTTTACTAATGTCAAATTCTTGATTTTGACCATGTACTGTGGTTATGAAGAATGTGATTATTGGGTGAAGGTGGGTTAAAATGCACTGGAAGTCTACTATTTTGCAAATTCTAGAAGGCAACATATTTAAATATAAAACAGTTGCAATTTATAAAATGACAATGAATATTTAAGGACAATTAGGAGCCTGCTACATTCAATGAAGGATTTTAAGTGTCTTGAGGGACAGGGTCACACTTTTTCATTTTCATATTTCCATAACAGTACAGTAGCTTAAGCAGAATTACATTTAATAATATATAAATTTGGTATAAAACCAGTGATTTAAAATTAAATTGCCAACTAAATATCTTAGTAGGATGCTAAATAGTAATTATCATATTATCATTTTTTTATTAATTCTTAAATTTTGGTCTTAAAATTATTAACATTGACTAAAGCCAATATATTATATATTTTTTAGTTTCTGAAAGAACTAATGCTTCTTTAAATAACCTGTTCAAAACTTTAATATATATTAATTACTTGGATAATAAGGCCTCAAAACTTGAAGGAATATTTTAGTTTCTAATTTATCATATTAGAGTTTACCAAGGTTTTCAAAGGAAGACAGGAAAAAATCCTTAATTTATATTTATTTACATGTAAATTATTCCATGTAAACTTCTCTGAAATTAAATGTATATATATATATATATATATATATATAT
>NW_017732313.1:557699-561463 GCF_001890085.2 Hipposideros armiger
GATATAGCATTACCTGAAGCTCTGCTCTGGTTTCCTTTAGGAGTCTACTACTCACACTAAAAACTTTGTCATGTTGAGGATCTACTTTAGAAGACAGTTCTCCAGAGTTAATTCTGGGGCAAAAGCCATTGGGGCACAGTGCCATCCTGAATCACTGTCAGCCTATTCTGTCATTTCTTTTCACAAATTATAATTATACTGTTATTCAAATTATGAGTATATCCCCATGCCATTGACTGTATTTTCTAAAAACAGTTTTAATAATTTCATGGTGTTCTATTTAATTTAACTATCAAAATTTATCTGGTCAATCCCCTGTTAGTCAAGATTTAATTATTTGCAATTGTATCATATACAACATTGTAATGAATAGTTTTACATAGAAATAGTTGTCCATCTATAATTATATCCTAGAAGTAGAATTGTGTTTACAAAATGAGTGAACATTTTGAAACTATTTAATACATATTGACAAATTGTATCCTAGATAGTTCATACAGAGTTACCCTCCCTCCAGCACTATATTAGCCCCCCCTTCTTCCTTCTCTTATATACTTTATTTTGGTTTTAATCTCTGTCAACTGTATTTGTAAAAAATTTATATCACTTTATCTAGTCTTTTTTTATTACTTATGCAGTTGAGTTTTTTTGAAATTTAGATCACTTACATGCAATTTGTAAATTGGCAATTACATTCCCTTTTTTTCAATAAATTGTCTTATTTATATTGATTTATAAGAGCTATTTAGTGGTTAAGAATATTGCCACTCTTGGTTTAGTTTATGGTAAATTTGTTTAGTCAAATCTATCTATTCTTCCCTTTGTTTTAAAAAATATTAATCTTTAGTGATATAAGCTGAATAGTATCTGGTATTGTACTTTATTTAAATATATTTATGTAAGCAATTCAGATTTTATTTCAGTTTAGTGTGTTGCACATAAAAGAAACTCTGATCTGATTCTCTCTATCTACCTATCTATATCTCTATTTTATCTCTTTGGTTCAATTTCCACTCACAGTTTATTAAATTTTCCATCATTTTTTCTGCCTATCAAAAATTTCAACTCCAGTAAATCTATATTATACACTATATACACAACACACATATATTGAAGTCTGTTTCTAGAATGTAGCCTATATTCCACTGACCCACTTATTCTCCTACTAATGGTCATATTTTAAATGCTGTATGTTTTAAAATATTTTAATATCTAGCTGTACATTTTTGTTAATCTTCTGCACATTTTTCCATGATAATTTTGAAATTATTTTGTCAACTTAAAAATTTAGTGTACACATTCATTAGAGTTGCATAAAAGTTTATTAATTTGGCAATAATTGACATCTTTAAAATATATCTCTCAATTTCTTTACTCTTGTTTTCATATTTTCTGAGTGAGTTGAGTTAGGTTTTTAGTTTAAGTATATTCAGAAGTTAGTTCATAGAACCAAACTACGCTGTTCATTCCCAACCAACACAGTAGCTAGTGTTGTAGTGCATTAGCGACCACTCTACTCAGCATGAGTGCTTAGTTTTATCCTTATTTTTACTGTATCAGTACAGACTGACTGTTATTTATCTGTTCTATTCCAAAGACAATTTCACTATTTCTTTTTTATTTTTTCTTTAAAGATTTTATTGGGGGAATTGGGGAGAGGGAACAGCCTTGGAAAATTGGCAAAGTGGAACAGATGAGCTGCTGTCCTATTGTTCCTCAGTCTAGTTGTGGAGGAAGTCGCTTCACTGGCCCATGTTGGTATTGTGATCATTGTACTTTTCCCAGCTGAGGCAGATCGGTTGCCAGACTTTGGACAGCCACTCACGGCAGTTCACGAAAGCTCACGCCAGCTGCCTGCCAACCTCACTACAGCCTACACCCTCGCCAGAGACTTGTGGCATCCCTGCCCCAAGTTGAGCTGTTGTTCACCATCTTAGTTGTAGAGGGCACAGTGTCACTGGCTCTCATGTGGGATCCAAACCGGGGCCCTGCTGCTCAGAGCTCATGCTCCCAAGCCAACTCTTAACCAATGAGCCACTCAAATGGCCCTCACTATTTCTTATAAACTCTGAAGTACATCTAAAAACATGCTTAACTGTAGGAATATTCTTCAGTGAATAGGTTTCTTTCTTCATTCACATTTAAATTGTATATCCACTTTATTATTATTATTTTTTAAATGAAATAAAGTTTGAGAGCACTGGCTGTCATAACTACCCACAGTCTATTCAGAATCAACACTTGATGAAAATGCCAACATGCTATTCAATGGCATGTAGAATAAAACATATTATAAATGTGTTGTATTTCAAAGTAATTCTATGCTATGAATTAGTGGATTTTAAAGCTGTTTCTCTGTTTTAAGTAGATAATTTTACATTTTTATAATGCCAGTAAAGTGCACTTGATATTCACTGTCAAGAGGATATCACATAATTACCACTCAAGTGTTTCTAAATAAAATCTTTTCATATATGTCATAAGTTCTATGCATTCATTAGACTCTTCAAATTATTTGTACATTAAAATGACCTGTCCAAGAATTTTTTAAAATTTAAATTATCATTAAAAAGCAAAGTGAGCTTCAGTAAAGGATACACATTTTAAGGCCCACGTTAAGAAAAGAGATAACATAATTTGCTGATCCTATCCCTATTAGTTAAATATAAAGTGATGTTAAGTAGCATAAAAAGGGAAAAACCACCTCAGAGAAAGCCAAGGAAGATTTCTGATTTTCAGAGGGATACCCTAATGTGCTGTGTATTGGGATTCACAATGTGAGGAGTGTAATTAAGTGACAGGAGTAGAGAATGATCCCTTTGTTTCTCTGCTAAAACAATGTGTTCTTTATCATCATACTGGTTAAATCAACCAGTCATGCATTACATGGAAACCTATGATTTCTCATAGCTCCTTGAGTGTATTGAGAAATTCTTAATTGAATTTATGTAATCTATGGAAACCATCAACAACAGGGTTTTCGCCCCTAATGGTATCAGGTAGCAAGAGAGAGTGTAAAATCAATGCACAATGAGATTGATGTGCCTTCAAGAGGCGTCAATACACATACGAAAATATAGAGATAATGACATCCTAGGGAAAAGGAATAGGTCACAGTGAAAAAAACTCAGTCAAATTTCTCTTAAATGCTCCTCCCTCTTTGCCTTTTTCCCACCCCATACATAGGAAGAGGATCACAGGAAATTAGCTCCACTACACATTACTGCAGCCCCCGCGGAGATGGAGAGCAGCACAGCTAAATTTTTTTTGCGAATTTTTTGCACCTGTCCTAATTTCTCTTCTAAGGAATAATCTGCATTTCCCTCACCATTGAAAGGCTAAAATAAATTTAGCTTTAACAGCAAGCTAAAATCGCATTGAAAATGTGATTTGTGGTAAAGAAAAAGGGTGAAAAAAGAAGAGGGGATCAAGGGGAGACTGGGGAAGAATGAAACAGAATAAGAATGTACAAAACTTAAAAGAAGAAAAAGTCAAATTATAACAACTTTAATATTAGTGTCTGTTTAACTGTTCTCATGTTTTGTATTATTTTATTCATGTGTGCATTGCTGGCCAGCATTTGAATTCACTCTTAGTTTTGGCTTCTAGCTTTTCTCAGTTACACTTAGAGGGTCTTGTGGTTGGCAAACCATTCACCCTTATGTACTCCCACACATGTGTGGCCCACATATTTGTCTACACACATGCCCAGAGGAAGAGAAACAAGGACAACTGATTAAAACAACAACAAGATAATAATGAAA
>NW_017732313.1:566833-567852 GCF_001890085.2 Hipposideros armiger
GGTTTCCCATTTAATAGCAATATATTCTATGTATTTCTCATATTCCATAAAGTATGCTTTATCCCTTACAGGCAGAATTAATTTATCTAATAATTACACCTACTTATAACTGGCATGTATAATAGATAAAAGGATATAAGTAAACTTCATTCTGCACCATTAATGTGAATAGCTAAAGGGAAATGCATTTTAATATAAAAATATTTCTTAGCATCATGATTTTTAAAAATTCACATAGTTACCTTGAACACTAAAAAAACAAAACAAAGAAAGAAACACAAAACTAAGTTTCGAGTATGACATTAAATTCCAAGGCAAGTGAGATGCCCCAAGATCTATTTTTGTGACTATAATCTTTTAAAGCATATTTTTATAACCTTTTCAATGTGCTTGATAATATTTTAGAAAGAAACATGTTATATGAATTTACTAAAAAAAATTATTCAATTAACGTCAACTCATTCACATAATCCCTGATTCTGAAAACTGAAGTTGAATGCAATAGGGCCTTTGCTCTGGAACTACAGTTTTGCTCCATTAACTTTGCATCATTCACTACATTTTTCAAAATATTTAACCAGCAAAATTAAGATTGCCAGTTTAGGAATTTGGATACAAAATCACCTCATCTCAAATGATTGGTGAGAGGGTATCAAGATGGCGGAATGCTCTAAAGCACCATCTTCCAAATTAGTGAATATACCTATATGGGGTTTGACAATTAAGTTCGAGAACTCATCCTAGAAAAAGTTCTACGTACCTCATTGCTGAATATCACTATGATCACCATAAAAGTACTTCCCTTGGGAAGCTAAGCACCAATGCCAGTGCCTAGTCTACCGTTCAAAGCAATTTGAAACTCTTTTTCTGGAATGGCCATCAGAGCTGTCATATTACCCTTGATGTCCTGAATGTCATCCAAATGTCTTCCTTTCAATATTTCCTTTTTCTGCAGGTAAAGAAAGAGGTCACTGGGGGCCAGATAAGGTGAGTAGGGAAGGTGTTCCAATAGAGTTATT
>NW_017732314.1:0-23532 GCF_001890085.2 Hipposideros armiger
ACTAGATTGAAGAACAAAACGACAGCAACTTGTCTGTTCCCCTTCCCCCAACTCCCCAGCACTGTTCCCATCCCCCCAATTCCCCAATAAAAAATTAAAAAAAAAAACCATAAATAAAATGTATGACAGAGTTACCTATAAAAATAACAGGAACCTAAAAGAGATTTGACAGGATGAATTTAAACAGCAAAGCTAAATAATAATTCTCAAAAAGTAGGATTAAGTTGAAATTGTTTAGAATTTTTTCTAAATAAGAAAAAAAAGCCAAACAGCAATTAATTACAATAGACCTGGAAGAGCTAGTATTACTACAATAGTACACTCCAGAAAGAATTTTTTTTTAAATGGTTATAAGCTTCTTAAGGTCAAAAACCATATTTTAACCATTTGTTTATTCCCCATGGTGTCTGTATTTTCTTTTAAATGAACAATTCATTTACATATAGCTAAATGTTAATTTTACAGAAAAGAATATCTAAAAGCAGTACCACAGGAATCCAAAACAGAAAGACCAGCAATGGTTTTTCTATAATTATAATATGACATTAGAAGGAAAAAATGTATTTGGATTTCAAAGTTTCTAGGGAAAGATAACTTTAGCTCTTGAAGTAACTTATGTTGCCTAAATATTAATAAACACTTAAGAATGTCAGTAAAGGGGATCATACATCTGTTCTTCTTTAGGAAGAGAGAAAGAACAGAATTTTTCAAAAGTAACAGCAACAGCTTTCTGCAAATTATCACATTTTAAAAAAGTATTTACTAAGGTTCTTCAGAAAATATTTTTGAAAAGTTAGTACCAGTTATACAAATGCTGTAAAAATTACAGAAACCTCACCTATAGGCCAAAAAACATTTTTTTATAATTACTAGACAGAAGTATAAATTGTGGAAAAATTTAAACTGATTATTAAAGAAGTTTCATTGCAAGTATGTATGCCTAGTTTATTTTTTTTTTATTTTTTTATTTTTTAGCTGAGCCATCCTGCTACCTGTTGGCAGCTCGGTGACTGCTCAGCTCGGGCTGGACTTGAACCACTGTTGCTCAGAGCTCAAACTCTTGAGTGAGCTCTTAACCAACTGAGTCACTCGGCCGGCCCTGCCTAGTTTATTTTAATCATATGTAAACTTTTACATTTACCAAAAGAGCAGGCTCATATTTCTAAAATCCAAAATCCTACTTCTGGAATATGAGAGAGGATGGAATTCTTCACACATAGCTCTGCCAATTAGAAAACCTAAAACTATAACATTATGGCTTACTTAATACCCATCATTTTTGTGGATATTTATTTATAAAAAAATTGGCTTCTCAAAGTTCTAAATGTCATCCTAACTTTATAAACCAGACTACAATTCTGGTGATTTAAAAAGACAGATGTTAAATTTTTTTAAATAGTATCTTCTATATTAGCAACAAAAGCATTACAAACAATATTATTATATTCTAGATAAGAGAACAAAGAGGGAAGCCAATGCAAACTCAAAAATATCTTTTCACATGTCAGTCTTGGGGATACTCTATGTAACCAGTTAAAATAATGATTTTTTTAAATTTTACATAATATTAAATGACAAAATAAGTGATGGTTTCACTAATAATCTGGCAATATTACCTCAAAAAGAAAGACTTAATGTTGTATAGCAGTAATTCAATTTTTTTCTCATTTCTAAATTACTTTATTCTCTTTCTAAATAAAAGTGTTATTTTAGAAGAAACTTCAAATTTGACAAAAATCTTCATTAAATTTACCTCAAAATTAAATCATAAAACATAAGAATTTTAAAAACAACAGATATTCCAAGTGATCCTTATTTAAAGGTGGGGGGGGAAACCTTACAAAATATTGGTGAAATTACTTAAGATTTCAAAAGATTAAACTAATTACATATTAAATCTCAACAGATACCTTATCATCATAATCCTGTAAAATCAAAATGAAATAAACCTATTGCCATCACTCCAAGTCATATCCCAAATTACCAAACAAAAATTAACATAAAAGCATTCTACGTAAGTTTTTATACACCTCTACCACACTTTTGAACTCACTTGGGTAAATATGGATCTTTCCAACAGCAGCAGCAGTTTGTACAAAGTTATTTACCTTGTCCAGGTCTTGCAGCTACAGCTGCTCCAGCAGATGGCGGCTCAAACTCCTGTCAATTACAATAATGTTATTACAGTGACCTATTACAATGTGCAATTTGTAATAAAATAGTAGTGATATCACAGACTTACCTTTGCTTTCTTTGGGTCTGGATCAAACCTTTCAAGAATTAATTTAGCCGTTTTATAAGTTTCTTTTTCCATGACTTCTTCAAGCTGCGAACAAAAATTTCCATAAATTGTTACATTTTAACACACACACATTACTTATTTTATAAGTCCTAGTCAAAAAGTGTTCAAATATAAGGCTTAAAATAAACAGCACATAATATATCCAGATAGCATGAAAGACTTCCTACATTCAAATAATTAAAATCCAGATTTCAAAATGACTTCTAACCTCTAATGTTACTTGTATTTAACAGCTTTACTGCAAGGAAATACCAAATATTGCTAATTGTTTACATATAATGAGGAGAATAATTACATGCACCAACTTCAATAATGGAATGTGCAAAAATCTATCAGCCATCATTATTGGAAGTTATTAGACATGACAAGCAAATGACAGGCAATTCCTCAGATTTATTTCCTCATAGCACTTAATGCTATTAATTTAAAGAAGGTCGTTAGCCAAGAGCTTTACAAAATAAAATCTCTGTGCCAATTAACTGCTGTCAGCATCGATTTTAGATTATTTATTAGCAGAAGCAATTAGCTTGCTGCAAATGCAGTGAAAACTCACTAACTGGGAGAACAGCCATGGAATTGGCTCAAATGACTTTAAAAGCTGAAGCTCCCCCTTTTTTATTTAGATTCACACAACTTTAGAGGAAAAAAACTGAACATAGTAAGAATTTAAGTAAAATTTTTACTGAGTTCTATGCTCACACTAGGAGCCGTAATTAAAACATTTCACTATTATAGCATTTTATTTACAATGCACTCAAGTCACTTTATGGCTTAATACATGGGTTTAATTTTAAAAGTAATCGCTAGTAAAGTATCATTTTAGCAGTTATGGCCCAATATCAGAAAAAGTTTAACTTTAGTGTTAGTCAAAGTTATGACAAATAGTTAATGCATAAAATAAAATGCTTTCACAAAAATTGGAACAGAACCTTTTCCTTCTCGGTGACCACTGATAGCCACTTAGATTCATTAAATGTCATATTCCAAAGGACATTTATTTTTAAATGCAACACAGAGCACATTTAACAAATTAAAAATACAGTTAAAAATATGCTGCCACAATAGTAGTTAATAGATTCCTCATTAAAAACTCAATTTAACATTTAAGAAGCTAAGTGCTTAGATGAATGATTTATTAACCCTGATTTAGTGAAACTAAAACATTTTCCTAATTATTGCAAAATTACAATAAATTCTCAAAACAAGAAAGTTTAATTTTCTGATGTAAAGGAAATGTTTGTAATAGCACTTTAGAGTTAGAGAACAACTGGGAATAAGGTTACAGAGAGGACATCACAGAATATATCCCCAAATCAACATAATCTACATGGATTATCAAAGAGCTGAATCCCTGATCTCTACAAATTAATTTTTGATGTTTTAGACCAATGCTGTGGCAATAAAACTTTATATAATGATGGAAATGGTTTATATCTGCACATATAGTAGCCACTAAACCATATGTGATAAATGAGCACCTAAAATGTTGCTCATGCAAATTGTAATTTTATTCCATTTTAAATAATGTAAATTTAAAAAGCTACATGGGGCTACATAACAGCTTAATTAACACACTTATCCATACAACATTTTAGTGAATAACTTGATTTAAATAGACATTCTGACCAGTGGAAAGAACATAAACTTGAAACTCTGAAGTTAGAAAAGAACTGGGTTCAAACCACATCTCTATTCTTAATCAGTTAGAAAGACTTTAACCAAGTCTGTTAGCCTCAGTTACCCCTTTTGTAAAGCAGATACATTAAGATTGTCTTCATAGCACTGTTGTGCAATTTAAATATAATAATGTAGGAGAAAGAGTCTATAAAAGTACCTAACACAATAACACATAATTTTCAATGATCTCCCAATTATTCAGAATGGGTCTGAAACAAACAAGTGTTTTGAAACAAGTTGGTTTCCAGATATCCAACATATTAATCCCAGAATTTAGGAGTGAGAAACTGAAATCTCAGAATGCCCTAAATTATGTTACTCTGTATTTTTCAAAATCTTTTATATATATGATATTTCAAATAATAAGGAATGATATAATAGAGTGAATTATTTTACTGTGATATGGTTATACTAAAAGTTTCAGAGTTTTTTATTTTAAAAAGAGAATAAAATATTCATTTATTAGGAATCAACATTATTTTGAAAAGATTTTATATTTTAATAACATATAACAATTATTTCTACCTGGTATAGACATTTCATCATAGCGAACAAGAAAAAGGAATACTAACACAAATAAATGTCAGGATTTTTTTTAATTTTGAAAAATAATTCCACAAAAGTTTGATATTTAAAGTATTATTCTTGAAATAAAATTTTAAAACACACAAAGCATTAACTGCCCTATCCAATATTCTTGATTTTTGTTTCATGACAAATATTCCAGACACAGAAAAATTTCTTTCGTTTTGCATTGACTTGGTCAAATTATTAAGAATATGCCAAAAAGCATCTTAAATTCAGAGCAGTAGGGTACTGTTGTATCATTTAAGCTCGTGTTTTTACAACAATGAAAATATTGTCTGCTTACTCTCATTTGGGTTTTGCTGTTGAAATCAATATTGTTTTTACCAATTCAGATTTTATACTATTTTCTGATTTCACATAGGAGTATTTCACAATAATAGTCACATCTTTTCTCTCTCCATTTCTTCTGTTACAGCATTTACAAAGATCTGTAGCCTATGGTGAATATTCAAACACTGGAAAATGCCAGCAAACATTATTGGGTAATATAAAAATGTAACATTTGAAATGCTAGTGAGGTTAACAGCACTACACAGACTCACATGCTGAAATTGCCAATTTAAGGACATCCTTTGCTTCAAAAATTTATTTCACAGAATAGCATTCACAGGATTTTGTAAAAAGTATATTATGTGCATAATTTATTTGTAAGAATAACTCACCATTAATAACAGGCAGGCACATAAAACATACTTATAACATGGCCACAAAAGCAAGACTGACTAATTAGATTGTGCCACTTCTCTTCTACATGCTTTTTGTCCTGTTTCCAGAAATGTCCACATTAACCTATAGCTCAACATTTCAGAATTTTACTCTTGCTTTCAACTGACATTAGTGGATTCCTTTGAAACAGTAACATTTGTAATTGACTGTTAAGCTTTAATTCTCAAAGAATTATAACACTTCTTCCCATGTTCCCGCTTTCTCAACTGTTTTTTTCTCAGGATTTGGAAAACCTTAAATTTCCTGAGAAATGCCAGAAAGGGGCTACCACATAGAAATACTAATTTGGAAAAAACATGGCATTTTCATGAAGCCACTTAAAGAGGTCATTTTGACTCATGTTTTGGATGTTGTCTTTGAATTGTTTTGATGGGATGTTCATGGACGCAGAGGGATTACCTATTGAACAGTGATTTTTTTTTTTAAAACCAAATGTTTTTTTTAAAAACCAACCACAAAGTATGTGAGTGGAAAAAAGGACACATTCAGACTTGAAAGTTTTTTAAATAACTAAACATTAACTCCTAGCTTTATTTTAGTAAGTACTTATATTAAGTTCATAGATTTAAAACATTGTTAAGATATTACTCATTTTCCTTTCTAATTTAACTTTTTAATCAGATGATAATTCATGTTCATTGTTACAAATTACACTTTTACAAATTACAAATTACATTACAAATCTATTCAGATTAAAGAGATACATCCCTAAGGAAACTACCTTTAATAAAATGTCAAGTAGTAAATATAAACTTGTATTAATTTTATTAGTAAGAGAAGGTTTAGGAGTTGAATAATTTTAGACTGATAGTTATTTTTCCCATTGGCATTTCAACAATAAAAGTACTTTTAAGGCTATAAATGAAGAGTTTAAACTTGTAAACATCAATGAACAAGATCAGTTTTGATTACATTTAGGTTTTGCTCAAAGTAATGTCCCTTCCTTCTTCTCTCATTACCAGCAAAATCATTAGCTAGCACTGTGCTATTTACTAATTCACCTCTAACACCTATTGTTCTAAACAAAGTGTAAAGTTACTCAAACAAAGCAGTTTTGTTAAGGGCTTGAGCAATAAAGTCCAGGGACTAGTTCCTAGTAGCAACAGTATTATAACTAGCAATGGTCAAGTCAATGTAAATTGTGTTCACTAATTAATGAGTTAGAGCAGCCAACTTATTTTTCTTTAATCATACTACAAGAGAAATTCCACAGTGAACTATTTAACATGATGCTTCATGAACCATTTAGATATACATATACACAACTACTGAACCCTAAACTGAATTTTCCAACTGTCAGGCCTAGATGAAGCATCTTTTATGCTGTGATTCCTTCAAGGGCTATTGAAGAAGAAGTAAATAATTTGGCTGGCCCTTTCACAGAATTTTCCAAGTCTGCTCTGTTACTCTATTGAGTTTTTCCCCAATTATATGTGCTCCAAGATTGTGTTTTCTGGTGATGTGATGCCACTGATATTGAGACAGCTTCTCATCACTTAGAATTTTTAATTTTCTTCTGCTTTGTCCTTTTTTCTTTTGTCTTCCTCTGTGTCTTTTCTACCTTAATCAATATTTCTCCATTTTGGTACAAGTAGCGCTTGGCTCTGACCATTACTACCAGCTCTTCTTTTTATCACATCGGCAAACCAAACCAAGCATATCACAACTTCTACATTACTAAGAACCATCAGTATTTTCTCACTTTGAATTCTGGCTGTGCCATAATGTACAGAATGTCAGAAATATAATACAATATAATGGGAATGTTTATATGTTTCAATTTAGGACTATCAAAAATGTTAATGCAATTCTGATAAATACCTCACAGAACATTGAAGAAGCATCAAACAAAACAGATAAGGAATCCTTTCAGAATTAAAGTTCCTTTATTTTTCAGGTACTTAAAACCCTTAAGACCAGTGTCTTTTATTACCAATTCACAGAACAATTTTTAACATTAATCTTAACTTTCATAATTTTTATTAGTTTCAAAATAATTGTTACATATTACATGTTAGGTTAAAATACACTGATCATTTTCATCTGATTAAATTTAACTAAATAAGTTTCCATATAGCATAATACTATCAACTATCAAATACTACAAAAATAATTACATGAAAAAATACATGTAAATTCAAGACAAAAACCAAATTCAATTCACTTATTAGAGACTATTATATATTAACCTCTAAATATCTAGGGCCCTTCCTTTCTTACTCTTGATCCGCTTTCCAACGGAAAGAATATCGGAAGAATGTACTTTACTGGCCCCACAAATAGATACTCATGTAATCAGAGTTGCTGATAGAAAATGGATAAAACCAAAGAAAAAAATTCTCTCTTGCTCCCTTTTTCTTCATCCTTTTCATGTTAAATTTGTTGTTAACAACCAACCTTCTTGATTCCCTCTTAGCCTTATCGTGTCAAGAAAACCTGAGAACTGACATAGGTAGATGCTTAGTCCTTTTTTGGCCCTAATCAATAATCAATCTGGACACCCACCTTTTTAATCCCTCTGCCTCATTTAGTCTTCCAATATCATTCATTTACTTACTTCTCAGCTTCCAACTGACATAGATTCTCAGAATCTCAAAAGTCCATATAACTACTTTTTCCTGTCAATCATTATTAACTAGCAAAAATACTCATAACTTAGCTTCATCATTAAAATGCTATCTAAAAGCATACTTGTTTCTTAGCGAACCATTACTTATATAAACATTAATTATTCAGTTCTTAATTTATTAGTTTTATATAAGTTAAATTTAACTTACTATTTTTTTCTTCTTTGATTTTAAATCGTCCAATGCTTCATCTAGAAAACAAGATTTAAATCAAAGCTAAATCAGATATTAAGTACTTAGAGATAAGAAAAAAATCATGCCAAATGATATATATAGTAAGCAACTACAAGAAAACTTTCTCATTTTAGGATTTCTCACCAGTGTGTACAGATAAAAATCATCACAATCTTTACCCATATATATTTCATATTTTTGTCTATATTATATATTACAAGCAAAGTAGGGAAAAAATGGACTTTACATAGAATACAATACTTTTCCAAATTTAAAAAGATATATTTTTATGAATGTTTTCAGAAACATTAGAATTACTTCTCCTTCCTTCCTTTTTTTTTTTAATTAAAGTTTATTGGGGTGACAACTGTTAGCAAAGTTACATAGATTTCAGGTGTACAATTCTGTAATACATCATCTATATATCACATTATGTGTTCATGACCCAGAGTCAGTCCTCTTTCCATCACCATATATTTGATCCCGTTTACCCTCCTCATCATTCTCCTTCCTTTCAATATCCCACCCGAGTTTACAAAATTAATGCCAAATCTCTTTTTATGCATTGGTAATAAAAATGTTCTTTGTTTATAAATGCATAATATATTTTATTAAGTTATTCAACCTTCAAGATACTGAGCAGTAATAAAGAAAACCTTTTGAAAATCTCCAGCATTATACATGCAGAGGGAATTGGAAAGGAAGAAGACACTAATCACTTTTCAAAATTAAACTTTTCTAAGATTTCCCTGCTTATTTAGGTTAGCACAGTGTAAAATGAAGAATCATTTAAAAAAATATCACTTATGAATGTCAATGTTGGCTTTACAAATTTATTTCAGGTTTCTAGTTTTTATCTAAAAATATTTAACTAGCACAAATAGGAATACTATTCCAGCTGGAAAGATGAAAGTTATAACTTGATTTAAACATTTTATCAAATAAGATTAAATAATTGTTTTTAATTTTTAATTAAATTTATAAATGACTTTATCTCTTCATTAAAGTTCTGGGGTAGCAAACACCTGACTATCCAATTAAATATATATCATTTATGAAAAAATCCAAAAAAATACAAACTTATAGAGATGACTTACTTACAAAAAAAAATTTTTTTTTCAAAATACATTAAATAGTCTTTAATAAGCTGGCAAACTTATTACTAAAGGGGAAAAAAATTTGCTGGCATCTTTAAAGAAAACAGACCTCTTTGGTTAGATAAGACCAAGCCAAATATCTATCCTTTAACCAAGAGGTCAGCAAGTTTTTTCTGTAAAGGGCCAGACAGTAAATAGTTTAGGATTTATGGACAAAAAGGCAAAATCAAGTTGGTACTTTTAAAGCAAAAGAGAAATTCCACAAATCTTTGATTGACAAAATTCAAATATAATGATAATAATGAGTTCAAGTTTTTGTTACAGGTTTAGCAATGAAAATAATGGAACTATTTTCTTTTTGTGTGGAGGGATAACACTGCACTTAATTGAGATTCAAAGTTAGTGTTCCCTTATCATCAAATTGCAAATTTTAATCTGTTAATGTTGATCTGTAATGGGATTTTACACACTGGATTTTTGAAAATGTTTTTTCACACAGATAGATACTGCTAAATACTGAAGTCAGTCCACAAGCACATGATTTTTATTGAGCATATTGATTGTCTGGAAGGCATTTATAGAATTCTTCAGATTTTTCTCTTGATATTTGCCTTTTATCATGCCATTACATGGCAAGTTAATCACTTCTGATTGAACATTAGTGGAAGCTCCTCAATTGTACAGTTAAATGGATTTTGAAATATGGAAATTTCCTGACATTTGCATGAGCTCTGAAAAAAACTGCTGAAACTGTAGTTTGAGTTCAGATTATGTATCTGCTGCAAATTTGTGTGGAATAGAGATCTTGCTTGTTTAACTTTTCATAGCATTTTTTAAATTACTTTTTGTCATTACAATGTTGTTTTCTAAATGACTTTATGGCAGTGAAATTTTCACATATGGGATTGTTTTGTCTCGCACTCTTAGGTTAAATTCATTAAGAACCATTATCAAATCTGCAGCAAAAGTCAATTTCCAAAGCTGGACAGCGCGTTCATTCAGTGTCTGAAGGTGTTTCTTCTCACTCCAAAACTTTCAATCTGGGCTCTGAACTCAAAAATCACAATTAGACTTTACCACTGCTAAGCCATCAAACTACTGTGTGGTACAGCAGGTCTAGATATTCAGCTTCTACTTCTGATAAAAGTTCACATAAGTGACGATGGTTAAGTCCATAACAACAAATAAAATTCCCCATTAACACTACTATTAGTTTAATAACACACGATAAATTCAAATATGCTCTGCGAATTACCGGCTGTTGAATAGCACAGTGAATAACCATAGAATTTAAATGCCTTACAGTTTCACAAGCTTTGTAAATTAATCCAACTAAGCCTTTTTCTGCTTGACACATATTTTTACAATAGTTGTAATATATCTTAGCAGGTTCCACTTCAGGTTGTACTGAATTAGTGTTTTTTCAGCTTCAAAATATTCTCTCCTGGAATTGTTCTACACAAATTTTTCATAGAGGCTAACTCTTCAGTCACTTCAAGCTCAGTACTGAATCCTCAAATAAACTACAATTGAGCGGTATCAATAACATTTGTCAACTCATCAAGAGCCAAAAAAGATTAACTCACTTGAATTCATTTCCTTATTTTTAAATTGACTATGTTGCTTACAATGTTCTCACTTCTTCAAGCAATAGTTGTTGCTTGCCAAAGACTACTAGCCAAACAAGTGTATTTTCTCTGAACACATTTCTCCAGCTGCTTCAAACAAACACAATTTAATTAACTCACCATCAGTAAGTGGCTTTCTTTGCTTTGCAAATAAGCCATTCAGAAACTCACTTTGAAGTTCCATTTTCACTTTTTATTTTTATGAAGAATTTCTGCTATGACAAGATATTACATTTTAAATTTTTCTGACCATTGCTTAGCTGTGAGTTGGGAATATGATGAGTACTTGGTATGGTACTCATTAGTCAATGAGTACTTAGTGTGGTATTAGTTAATGTATATTTTATTCTTTTAGCACAGCTATAATGTCACTGCATAATAAACACAATGCTTTGTGTTTTGATAACAAACGTCTACACTCTATTGTATCCTTAAAGTGCAACATTCAGAGTCCAATTTTCTTTCTTGTTTTTACATAATGAGTTTACACTGGTAACAAAAAATAAAATTGCCACAATACAGCAATGCAGGTGGCACTTGAAATGCTGTCAAGTTAAAACTATGTCACTGTGATTTGTTGTGCATCCTGTAATAGTCTGAAGTGTTGAGAGCACCACATACAATCTTCCACAATTACTGAACTCTGCTATTATAGAATGAAAGCAGCTATAGACAACATAAATGAATGGGCATGGCTGTGTTCCAATAAAAACAAAAATTTGAATTCCACACAAAGTTAACATTTCACAAAATATTCTTCTTTAGAATTTTTTCAATGATTTAAAAATGTAAAAACCATTCTTAGATCATGAGCTGTACAAGGTGATGGGCAGGACTTAACTTATGGGCTTAGTTTGCCATCCTTTAATTTAATCTATAATAGGTCTGACTTGTAAAACGAAGGAAGTAGAACTAATAGAGAACAAAAAACAAGAATACACCAATAGCTTCAGGCATATATATATACACACACACACATATATGTGTGTACATATATATATGTACACACATATATGTGTGTGTGTGTGTGTGTGTGTATATATATATATATCCAAAAAAAGTGTACACAACTGTATTAAAATTACACTGATGGTAACCACCTTGAGCACCTCTTATAATTGCAGAAGTCAAATGTGACTTGTATTATATTGAGTATTACAATTTAATAGTTTTTTCCTTTCTTAAAATGCGTATACATTTTTTTTGGCACCCTCTATATATATACCCTGACATTAAGCTTTAAAAACACGTATAAGACTACAAGACAATCTTTTATGAAGTCTATTTTAAATGTGACTTATGCATTACTTATTCAAACACTCAAATGAATTAGCAATTTTTTTAAATGAAAGGATCTCTAATATAAATTTTTAAAGCAAAGATTCTTTTTTTTTTTTATTGTTAGTTTCAGGTGTACAGAACAATGCAATAGTTACCCTTTTCACCCTCACAAAGTAACAACTCCCCTCCCCCCATCCACTGCCCTCCCACCCCCGATATCATGCTTATCTATTACAATTCCATTGAATCCGTTCCCGCACTCTACTCCATGTCCCGAGGTTATATGTATATATAATTATAGTTGACATACAGTATTATTCAACATCAGTTTCAGAAATACAATGCGGTGATCAGGCCTCTACAGGAAATCAGTATGGAGGCAACTCAAAAATCTGAAAATGGAACTACCTTACGACCCAGCAATCCCACTCTTAGGTATTTATCCAAAAAATCCCAAGACATTAATCCAAAAAAATATATGTACCCCTATGTTCATTGCGGCGTTATTCACAATAGCTAAGACTTGGAAACAACCAAAATGCCCATCGGTAGATGACTGGATTAAGAAACTTTGGTACATTTACGCAAAGATTCTTTTATATAATTACCAGGTCCTGATGTGCCTATTTGTAAGTTAAATGTTCATACATTTGATTTCCTAGAAAAGTGTTTCCAAAGACTTTTTTAAAATAAGGTTTCTTATATTTTTCACTGTTTTGTTAGTTCCACCAAGTCAGAGAAGCATATTTGTTTTAAACTTCTTCCTATCCTCCCAGCAGCCACTATATTACTAAATATCACTGGAAACAGTGCCATAAGCTTAATTCCTTTAATCTAATAAAAAGTATCAATATTTTTTAAAACCATACCAAGCCTCATACTTAATGGTTAATCAGGAACTAGACAAGGATACCTGCTATCCCCTTCAATTCAATAATATTACACTGGGTACTAACTCATTAAGGCAAGAAAATTTTTAAAAGAATAAGAGCTGATAAAAGAAAAATTAGTACCATCAGCCCACATGTATATTACACTTTGCAGCGTTTACATGCTTTCACAGAGTTTTAATACTTATAATGTCTTGCCAAAACAAATATTTGTTTCTAATTTATAAATAAGGAAACTGAGGTTCAAAGAATTTAAAATTATTTGTAGAACAAAAAGATGTCTAGTATGGCTGAAGCAAAAGTGAAAAAAGATGAGTGGAAGGAGATGATGTTAGAGAAATGACATAGACTTGGGGTAAGAATTCAGATTTAACTCTGGTTGCAAAGGGAAACCATTATAGAATTTTAAGCAAAAGAGCCACAAGATCTGATTTATACCTTAAAAATAGAAGCCATTGCAGTAGTGCAAGCAAGAAATGATGATGACCTGAGTTATAACTGTGGTAGTAGTAAAGAAGGTTAAAAGTGGTCAGATTCACGATAATTTTGGAGGTAAAGTGATAGGACTTTGAAGGGGAGAGAAATGTATGTTAGATTAAACGGAATATGGCGTGAGCATAGTGTTTTCCCCGCCAGATGATTGTATTGATGCAGAATTATATGCCAATAGGGATAATCCAATAGAAACAGATGATGCAAAAGAGAGGAAAATTCCTGGAAGGGATAACTGCAAGAGCCAAGTTCTTGAGATGGCCAGAGTATCCAGAATCCAAAGCATAAATGAGAGCTTAACCAGAGATGGGATCAAAGTCAGTCTTCCAGAATACCATGAAGATGACAACATACTGAGTAACAGATGGAGCTAACTTGATACATTTGGTGACAGAGATGAGCTCCAATCTGCCTACATCTATTTTTCTCCTTAAAGTGAGACTATCAGCTGAGAGTGGCTGGGTAAATTTTGTGGAGTTTTGTTTGTGGCTTCTGAAATTTTATTTGGTTGCTTAGTTGGCTGTTGCTTTGTTTTATTTTGGTTTTGGGCAGAGAGGCAGGTATTAGTAATGTGAAGAGAAGTACAATTTCAAACAGTGCTCTCAAAGAGAAAAAGTGAATTTACTAAGGAACTATAAAATAGGTCTGTGTAGAAATGTTAAGTATACATTTGGTATTTGCAATCATAGATATTTTTAAATAAGTCTGGTCAACATGTTGTATGACTTTCCTGTAACAAATTTACCTTTTCTACTATAGGCATAGATTAACCATATAAATGTTTTTAACCAGGGTAGGGTTTTGCCAGTCATAGATTAAGCATATAATTGTATTTGAACAAGGTACGGTTTACCAGACAAATAGGCTGGGAAAGAGGGCAAAGAAGTCAAGGGAGTCTGCAAGGGATGGTCAGTGGGCTAGACCACAGAGCCTAAACTGGGTAAAAGTCATGAGCAAGGAGGACAGTTTGAAATCATTTATCTGTATGATCCTTATTTGGATCCTGAGTCAAACACACAAAATATTTTTAAAGCAAATAATACTTATGAGATAATTAGAAATTTAATGTTTATATTTAATATTTTATATTAAGAATTCTCTTATAAGAAACAAATTAACAAACAAAACAAAAACAAACTCATAAACACAAACAACTGACTGGTGGTAACCAGAAGAAAAGGTGGTGGGGGAAAGGCAAAATGGGTAAAGGGGATCAAATACATGGTGACGGATGGAAACTAAACTATTGGTAGTGAGCACACTATAGTGTACACAGAGATAACCAATTACAAGATTGTACACCTGAAACTTACATAATGTTATTAAACAATGTTACCTCAGGACTTCTTTTAAAATTCTTTTTCAGGTATTATAATGTATTGTGTTAACTTTTTTAGTCTTTTATGGATGGATAGATATATTTGGAATATACTTCAGAATAATACACGAGGCGGAGAAGTAAATCGGGGTAAAAATGAGATTGACCATGAGTTCACGATTGTTTAGGTTGTGTGATAGGTATATAAGGGTTCATTATACTCTTCAGTCTACTTTTGCATATGTTTGAAATTTTCTGTAATAAAAAGTTAAAACAAGAAAAAGTAGGTCACATATAAAGTTCATTTCAAGTGAAATTTGCATAGCTTTGGTTAATTACAGTTCATAGGTTTAAGACCTGAAAAATCTTTAAAATCTGTACATACACATAACAAATACAGAAGATTTTTTCATAATTTGCATACTTCAATAAAAACAAAAGCCCAGGTCCTGTGAGGTTCAAGAAAATGGTGCAATTAATAAAATAAATTAAAAGACATGTTACCATATCTTACTCTATAATAAATTTTCTATAGATTAATTTAACAAATATAATTTATCTTGATTTAAAGAAATGAATTATTTTTGTTTTGTGTAAAAATTCTAAATGAACAAGACAGAAACAACAAATAAAAAATAGAACCATCTTGATCATTCATAACCTTTCTTACCCTTTACAGTAAACCTCTTCAATATTTACCACGTTGTCATTTCAATGCAGCATTTCACAACCTACCATTCGATTACAAACAATGCACTATAAGATGGATTTTTTAATGCATTTATAAAAACTTAGAAAATCAACTTACTATTTCTTTCTGTTCTCTTCGAAAAGAAGAAAATAAGCACTGTTCTTATGCTCCAGATGCTATAGAGGAAACAAAATTCAGAAACAAAAACCCATCATTAGAATAAGTAAATTAGAAGCCATATAAAATGAAGAAAATACACATTTCCAATGAGAGTTAGGTGGATTATTTCCTTTGATATGTTGAAAATCAAAAACTACTCCTTTCTTTCAGAGACCATCAGAAATCTAACTGTGCTTTCCAAGGAGGAGTTCTCAATCTAAAATCCAAGGACCTTCTGAGGGTCCCCTGAATTGTGAAATTGCCATTGTGTGCATAAATGCATTTCTCTGGAGAGACCACTGCTTTTGTCATTCTCAAAGGTGTCTAGTAACCCCACAAAAGATTAAGAGCAAATAATACAATCAATCCCTTCTTACTAAGTTAAGCATCAACTCCAAAAATTTGTCTATTCCCATGCATTAAGGGAAAATCATGTTGTACAAATCCAGAGCATTATACAAATGTAAGTTGCTACTCCCTTCCTATTATTTAACTTTGGAGGGATGTTCTCTACTAAATAGAATAAGCTATCTGGAGGGGGAAAAAATTTTACCTTCAAATAAATACTTGATAAGTAAATTTAGCTATACACCTCCTTCCAAAGGTTTTATGAGGATAATTGTTCAAGCATTGCATTAATAAGACATCAAATGAAATTAAAAGAATTAAAAAGAAAACCAAAAAATGATCCTAATCACAAACTTATCAAGGTCATCTTTTAAATTCAAAGTAAATATAGCAAAACACCACTTTCTCCATAGAACATGACAAAATAAATATACATTTTTCATCATTTTATAAAAGAAATAAATTATATCTGTATATAACTTCAGATATTAAGCCTGAAAATTAGTTCATTACTCTAAACTATCATTGCTATTCTTGGTAGTCAGCCTGCATGGTAGTCACCAGTGAACACTTTCTTCTGGTATTCACACCATTGTACAGTCCTCTCTCACCAGTGTTGGTGTGTGTGACCCACAGCATATGGCAGAAGTGATAGTATGTCACGTCAGGGTTAGGTTATAAAAGACTACAACTTCCATCTTGGGTCTCCACTTCCCCTCACTATCTTTCTCTATCTTGGATTACTCATTCTGAGAGAAGCCACCTGCTATGACATGAGGACATTCAGGGAACTCTATAGAAAGGCCCAGGAGGCAAGAAACAGAAGTCTCTGAAAACAGCCAGTGATGAGGAGCTGAGACCCGCCAACAACTACATGTGTGATCTTGAATGTAAACTCCCCAGCCTTAGTTAAGCCTTGAGACGACTGCAGCCCCAGCCAACAGCTTAACTGCAATTTATACATGAATAAAAGACCCTGAGCCAGAACCACCCAACTAAGCTGCTCCCACACTCCTGCCCCTCACAAACTGTGATAATAAACATTTGTTGTTTTAAGCTACTAAACTCTAGGGCAATTTGTTACACAGCAATAGATAACTAATACAAGCTTTTTTTTTTAAAGATTTTTATTGGGGAATTAGAGGGATGGGAACAGAGCTGGGGAATTGGGGAGGGGGAACAGACAAGTTGCTGTCGTTTTTGTTCTTCAGTCTAGTTGTGGAGGACGTTGCTTCACTGGCCCAAGTTGGCACCATCATTGCGCTCTTCCCGGGCGAGGCAGATCAGTCGCCAGCTTCTGGATGGCCGCTCACTGCGGCTGCTGGCCGCTCACGCTGGCTGCTGGCTACACACGGTAGCCCTTGGCAACCCACTGCCACAGGGGCTGCAGCCTATGCCGTTGCCGGCGACTCACGGCAGCCCAGCTCCAGGTTGAGCTGTTGTTCAGCATCTTAGCTGTGGAGGGCAGTGTCACTGGCCCTCATATGTGGGATCCGAACCGGGGCCCTCTGGCGTTCCAAGCCAGTTCTTAACCATCGCGCCACTTGGCCGGCCCTAATACAAGCTTTTTTATATTGCTATAATTTATTTTCATGATATGAAAACACCAAACAACCAGCACCAGGTTCCTACATGTTACTTGGAAAACGACTTAAGACTAAAAAAGACACTGAGCATTGTCCTTATCAAGGTAAAAAAGATGAGAGAAGGTTAAACATACTGTTCATAACCCTCAAAAGATCCTACAACAATAGAAAAGTTCTATACTATTTATCCACTGCAAAGCCACTGAAACAGTAGCAAGCTGAGGAATGATTTAGAAAAAAAAGTACAAAGAAAACAGAAAAGACAAAAGAAAGAATTGGAAAGATTGTGACTAGAATTCTGTAGGAAATCAAATTAAATGAGTAGCTACTTTTTTAAAATCACATACAAATTTCAAAGTGTAAAAACTACAAGAATTGAAATAGGCTCCCTTACTTCAAAATAAAACTCACTAATTCCCCTTTGTAGAAAATAAATTCTCCTTTTGGTTTTTATCAGAACTGCCACAGGAGAAAATGAGCAATGAAACAATACAAATTTTCATGTGTCAAGTCTTCAAGACTTGACAAGGTAGAATATCTGAGTTAGCTATTCTTTAAGGCTAAATTAAATGAAATTCTTCTGTATTTTTTAAATAAAAATTAGAAAAAGAATTAAAGTACTTCAGGAATCTATGCTTCAATTATCCTGACAAAGGTTTTACTCTCCCAATAATATAATTTATGAAAATGTGGCAACATTTTGTGAAGATATTAAAGACCCTATTAATGACTCCTACTTGAGAATAGTGGCATAATCTCCTCCCCGCCCCCCTTAGAAATCACCCAAACAAGGAGAATAAAAACAAAACTGCAAATTCCTTTTCTGGTAAAATTAAGATATACCTAAACCCAATCCTCGAAATATGTGGAAGGGCTCCCAAAAGCAATAAAGATCATTCAGGGACTCAAAAGACTAGAACCAGAGAAGGAAAACTGTTTATCGCACAAAGAGGCAAGATAAACTTCTCAAAGTATAAAGCCTAAAACCCATGTTTAGAATAATGAAAATAAGATACACATGCTACAGGCAGAAACTCTTCAGATTGGTTCCAACAATAACTCAGACAAGGCATAGCTTAAAGAGAAATCATTCATCTTTTCTGCTAAACTTACGTGCTCTCATTCCAACAACCCCATAAGCCCTATCCAACTTATTGAAATGTTTCCAGATGAGATTTAAATATTACCTAAAGCTAAAAATAAAAAGATATACAGGCCTCAATATGTATAACTATGTTAACTATGTTGTCCATTTATTTAATCATCAAAGGGTTTAGAAAGAATAACCTTCACATTCAGACAAACTAATAACAATGATTCATTGTGGTATAAAAAATATAGCAGGAATCAAGCTTTACTTTTTTATTTTATCTATTTATCTATCTAGCTATTTGTTTGTTCATTTGTTTTTGGATATAACAATACCATTTTTCCAATGATTTGAAATGTCATCTTTATCATGTATAAAAACCATATAAAAATTCCTTTTGGGAATTCTCATGTCTCATTCTTTGGTCTGTGTCTCTATTTATACACTGTACCAAACTTTTAATTAATGAAGCTTTATAAAACATTTGATGCCTAGTAGACCTCTGCATCTCACTCCTCTCTTTTTTTAGAATTTTCAATATATTCTTATGTGCTTATTTTTCCATTAAAAATTATAGGTGTTCCAAATTTTTAACATATCATTGGTATTTTTATTGTGACCACATTTTTAGATTAATTTAGGGAGAATTTATCTTGAGTCTTCCCATCCAAGAACAGGATATGTCTCTTAATTAAGTCTCAGTACATAATTCTTTAAATACAAAATTCTATCAAGTGACTATCATTATTCAATACTTATCAATATTATGAAAGGAATACTTTTGTAGGTAAGAAATGATTTTCCTACCTACAAAAGTAAATATAGTTGACCCTGAACACAGGTTTGAACTGTGCAGGACCACTGATATGTAGATTTTTTTTCAGTAAATATATTTTCTCTTCCTTATGATTTTCTTAATATCGTTTTTTTTTTCCACTAAGGTACTTTATTGTAAGAATACAGTATATAATACATACAACATATAAAATAAGTGTTAATCAACTGTTTCTGTTATCCATAGGGCTTCCGGTCAACAGTAGGTTATTGGTAGTTAAGATTGGGAGTCAAAAGCTAATGAAAATTTTTTACAATGCTGGAGGTCGTTGCCCCTAACCCCATTGCCCACTCCTACCCCCACACTGTTCAAGAGTCAACTGTATTCTCCTTAAGTAAATATTAGGAAATGTTCACAGATACCTTCTCCTTTAAGAGCCAACTATAGTTGAGAGACACTGTATTAGAGTGCATAAAACAAATGTTTAACTTTCCTCAAAAGGCTGGAGGAAGAGGAGTGTGAAGGAGGCATAAAAATTGGTAAGATCAAAGTTCTATCCTCAAATGGCTTTCAATTTAGTAGAAAAACAAGAAAACATGAGAAACAGGGACAGGGCCACCTTCTTCAGTTCTTTTGCTTAAAAATTTCTCCCATAACCCCATTTAAGCAGCAAAAAGAAAAAAGAAAAAAAAAAACAGAAAAAATGTGGCTAAATCCTCTGAGACGGTGAACATTTTATGCTATTAATAATGATCTTACAGCAAATGGAATTTCTAGAAAGTTATAATCTGTAAGAATAAGGTAATCAGGAATAAAAGTGTAAAAGATTACCTATAGAGTTAGTTAAGGTACAGATAAAGCTTAATAGTTGTTCATTCTTAGGTAATGAACCAACTCTCAAGGTAAGGCATATCTGCCAGCATAATGCAGAAATACAAAATTCTGACTATACCCAAACCTTCCCTCACTATGGAATATATAACCTTAATGACTCCTATGAAATAAGTTCAGCATTTAGATTACAATTTCAGTTTAAATAACAGTTGAAAAGATTAAAAGATATATTATTCAACTTGAAAGGCAGAAAATATCAAGGTCCTCCATATTACATCCTGAAAAAAAGATATAATAAAATCTCAAAGCATCTTATAAAGAGTGTTGATAGTCTACCATAAAAAATAATTTTAGAATAGCAATGACTTGCAATATATGCTTAGCCCTGAATCCATGACCTCTCTGTCCAGTAAAAGCATTTGGGAAACTTGGACTGCAGAGACAAGTCACTTTTTGTAGTTATCTGGTGGATTTCTATGCTTTGCAATCAACGTGGAAAGTAATGAGTAAAGCAGTACATGTTATTGCTCTTTCTGCCTCCATTTCTTTAAGTAAACCCTGGTCCAGATCTCAAAACTTTTGTTTCCAAAGAAAAACAGTCCAGGGCTAAAGCCTGGGCAATAGCTCACATTTCACACAAAAGAAAATGTCCTGTGGTAAGCCTTCCTTCTATCTACCACAACATCCACTTTCACAATGTTGTGTTTTATTTCATGCTTTTTTGATTGTCATCAATCAGAAGGACAATTCTATTCTTTGTTGGATAACTGGTCTATGCTTCCAAAAGTGAAAAGCTCACTGAAATAGAAGCTGCAGCAGTTGAGAATCAGGTCACAGATGTGAATGAGACAAAGTGAGAAATGGCTCTGAAGCTTAACAAGCCAAGAAATACTAGATGCAGGTGATGCAGAACAGGCAGAAGGACACAGTAAGGATAATAAAGCTTCAAACTCAAAACAGTAGAAAGATCAAACTGAAGAAATAATAAGCATTTTGAAAGAAATTAAGTTTTTCTACTTTTAAAAACAATTAGTATATGATTTACTTGCCCCAAAAAATGTCTTCTGAATCATAACAGCAGATCCAGTAGATGACAATTTGTGGATAACCATTAAAATCAGCAGAGTAGTCATTCTTTTGCAAATAGACAGAAAGCTTTTATAATCAGAAAATCAATTTTTATATGGAAATGGATGTCAAGTAGATTTTTTCAAAGTTTTTAAAAATGCTTAAGTCAACTAAACATCTCACACTTATGCCCTTTTTAAATTTCTTTTCTCCTCTCTTTTTATGAAAAAATAAAAGGGAAACAAAGGAAAAAGGCTCATCATCATAAAATCCACTACAATACCTGAAAGAAGCATTCCATAGATTTCAAAAGAGAAGGAAAATTGTTAAATAGCAGAGACAGTTATTCTGTAATATGCATGCACTCAATTTTTGGCTCTTTTATCTACATACAAAGTTAAAATTTTATGAGCTCCAAAAGTTCCAACTTGAAAACACGCCCTACACTAAAGACTAACCAAACAAAAAAATTTTACTCTAGTCGTCCCAAAGAAAAAGATCCAACCCTCTCCCTCATGTCAAAACAAAAAACCTAAGTATCACCCTGATTCCTCCTTTTCCCTTACCTCCCATTTTCTCCCATCAAGTTGTCTCAGTTTTACTTCCAAAACATTTACAAGTCATCTATTCATCTCCACTTCCACTGGTCAGTACAATCCATATTCATGGTTTAGAGTAAACTTCTGTAACAGCTTCCTAGTTGATCTCCCCATTTTTACTCTTGTCCTCCCCTTATTCAATCTCTACAAGGCAGCACACATGATCCTCTTAAGTCTCATCATGCCATTCTTCCACTGAAACCTTTACAAGCTTCCCATTTCACCCAAAATAAAATTCAAACTTTTCTCCATGACCCTCCATAATTTATTGGGTCATCGGGAAAGTCATGACGTATTTTTTCTGTTTTTCAATGCAAAATGCATCATGACTTTCCTGACGACCCAATAGATCCTACCTGATTTTGCAAGCTCCCTTCGTACCACTCTTTCTCTCCATCACACATTCCAGATATACCTATCTTTTGGACCCTCAAATAAGTCATGCTCTCTCCTACTTCACAGCCTTTGCATTTTTTTGCTCTCTCTTTTCTCTCAACTCTTTAATTTTGGTTTTGTAAGAAATTCAAACAATACCAAAAAGCATATGGAAAAAAAATCACTACTTAAAATTCCACCACCTAGAGAGAATTATCATTAATAATTTGAGGATAATCATTTCCTACATCTCTTTATGGATATATGTGCTATTATATACTGTATATACAAATAATATTCCATAAATTCTAACTGTTTGCATACTGGTTCTTTCATACTTTAGTTCTCAACTCAAATACCACCTCCTCAAAAGAGACCTTCCAGGACCAACCTAAAGAATCTCTATCACACTGTTTATTTTCTTTGTTGTACTTATCTCTCTCTAAATTAACTATGTTTGTTTGTTTACTTGTCTCTCATTTTTTGTCTATCCAACTCCAATAGAATGTAAGCTCCATGAGGACACAGGTCTTGTCACTACGTTCTCAATCACTAGAGTCTAGCCTAATACACCTGCAACACATTGCAGGTGCTCAATATTTACTGAAGGAACAGATGATGGCTTTGATTTGACATTTATAAGCTGCCAAATCCTAAATTTACATCTCCTATTCAAATTTCTCTCCGGAGCTTCATACTCATACTTAACCATTCTACTTGGCAGCTCTCTCTGAATAGAAACACAGGTATTTAGTCTCAGTGGGTCACCAAACCTGCTCCTCCTAATGTTGTTCCCTATTTAGATGGCACTACCATCAACCAAATTTCCCAAGCAATAAACTTGAATTTCCTCCTTGATGTAATTCTTTCCCTTCACCCCACATCCAACTAACGACTAAGAACCTATCCATGTTGCCTCAATTCTACCTCCTAAATCTCTTCAATCCATCCAATGTGCTTCTCTTCCCTGCTACCATGACCCAAGTGCAAATCACCATCAATCATTTCTCCCCTAGACAATGTAATAACTTTCTAACTTGCTGTTCCAGATGCATTCTTATTCCTAATTCATTCTCCACACTGTAGCCCCAATGGTATTTTAAAAATAACAAAATGAGGGCCGGCTGAGTGGCGCGATGGTTAAGAACTGGCTTGGGACGCCAGAGGGCCCCGGTTCGGATCCCACATATGAGGGCCAGTGACACTG
>NW_017732314.1:23762-73087 GCF_001890085.2 Hipposideros armiger
CAAAACGACAGCAACTTGTATGTTCCCCTTTCCCCAATTCCCCAGCGCTGTTCCCATCCCCCCAATTCCCCAATAAAAATCTTTAAAAAAATTTTTTTTAAATAAATAAATAACAAAATGATCTTGTCATATTGTTTCTGGAGTCAATGGAATTGTAATAGATAAGTATGATATCGGGGGTGGGAATGCAGTGGATGTGGGGAGGGAGGTTGTTACTTTGTGAGGCGTGAAAAGGACAACTATTGCATTATTCTGTACACCTGAAACTAATAATAAAAAACAAAAATAAATAAATAAATAAAATTTAAAAACTAAAATAAAATAAATAAAAATAAAAAATGAATTAATTACAAATGAAACTAAACCCAAACCAAAAAAAAAAATCTTCAATGGCTTTCCAGTACTTAGAGTAAAGCCTAAAATCCTTATAATGAACTAAAAGGCCACAAGAAATATTCCTTGCCTAACTATCCAGACTTTTCTCTATAATCCATTCTTTGCCCTCTTTTACTCTTTAAACCTACCAGGCTCTATACCCCCTCCTCTCTCAGGGCTTTCAAATATGCGGTTCCTTCTGCCTAAAACACTACCCACCATGTCACGCCACCCACCCTTGATACACATCCTCATCCCTTGGATCTCAAACTCAAACATCACTTCCTCAGGGAGGCTGTGGTAGGCAGAATCCTCAAGATATCCTTCTCCTTCCCCAAGAGTTCCATCCTCTGGTTACATAGTCAAATAGTAATCTAGGTGCTGCTGTGAAGGAACTTTGCAGATATAATTATTACTCAGTTGATTTTAAAAGAGGGAGATTATCCTGGATTATCCTGGTGGGTCTAATATAATCTGTTAAACCCTTAAAAGCAGAGCATTCTCAGCCAACTGCAGAATAGGAAGTCAGAGAGATGCAGAAGTTGCCAATAACCTGATTGAGCCTGAAAGAGGATTCGTCCCCCAGAAACTCCCAATAACACCCCAGACCAGCTGATAAGCTCGATTTAGACCTTTAAGACACTAACCAGAGAACCCAGTCAAGCCATCTGTTCTTCTGACCTACACAGGTGTGATATAATAAATGGGTGTTGCTTTAAGCTGCTAAACTTGTGGCAGCAATAGAAAACAAATACAAAGGCCCTTCCCTAACCCCACCTCCACCCCAGACTGTTTGAGGGCCCCTGTTAAATGCTCCCATAGCAATAGGCACTTCTCTTTCATAATATTCATCATACTTATTGCTTAATTTAATGTATGCAGCCTAAGATCTACAGTCAGAAATTTTGTATTTTTGTGTACAAAAATTATAATCCAATGTCTATACACAATTGGTACCCATAAATGTTGATTGAATGGACAAATTTTTAATTTAATTGTCTCTCAAAATTCTCAGTCACAACACACCTTCTGTAATATGCTGTTATAAAATATTTCTGTAAGGATCAATTGCTTTATAGCAGTGACTAAAAAGAGAGGAACAGAGGTGGGATGGATAGAACATATTCAAATAACTGGGGCAGTTCCTTTGTTTTACAAACCCTCTCTCAATGCCCTGTCCACGCCTAATACCCCTAGGGAAGCATGACCATCCATTAGAGTATCACAAAAGATTGTCGTTTAGAGCCATTGCTACTAATGTCACTGGGTCATATTCCTCGGGTATGTAAAGAAAGGTTTAAAACAACTGTTCTACTTTTTTAAAGAAATATTTTTTAAACTGCAAAAAAAAAAAAAACAATTTTATTCAATCTGAGACATTGCTATTTCCTAATAAAAAAGAGACTAAATATATTAACATTATCTGATCAGAAAGAGGAAAGGTCAACAAAATGAACAATTTACTTACATCAGTGGGAAAGCAAAAAATGGGAGTGTCATGGTAAGTCTTGCTGAAAATTCATCAGGAAGATACCACAAGTATACAATTAAACATGTAAGCAGATAGAGAATTGAGGAGTAAAGAATTAATCTTCCAACCCATAATTTTTGTAGTCTCTGATTTTTTTCCCTAAATTCTTCCAATGCTTGAATTTCCTATTAAGAGAAAATTGTTTTATATTAATCTCAAATTTCATAAATATATTAAAATATTAACAAAATTTTTAACATGAGAGGTTATATAGAAGGAATTCTTAAAGTTCAATGAAATATAATACCTTAACATTTTAAAAGGAACATGAAAAAGAAAACTAAAAATGAAGATAAAAATAAAAATGCCTATTCTGACAAATTACTTTTTTAAATGCAAAATTTAGATACTATTTTTAACCTATCAAATTAGCAAAGATCAGAAGTATGAAACTGGTATCAATAAATAGTATTTGTTAAACCAAGCAAGTAATAATTCTTCCTGTATAATGCCTATAAAAAAGTCTGGCTATAAAAAGAAAGAATAAAAATTGAAAGAGTGACCCATACTATAGTCTTTCAATCTATTACTCACTCTCAGTATTCCCATGGAATAGCCATTTTTGATAATGATAGAAAGCATAAAAAGCTGTGAAGTTTGCAGACCAATAAAAATTGTTGCAGACTATCTTATAATCTACTTTATACTATCTGTAACATTGATTTACACCAGGCTGTAGATCTAATTTCATTCTAACAGACTCTATTACTTGACACAGTCTTCTTATGTCACTGATAGACTTTGGATTTTTTTGAGATCATGTAACATTAAAGTTCTCATGCTTGTTCTATATCATCTTTAAATTTCCATACCAGATCCAAGCTCCAAAAGAACATATACTAAAATATTTACATAACACCTAAAATGAATTAAAATGCCCCAGGGCCATAGTACATACCTTATCTATATTTTCCAAAACTTCTACAGTTGAAGGTTTTGCCTGTTATAGAAATCAAAATAAGAGACAGCATTAAAACTTGTTACTGCAAACATAGAAACACCTTGATTTAATCATAAAAGGACACTTTAATCCACAATTGGTTTTTTTTCAAATGTTGTCAGGCAATATGTATTCCTCTTTATTTATAAATAAGATTTAATATTTAAATAAAAATATAATTATAAACAGAACTATATAAGATTAAATAAGCATTTTAATACTTATTTTAGTCCTAGAAATACTTTTCAACTCTAATAGCTCAATTTTTACCATTCTTAATCCCAACAAAACATACTTTTATAGAAACAAAGTTTCCTCCAAAAAACATTTTCTAAGATACTATTATTTAAAAGAAATTATGTATTAAAAAATTCAAGACTAAAGATGGTCTGATTTGCTACTGCTATAAGTTCACTTAGGACTCTGGAGGTCAAAATCAACAGGCTACCTTCATTGTGAATTCCTAAAGTACTTTTTTGGAAGATCAGATTTTAAAAGGGCATCTAAGAATACTTCATTAGAGCAGAGCTTATTTTTTAAAGATGCTTTTTATACCACCTAGAATAAAAACCAACCTAAATGACTCACACAACACTTGAGAAAATATTTACCAATTATATACTCAACAATCTAAGAGTATAATGAATATCAATTAATTGTATTTCCCACAAGAGTAGTTAACATTAGGTTGAACCATATGAAATTGCTATTTATGTAAGTCAAAGCTGTTGAATATTGGCAATTTCATATGGTTCAACCTAACAAGAAAGACAAAGGAAGAATAGATAAATTTGATCCTCAGGCAAAACTGTTAAAAGATGGTTTGTTTGTTTTGTTTTCTTTTCTTTTGTTTTGTTTGGGGGGGAGGGGGGCAGTGGGTTCAATATAATGCCAATCCAGAACAAAATAGTTCCAGCAATAGCTCAAAACTAAATTGTGTACCAAGTATTGCTAGACTCCATTATTACAGTAAAAAGGAGTCCAAAAATAATAAGCAAAGTAATTTGTCCTAGACTACATTATCTCCTCTTATATTAAAGAGCATTTATAAATATATTTTAATTTTATAGCTCTAAATTTGAGATACTTCCTCTAAAGTCTTAACCAATAAAATCAAACTATATTTTTAATTTTGTGTAACCTATAATTCCTAAAAGTATATTTAGTGTGACCTCAGTAAATATTTGTGACAAGCTTTAAACAAAAGAATATAGCCTGTAAAAACTAAGTATTGTATAAAATATTTAATTTCAACTCTTTTTCAAATGACATTGAAATTTAGGTACAATGAGAAGAAAAGAAGAAAAGATAACCATTTGTACATGAATGCATAAATAGAGAAATAAAAACAATTCATAAGTCAAGAGTGAAATAATCCTGTTAAACAGAGACATTAGACACCTATACAGCAAATAAAACTACTAAAGTCCAAATAAAAAACTAATTCATAAGAAAGAAAAAAAATAAATATAGTAAGGGATAATATCAAACGAACATTCAAGTCTACACCACAAAGGAGAATTTTATAAATAGTTTTACTTGACACTTTCATATTAGACTACAAACTGGCTATAAAGAAAAATAACTTACCCTCCATCGAGAAAATAATCCACCCATCTTTTATTTGTAGAAACTGAGCACAATGATAAATATCATCAATTGTCCAAAGGATTTCACAGCTAGAAATAAAGTATTTTAAAATTTTTAAGTTATAACACACAGTATACCCACTATAGAATTTAGATGTTGTAATACTGCCTAAAAATACAATAAAAGATTAATTTCTTTGGACTCCACTTATGTGGAATTTTAATTTAGGCAGTTGGGATAAAGTTCACCGTCTAAAATAATCCTTTCTTCCAAGCCAGGACATATTTAAAAGTGGAAATAAATCTGGAAAGCCTTCATAATAGCAAGGCATTTTAGAAGTGTACATTCATACCACTTTGCAATTTTCTGTTCTTTAAAGTGGGTCCCCTGTGTTGTTCTTATAAGAAAAGTTTTACTATATTACTTTCATTCTATATGCTTAAATACAACTATTTCTATCATTCTGCTGCCTCCCAACTAAACTAGTTATTTAGAATTAGGGGTGTTTTACAATGTTTAGAATAACATCACCTTAAAAGTAATAATAGAAAGTCAGCTGGATTTTCAATAAAAAAAATAAGGATTACAAGGCTACCTGTGACCTTAAGTAAATCACTTAATGTTTCTGAGCCTTAGTTCTTTTCTGAAAGTTAAAGTTAATAATACTATCACTTTTCACAGGACAGCCTTCATTATTACCATTTTACGGATAAGAAAATTAAGTGAAAAGAGGTTTAGTGATTTGTCCAATAGCTCAGAAGAAGCATGGCCCAAAGCCACTCTATCTTCAGACTTCTCATCTATTCACTGCTATTCAACACCCAAATAAACATTTCTCTCTGAAATCGCATCTAAGTTCCCCTCAGGTTAGTTGACCTTCATGTCAGCTAGTTGTATGTACCCTTCTTTTAGCTGTTTTTCTATCACTCTGAAATGTATTATAATATTACCATATGTATGAAAATTTATCAGCAATATTACATTCTAAAACAGCTTACCAGTCAATAATTATATAAATTTTTATTCTTTTAAGTTGAAACAGTAAAAGTATACTTTCAAACTTATATATTTTTACCAAGTTACAGTATATACAATCAATGTATAAAACCACTTCATTTCCATAAAAAAAAAAAAGTTAGGCCATAGTCTTACATTTTTTTAAAACCATGAATGTAATCACAAAATAATGTCAGTACCAAGTTAGTACATTCACTCTGCAACACTATTTATAGGTTGGAATTAGCATGAGCCATGCCTATCTTGGACTTTCTTGGTTAAAGAAGTAACGAAGAGCCTAATTATGAAACACTTTCACTTACAAAGTAATTTCTAGGGACAGAAATACCTATAATCTGTCCTGAAATTTTTTGATGTTCATAAATATAATGAATGTTATAAGCCACATTTAAGTTGCAATCTAAATATTATTAATCCTTCAATGTTAATTCAGTATTCAAATTTCTAAAATGCAGTTGTAGGAAATACAGGAACTTTAATGAATAAAAGTATAAATTTCTGCTTTAAGACATTAAATAGATCTTAAAACCATCTTAAGATGCTAAAAATAATCACCAAGAAAGGTGACTGGGGAGGAGACATGTAGATGAACCACTTCAACTTGGTATTTTCAAAGTATACATCATCCCACTATTTTGGAACTAACGTATGGTGTCTAGCACAGTGTTTTGTACACAATTGACTGACACATTTTGGTTTGTAACAGAGTAACATGCCTAAAAGTTAAATTTGTAGCCATCACAAATCAGAATTTTTAATATTTGAGAGTAATAAGAACAATGATAACAATATCAGCTAAATACTTGGTAGGCACGTACTCTCTAGCAAGGCCTAAAACAAATGCTTTACATGAATTTTATCATTTAGATACTACTATTGCTCCATTTTACAAGTGAGGAAACTCAGGCTAGGGAAGTGAACTAACTTGCTAAGGCCCCAAAGATATTAAGTAACAGAGCCAGACATGGCATCTTAGTTTCGATCTTTTTTTAAAGCAACCAGTTAGTCTCAATAACACAAAATCAGAAATAAAGTCTGCTTTATATAGATTGGATTGGAATATTTACATATAAAATATATGAAAGGACCTATGACATTCTCAAATAGCTGGTAAACAGAGCTACTGAAGTGGAAAGTGAGTTATAAACACAAGAGACTGTTAGTACAGTGTATCATGTAGCCTAATTCCTTCATTTGAATGCATAAATCTGCATGGAAGAGAAGCTAAAAATGATTTGCCAAAATCATGCAGCCCAGCTAGGGGCAGAACTGGCACTAGAAGTCTACCAGCACGGCTTTTACTTGTTTACTGTATATCACTTTTAAAATAAGTGTAAGATGAAATATATGCATAAAATTGCAATTAATACCAACTTTGACATCAATTATTTGCTTGGAGAATTGTTTCAGTGTTAATGAAACAAACTCTGGCTTAGCCTTCAAGATCCCTGAAGCAGAGGATTGTGCTTTTCAATTTGTCCTCTCAAACAACAGTAGGGTAAAAATCATTAAATGCCATATCCATGCTTTCAGGTTGGTAATCAAAGAACCAGTCAACCTCATTGTTCCAGCAGTTTTCCTATCAAATTCTAGTACTATTTGTTAAAGAAGCTGATTTACTATAATGCACATGCAATGGTAGTACTTTCCAAAATATATGAAAGCATAACAAAATTCAATAAATCAACTATTTTTCTATAGTATTAATTTCATATCTCTTCTATTTTCAAACACCTTTTCCATCCTTGCCACCCAAACATCCTAACTCCAATCACTATGGCCCATTAGTTACCATGAAATTTGGGCAAATAATTTACTCACCTCAGTTACTCAATATCTTCATCTGCAAAGTAGGGATAGTTAAGGACCCTCTTAAATGTTGAAAGGCTTAAATGACATAATGCATTCTGTATTTACAGCAGTGCCTAACATTCTAATTTCTCATTACAAACTGTTGTTTTAATGGCTGTGATCGTGGCTGTTTTCTAGTCCATTTCTGCTTCAACACATGGAAAATACATGGGAACCAAATAACTAGCATTTCTTTTTGAAACATAAATCAATTTGCTTGCCCTTGAGTGGACAGATGGCTCAATCTCAAGTGGCTTGTCCCCAAGAACTCTTCCATGAACATGTACAGAGAGTCTCTTTCCACTCTATCACAATTGTATCTGACATGACCTTAAACGTTAGGTGCATCTAACATGTTTTTCAATGAATAATAATGCCCACCATATTATTTGGATGTTTTCTATCAACTGCAACTCACACTCAGGCTTAGATGTCAGAATTTAAAATCTTGGGGCATGTTATTCTTAAATTTTCAGCTCACTTCAAGTTATATTAAAATAATGGAGTAAAAAAAAGGTCTAGTTTCAAAATATGACTCAACTACATACTAGCTATGTGATCTTGGGTAAATTAAACTCTAAGCCTCAGTTTCCACATTTGTAAAGTGGTGAAAATATCTATATTTCACAGAATTGTTGTATGAATTAAATGAAATAATATATCACTTGGCACAGTGTCCAATAAATTTTAAGTGCATAATAAATTGTAACCATTGTTATTACTATTACCAGAAAATACATGTAGTACAGATAATACTTCTAATATGAACGCATTTCTTCCTAACTTCCTACAAAAAGACTTCTTTCATAACTTTAAAACTGGAAAATAAAATTGCAGTTTGTATTTTAACTGAAATTGTGTTGCTCTCATTTTTTCTAATATAAAAAAGAAAAACACTCTGCAGGCTCTTTCATTAAAATAACCTGTAGGCCTTTAACAGCAAACAAACTTTAGCTTTATGTTTATCAAGTTTTAAACTTAAGTAGAAACTATTCAATCACTATCAACAGTACCTTTTTAATATATTGTACTACTCAAGATTAAAAGTAATTTATTCTAGAACTCTATATTTCAAATATCCTATTTGAAAAGGCAATTCTGAAATATCTCAAACTGCCACATTTATTGCTAAAAAATAAAATTATTGAAACGTAGTACAGCTCTAAAACCACTTTTACTATATGGTGATTAATTTCTGGTCTTCAGGGTAAGTCGATGTTCATTCTGAACTAAATACTACCAAAAATGATTATCTGATTAGAAAGATTTCTATATGAAATCATACTTGTTTGATAGCCAATAACTTTTTTCCTTTTCTTATAGTCTTTTACATTTTAACAAGATATAAACACAATATAAGTTTATTAACAGCATTGGGCTGACCTCAGTAGATGACAGAGCAACTTCAATTTCTGATTTTAATTAAATGCATCACTCATTTTAAAAAATGTGTTCAAAATCAACTTGGTCCCCCTAAAGCTGAACTATGGGGACTGCTGAGGACAAGAGATGAGCATTCCCTGCCAGTTTGAACATATGTCTGAACCCAAGCTCACCGCCACACAAACCGCCGTTGAATAGGAGTAGTTTTGTCAATGGTGACACCCAGGCCACAGAGAAAGGAGAAAACAGTGGACACTGGGCACCACAAACCAGCAGCCAACTGGGGAAAGCAGAATGTGGAAAACTCAGTGAGTCACAGGTTTTGCTCAGCACTGAAAGGGAACCACCAGCAAAACTGAGTTCCCCGATCCCAACCCTCTCTTAGTCCCCATACACCATATTAAAGAATTAAAACTACTGATGTAGTTTAGATTTGCTCTTCTTCTGCCACGCTGATGACACCTAAGCAACCTGGCCCTTCCCTTCACGCCTTCCACCGCCCACCACCCCTCAAATAAGGACAACTGTACACACGGGCTTCTCTAAGCAGCACATACTCCACGCCCACACACGCCTGGGCCGAGCAGCATGACACTGACAGTTTTCGGTCCCTCGTGATCCTTCCAACTGGTGTCGCCTCCTCACAACTCAGAAAGAGGAGCTGGGGAGAGCCCTCGAAGCGGCAGCTCAGCGGAGGACCTTATGACCCTTCGCCTCGGCAGAGGTGGGCCACAGAGCGGATGCTCAGCTCAACTCAAGTCAAAGCCCCGGAATCTCCGAGAACAGGGCTAGGGGACCCACCTCCCCTTGGGGGGCAGAAAGGGGTCTCCAGCACTCCAGAGCCACCCCTGCCATTGTGTGGGGAAATCAAAGGGACCCGGCGGGCGAGTCTGACTAGACGCCGCCGCGGCCGCAGAGCTCTTAGGCCACTCGGCGTGGGGCGGGGGCGCCCGGGAGAGGCAAGCGGGGGAACCGCGAGCGTACTTCCCAGGGAAAAGCCCAGCGCGCAGCCCCTCTGCCGAGCCCTCCTAACTGCCCTCCGTGTGAGCACTCTACCTTCAAGACGCGGGCAAAGCCCGGCGCTGGCTTCCACCTCTGCCAGCTTGGGCCGCCACCGCGCAGCCTGCCTCCGGAGCAGGCAGCAGCCGCCACTGACAGACCGAGGGGCCCTGCCAACTCCTTCCCATCAAACCCCGCGCTCCCGCCGCCCGCCAATCGGGGCCGCGGCCGGCGCGCGCCGCTCCCGGTCACGTGACCGTGGCCTGAACGTGCAGTTCGGGAGGGTGGGGAGGCTGAGTCGGGCGTTTGGCCTGAGGACGCCTGCCGGTGTGGCCTCGCGGCCAAACTGGGTGCTCGTCGCCGCGTTTCAGGGGTGATCATGCCACTTATTTATGACGCTTACCAATACAGTTACTTCTAACTCTCCCTTTTCCTTTCTTTGAAAACCTGTTCTGCCAAATCTCAATAGAGAAGGAAAACCCTGAAGCCCCCTAGATAGAGACCGCCGAGAGAGCGGAGTGGGGTTGAAGGTGGAGGTGGGTGCTTCTTGAAGGGCGTTCTCCCTGACGAGTCCCTGATCAGCTGTCATCCAGCGGGCAGCGGAGCAAGTTAGTATGACACATATTAGAAGGGACCAGTTTCCAAAGAAGCCACTGGAAAACATTCAGCCTAGACTTCAGGCTTTTATCATTCGAGGACGTCAAAAAAGAGTCATTTGATGATTAGAGGCTTACCTCAGAGGTGTGTGGTAAGCTTAAAATGCCAAATGATGTTGATTTCAAACTGTGGAGAACAACGTAAGCTGAGTTTTCTTAAAACTATCACCTCAAGAATACTCCCGTCAGGGGCCCACAAATAAACCCCCCCAGGGTACATTTGCCTCAGATTTGAAACATTGGCTAAAGAGCGTTAAATTTCCTAGTCAACTGGGAATGACAAATCTAAATAACAAATGATACTTGAACCACTAATGTGGAGAAGAGTAGAGAAACTTCAGCTAAAATTTTTGTCATGTTTTACCCCTGTGACATGTTTTAACCCTGTGTGCAAACATTTTTCATGGGATTGTTCTATTTTAGTCACATACACATTTTAAAATAATGAAATGTTTCCACGATTTTTAAAGAGTCTAATCATTTTAATGTGCTGCTTAAACTTTGACAGCGCAAACAGGTAAAGTAAGAAAAGAAACTGAATGTAGTGTCTAGATGGTAAGAATAATTTATTATCCTGGAAGCTACCATATACCAGATAATTCACTGTGGCGATGCTTGTCCTGGCTGCTAAAATCTTTACTTACAGCTTTGTAAACTTCTAAGGATGAAGGGAAAGGAACCAAAGTTTACTTCTTCTATACTCTGGGTCAGGCACTTGATAAATCTAGAAATTTACAAAGTAAAAAAGTACGTATTTCACCTGTTTTGATACAGAAATTTAACTATTTTGTTTTCCAACCTTTGCTATTTCAAACTATTTTAAAAAAAGGCTTGTGCAATTATGCAATTACTACATCTCATCTCAGGAAGATCTCTTTTCCTAAGAGAATAAGGAAGAAATGTTTTCCACTTGCTAAAGATTTGTTCTCTAGTTTTAATTGAGCCATCAAGGCCTATTGTAAAGGGGGGAAAAACTGGAGGAAGGAGACAGAGAAGAGCTGGGTGAGTGCAAGAGATTCCAAAAACCTAATCCTGTGACAAAATTCTCTAGGTAATTGCTCTAGAAGAGGAGACATTTGACCTGGCAAGGGGCAGGAGAGAAGTACTGAATCATTAACTCTTTTAATCTTCCCAACAAACTTTTAAGGTATCATTTTTTAAATGAGGAAACTGAAAAGTAGGAAGATAATGTATATTGTTGAAGGTAACACTGTACCACTCACTGCCTCCTTTATATCAAGTGGTAAGAGTTTATTAGGCACAGTGAGGGAAGATATTAGAAGCTGAGAAATCAACATATGTACTGTACAGCTAGACTACAGGCTACAGGGGTCCTTCCAAATACTGAGGACAAAACCCTGTGTTAAGTGCTGAGGATACAGAGATAAATAAAACCGCTGTCTTAAAGCAACTGACACTAGTGAGAGAAACCTTCAAGAAAATAAAAAACGGGGCAGCCAGGTGGCTCAGTTGGTTAGAGTGTGAGTTCTGAGCAACAGAGTTGCCGGTTCGATTCCCACATGGGATGGTGGGCTGTGCCCCCTGCAACTAGATTGAAAATGGCGACTGGACTAAGATTAAAGGACAACAACTTGACTTGGAACTGATGGGTCCTGGGAAAAACACACTGTTCCCCAATAAAGTTAAAAAAAATAGAGTGAATAAACACTGGTAGAGACAAATGTTCAAGTGATTGAAAAACAATAAGGCAACATCAGTCAGAGGGGATATGGGAAAGCCAATGAAGGTGGTACTTTAACTGAGTCCAAATATTAAAAGAGTTATTCCCTACTAATCCTAAAATTATACTGAGTTATATTCTTAGCAAGTGAAATTGGAAGAACACCAAAGAAGATGAGAAAGGAAGGAAACCACTCTAGTCAAAGGAAGTCCAAAAGGTCCAACTAAATAAATAAGTGAGCCCCACTTATTTAGAAAAATAAATGACAGTTGCAAGAGATATAGGCGCTAACAAAGCTTACAGTAGGGTCATTCATTGATCTGTTCGGAAAGATTAGAGCAAGTCACACTGGAATGAAGATCCAAAGGACGAAAAACTGAAGAAAGGAGAAAAGGAAACATTTTATGTAAAGGCCTTTAGTCAAGAGGGAACATGCAAGCCTGGGGGAATGAAAGGAGGCCACTGTGGCTAGGGCCTAGATTCCAGGGAGAGAGTGCTACATACAGTATGAAGCTGGAGACCAGACTAAGCAGGGCGTCACTGGCCATACTGAGAACCGTTTTTGTTTTTTTTTTTGAGAGTGAAGTGGAGAGGGGATTTGACCTGATCAGATCTGTGTTTGAAAGAGCATTCCAGCTGCAGCACGAGAATATGAACACGGCCAGCATTGGACCAATTAAGAATTATGGGTGGTACTTAGTATTGGTAGTAGTTCAAGTATATTTGGGTGGGAACAAGGACATGGAGACAAGTGGGGAAAATGAAACAATGTAAGAAGTAAAATGGGAGACCTTGGTGATGGGTTTAGATTTCATGGAGCAGAATGGGGACTGAAGGAGAGGGAGGAGTAAGGGATGACAGGATTTCTGTACAGCCCAGTGAGTGGATAACAAGGCTATTACCAAGATATGAGGAACACTGAAATAAAATAGAATTTGGTTTGGGGGAAGATGTTGATTTTAATTTGAACACGTTGAGTTTAAGATGTTTTTGTGACTTCAAGAAGAGATGTCATGTAAACAGATCTATGGATCTGCAGCACTGAGAAGTGGAGAAAAAACATTTTACAGTTTATAATCCATCCTTTCCCACAAGGTACTTATTTTTTCAAAATGCAAATATCTTTACTTATAAATGTTTGGTTTTTTAAATATATTGCAAGAAAGCAGAAAAAAAAATCTCTAGAGCAGTTTCCCAGACTTCCCTGCGAGTCGCCTGGGGCCTTTGTTAGAAAAACAAATTCTCAGGCTCCTTCTCCAGAGATTCTGATTCTACGCGTCTGGTATAGAGCCCAGAAATTTGGATTTTTTAACAACTGCAGCTGGTGATTCTTTTTATCAGGGAATTTCTCTGGGCAATGATACTCTAGTACCATAGGCCGCTTACCTGAGAGTTACCCAAGGTACTTTTTAAAATATAGATTTTTGGGTGCAAAATAAAACCTGTAGTAGCATAGGGGATGGGAAGAATGGAGAGAGAAAGATGGCACAGTACCAGGTAGTCCAAGACCTCACTCTCCATCTTCAACAGAGGTGTCCTAGGCTCTCTACCAGGCAGTTCAGAGGAAAGATGGTGTCCTTTGCTGGAAGACACATATCAGGCAGAGCAGGCAGCCCTCACAGGCTGCTCTGATATCAGCTTTCCTGGCTTCTAGCCCAGGCCCCAGGCCCTGTCCACTGAAATGGTGCTCAGACTACTCTGATGCTCTTTTTCCACCACTGCCATAAAACCTCACCTTTTACTCCCTGGTCTCCCAATCTTCTTCAGTGTTATACTCCATAAACTCCTTCCCAGTTCAAGGGGGGTTTTTTTAGCTAACCTGGCCAAGGCTGGAAGAGAAATAAGGTCAAATGCTATGTTTACTCTCAGCAAAGCTTTCGTTATTCTCAAGACCCTACTTTGGAAGTGTTTTTGTTTTTAAAGACTAAATTGTTTGTTCAGTCTTTGTAATCTTGCTATAACAACTCTAAGTCTCTATGAGGCACTGTAGATGCTACTAATGAGGAAGAATCAGGAAGAATGGAGTAAAAAGAGAAGATTAGCGTAAACTTTTTATGATGGGAAATATAACAAACTCACAGAAAAGTTCACAAAACAGAAATGTACTACTTAAACACTATAACTCAAACTCTCATGTAACTCCACTGCGTGAAAAAGTAGACCATTACCAACACTCCAAAAGGCCCCAGGATGTCCCTTCCCTTATAACCCCCAAGTGCCTAGAGATAACCACTATCATGATTATCAACATGTCTTGCTTTTATTTATTGTTTTACTGCCTACTTATTCATTCTTAAACAATATAGCTTATGCCAATTTTTGAAGTCTTTGTAAATGGAGTCATAGAGTAAATTTTTATCACATCTTAATTTTTTTTTGATCAATGCTATCTGTCTTTAAGATTCATCCGTAAGATGTGGCTGTAGTTTATCCATTTTCATTGTTTAGGTTACTATATTGCATGGATATTCTACAATTTATTTATCTACTCTTAATATTGATAGACATAAGCTATGTCAATCTTTGGGCTATTATAAGCAATACTGTTCTGAGAGTGAGTGTATTTGTGTGTGTGTGTGTGTGTGTGTGTGTGTGTGTGTGTGTGTGTGTGTGATAAAGCATACGAACACAGATTTCTATAGAACCTTTACCTCGGAATGGAATTCCTGGTCCATAGGGCATGTTTATCTTCAGCTCCACAAGACCATGTGAAAATTTTTCAAAATGATTGTACCAATTTATATAACCAACAATAACATATAAAAGTTCCTGTTGCTGCATGTCCTCACCAACACTTGAATTGTCTGACATTTAAATTTTTGCCAGCCTAATAGGTGTGTAATGCCAACTTATTATGGCACTACTTTGCATTTCTCTGATTATTTACCATTTTCATATAAGCATTGGCTCATTGTTCAGGTGTTTTCACATTTTTTTATCAGGTTGTTTGTCTTTTTCTTACCAATTTGTATTAATTGATTATATAATATGGAAACAAATACTTGGTTGATTATATGTGCTACAGATATTTTTTTCTAGTCTGTGGCTTGCCTTTTCACTCTCTTGGTAATGTCTTTTGATGAAAAGAAATTCTTAATGTAGTTAAATGTATCCCCCTTTCTCTTTATGATCAGTGGTGTCTGTATCCTGTTTAAGAGACTTTTCCTACCCTGAGGTCATTAAGGTAGTCGCCTGAATTGTCTTCTAAAATTTTATTGTTTTGTTTTTCAAATTTAGTTCTAAGCAGGCCTGAAATTAACTTTTTTATGTATGAAAACAGCGAGGAATCTGTAGTCCTCACACCCCTCCCCTTCCTCCCAATGTGGAAATTTAAACCAGCACCATTATTGACAGATGTTCCTCTCCACCCTACCTGCAATGCTATCTTGGTCATAAACCAAGTAGTCATATACGTGTGGATTTGTTTCTGACCTTGCTATTCTGTTCTATTGGTCTATTTCTTTTTTTATATATTGCTAGATTCAATATGCTAATATTTTGTTTAAGATCTGGGAGGGGATCTTTCATGAATGAGATTGACCTGTCATTTTTCTTTCTGGTAATGTTCTTCTTTGGATTTGGCATCAAAGTTATATAGCTAGCTTCATGAAATGAGTTGGGGAATATACTTTCTCTTTCCTACTCCAGTTATTATTTTTGCCCATTTATTCTTCTTGTCTTTGCAATAAAATTGTCAAAAAAAAACCAAAAACCACTTAGATTTTTATTAATATTTCTTTAATTGTGTATATTAATTTCAGGGAGAATAACATTCTTCCACATGAGCCTTCCGTTTCTAGAATATGGTATGACTCTACCTGTGTTCAAGTGTCTTCATATGTTCTCTGAAAAAATTTATCATTTTATCACGTAGGCCTCATACTTTAGAGTATGCAGAATTCTAAAGATGCCCCTCTAAGATTCCCACCCCTTGGTTAGTCAATAAAACATTAGTCTAGGTACTACTGTGAAGGACAGTTACAGTTGTAACTAAAGTTACAGATTATCCTAAATTACCTAGATGGACACAATCTAACTACTTGAGCCCTTGCAAAGAGGAAATTTTTAACTGGAGTGAGAAAGATGTTACAGAAGCAGGAAGCTGAGGAGAGAGGACACAGAAGAGGGAGTGAGAGATTCAAAGCATAAGAAGGACTCAACCCGTTATTGCTGACTTTGAAAATGGAGGGAAAGGACCATAAGCCAAGGAATGTACCCAAGCTCTAGAAGCTAGGAATCCCTCCTGGCTGACAGCTAGCAAGCAAATGGAGAACTCAGTCCTATAACTGTATGCAACTAAATTCTGCCAACAACCTGAATGAACCTAGAAACAGATTCTCCCCTGGAGTCTCCAGAAAGGCATACACCTGCTAATAGCTTGATTTCAGCCTTGTGAAACCCAGAGCAGAGAACCAGCTCAGCCACAATGGGCCTGGATTTCTGACCTACAAAACTGTGAGATAATGAGTTGTTGTTTTAAGATGCTAAAGTTATGGTTAATGTGTTATGGCTGGCAAAGAAACTAAAACACAATTTCCTTATTATGCAAAAATATGTTTAGTGGCTCATCAAGTAAACCTTTAAGTAGGATGATACCAGGAAGTTCGCACTACTCAAACCCTGTGGCTGAGATATTTTTCACCTTTTAGAATCCAGACTAAAAATGATCATATAGCTAAGGGAGGTGACACTTGAAGCTACTCTCAGCTACCTCCTGAAGGTGGGTTTGGTAGACAAGACAAATAACACTTGGGAAAAGAGGGACAAGTCAGGGAAAGACAGCACCAAAGCCAAGAGCCCAGAGTGCAGCAGAATGAGCAGTATGCCTCCTCAACCTCTGTTTGCTCACTTCAAATGTAAGCTCAACCACCACACTGTCCTGAAGCAAATGTGCTAAATACATCAGAAATAAAGTCTAGACTGCTGTAAAATAACTTCAAAAATATCAATGTATTTTGATATTAATATTTGTCAAATCTAAAATTAAAGATTCCTATTATCATAAATAATGCATAATTCCCGAGATGATTTGTGTCTGAGAGACATGATTTAAAACTAGAACACAAGGTATTCTGGCATGTAGACAATTCCATGTGAGCTTAATCTAGTTATTTAAAAAGATACAAACATTTCCTTCTTACAATGGAAATAAAGAAAAACAATTTTGCTTGTTCTGGAATATACGTGTGTGTGTGTGTGTGTGTGTGTGTGTGTGTGTGTGTGTAATCAGGTTAAAATAAATTATTGGCTTGGTATCCAGTAATATTAAAAGATAGCATTCTAATGCTTCCTTAAAAATAACAATACAGGGCCGGCCGAGTGGCTCATTGGTTAAGAGTTGGCTTGGGAGTGCTAGCTCCTAGCAGCAGGGTGGCCGGTTCGGATCCCACATGGGCCAGTGATGCTGCACCCTCTGCAGCTAAGATGGTGAACAACAGCTCGACCTGGAGCTGGGCTGCCGTGAGTCGCCGGCGACAGCGTAGGCTGCAGTGGGCTGCAATGGGCTGCCATGAGCCACTTTTAGCAGCCGTCCAGTGGTCAGTGACCGATCTGCCTCAGCTGGGAAGAGCACAATAATAATACCAACATGGGCCAGTGAAGCAACATCCTCCACAACTAATCTGAAGAAAAAAAGGACAGCAACTTGTCTGTTCCCCTTCCCCAATTCCCCAATAAAATTAAATAAATAAATAAATAAATAAAGCAATACACATGACAAATCAGGTAGCTAGTAAAACTTGAATCTTCTCTTGTGTGCATGTAAAGCTTATACATAAAACATGGAAGATCTAGTTTTAGCTAAGTCTCACTGAGATTTATTGTTAATAGAAGTCAAAGGAGTACGTGGCATTTTACAAAGCATAAAATACGGAAGACAGAATTTTCTGCCCTGAGGAGCTTAGTAAAACATGTGTAGACAATGGTGAACAAGAAAAATAATAAGTCATGATGATTCACAAAGTGATTACCAATGAAAGACTGGGTAATTAAAAAGATGTCTCATAAAAAGTGAGCATTGGAAACTGCCAGGGATTTGAAAAAAAGTGACTGTCAAAGTTTGAAGAAAGAATGAAAAGAGATGAGAGAAATGAAAGAAAGTTCTAAGAAATAAGGAAAGAAGAAGATAAAGACAGAGAAAAAGACTTGGTGCCATGACATACGAACCATGAGAAAGAATGTAAGCTTGATTTGCTTGACAAACCTCTGAAATTAAACAACTGGAAATACTAACTATACAACTCATTTCTTATAAAACTTAAGAGATAGTTTTCCCAAACAGTCGACATTAAACCAGACCTCTTGTTCAAGCCATATTATTCCATCTATAACATATGTGTATATAAATAAAATTCCATACAGATCTGTATATAGCTGAATTGTAAACAATAAAAAATTTAAGGATATTTTTGAGCTATAGTGTAATAGGAACTTCACTTTAGAAGATATACTTAAAAGCACTAGTTTTCTTTATATACAGAGGGTGGCAAAAAAAATGTATACACATTTAAAGAAAGGAAAAAACTGTATTAAAATTAAGCTGATGGTAACCACTTTGAGCACCTCTTGTAATTGCAGAAGTTAAACATGACTTGTAATTCATCTTTTGTTATCGGTGTACACTGAGTATTACAATTTTAATACAGTTTTTTCTTTCTTAAAATGTGCATACAATTTTTGGTACCCTCTGTATACATATATTCTAGAAAACTCCCAATGCTAAAGCTGGGAGTCTGAAGTCAGACCCAATATTTCCCTACAAGATAAGGGCCAGCTTTCTGACAGTACATGCAGGGCCCAAACCATCTTCTGGTGCTACCTTTGTGGAAACCGCAGCTGTACAGAATTCATTTATTACTAAAATAGGTTATACTCAGGGAATTATCTGTTTAAAATTTTTTGGCAAATGCTTTTCTGCATCTATTGAGATGATCACATGGTTTTTCTTCTTTACTGAGTTGATATGAAGAATGATACTGATTTTCAAATCTTGAATCCTGTAATAAACTGTAACCTTGAGTAATAGCTCCCATTGAGTTTTGTGAGTCCTTCCAGTAAATTATCAAACCTAAATGTGGTTTTGAAAACCCCTCTGAACTTGCAGTTGGTGTCAGACGTCTTAGGTGGACATCACAGTTTAGAGAACTATACCCTCAAACTTTGCAGTTTTGCTAAGTGGAGGTAGCATGCAATCAATCTATTTAGGCTCAGAACACAAGTTTCATCTCTCCTTCTATAGGTGATGGTTCCAATGTTAGTTCAGGGTTTGTTTCATTTTGTTTTGATTGATGGATAGATTTGCTGGGCTGGTTATATTTGTCTCATGTTCCATTTAAAGGTTAGTCTGAGTTTTGAGATTTGTAATTTCATTCTCAAAGCCTTGGCTATGTAACTTTGGGTCTCCAACTGTGGTAAAATAAAAAATATACATTTGGTCTTTGTCCCCCAGTTTCTGGCACAGAACTCCTAAAACCCTTGGAATCTCCTATATAAGAGCTGGTGATTAACAACGGCCAATGATTTAATCAATCATGCCTATGTAATGAAACTTCCATAAATACCCCTAAACTGTAGGGTTCAGGGAGCTCCTGAATTGGTGAACACATTGAGATGCTGGGAAGGTGGTGGGCCTGGAGAGGACATAGAGCTCCGTGCTACTTCCTCTCCCCCATACCTTGCCCTAAGCATCTCTCCCATTTGGCTGTTCCTGAATTGTATCCTTTATAATATACTAGAAATAATAAGTAAACTGTTTTCCTTTGTTCTGTGAGCTGTTTGAGCAAATTTTGAACTTGAGGGAGGAGGATTGTGGAAACCCCTGATTTTTAAGTCAGACAGAAGTGTGAATAACCTAGGGACTCTGTACTTAGGACGGGCATCTGAAGTGAGGGCAGTGTTGTGGAACTGAGCCCTCAAATCTGTGCAGTCTAATGCTCACTCCAGGTAGCTGGTGTCAGAATTGAATTGAAAGATACCCAGTTGATGTCTGGAGAGTTAGAAAATTGGTTGGTGTGAGGAAAAAACCCACACATTTGGTGTCAGAGGTGTTGTGTGTAAAAGCAGCTCAACCACACATGTGCAACTCAATGCTAAGCCTGACATTATGCTGTCCTATCACAGAATTTGAGGATCATCTTCTCCAAGCCTCTCCCTTCCAGGATTTCTCCCACACTCTCCAGCCCACCGGGGTCCTTTTTCCTGATCATTTGGCCAGAAAGATAGGATTCCTCTTGAATTCCTAGATGCCCATACTGCTGTACAGTTCTTACAATTGGTGCCACCTCATGGGGCAAGGCAGAGAGAAAGAAAAGAAAAACTAAAAACAAAACAAAACAGGAATTCTCCCTACCTTCTCTGGCCCTCGGGTCCCTTTACTCAACTCCTCTGGACAGAAAGGAAACCCACGGCTTCAGTTTCACCATAAGCCAGCCCTCTGCAAGCCATAAACAAGGGGAAAAGGTGTATTTAAAAAAGGATTATTCCCACACTCTGGCCAACAGCATCCCCCTTCCTGGTCTCTGGACAACAAGATGTAGGATTTCTCTGAGTTTCCGCCGCCTGCAGTATGGATGCCCCAGCTCTGCCCAGGGGCCCACTCTTGGCTTAAGACCATGAGCAAAAAGAGGAAGCTCACCTCTTCAGGTTTTAATGCCTATCCCCAATCTGCCTGTTTTTCTTTACTTTTCAGTCTTCACATAGTGTTTTTTTGTATTTTGTCGGGAGTTTTTAGTTGTAATCAGCAGACAGATAGGCTATAGTGGGCTTATTCTGTCTTGGCCACATTAAAAGTTCAACCCGCATACTTTTTAATTGCCTCTCCTTGTGACAATGATTTTGTAATATCATTTTCTATAAAGAGGAGAAAGATAATTCAGTCTTTTGTTTGATTAAATTTTTTTTGCATTATCAATAGTTTAGGAAAATATTTCAGTTTTGTGTTAATATGCATGTTTTTAGAATGGCTGTCAAATGTGGGAAAAGTACTATCAGGTTGTTAGTATTTTTCATATATATATGTACTACAAGATGTCAGGGCTTTTCAAGTGTCCTTGTGCAATAATTAATCTGAAATATTCTTTGAATCAATGACAGTTATAACCCATCTGTGATATCTTTGTTGTAATGGCATATTATGAGTTTTTTATTACTTTTTTCAAAATAATCATTTTATGTCAAATCAACACGTACTTTGTATCCTTTTCCAATATGTTTATATGATTCCCTCCTCTCATTAACTGGATTAGCAAACAATCCAAGAGCCTATTCATTACTTCTATTTGAAATGTATCTCGTCCTTCTAGTGAATTTCTGCTTTTGGTGATGATTTTAAATCTTTTTGCTACAAACTTCTTGATGTCAGAATAATTTTCATCTATTTAATTGCTTACCTTTTCCACTCATTCCATATCCCATTAATTTTCATCTGAATTTTTTCTCAGTTCTTTACAAATACTTTTAAAGATGACAAAAGATGATCCCTTTCATATAATTCAAATAAGGTGATTGCAATTTCTTAAATGTCTTATAGAAACATTTCAGTGTGTCCTTCTGAATTGTAGTGAAAATATTGTATTTGACTTTTATTATCTTTTTGAATAAGCTTTTTGCTTTTTTGTGTGTTGCAGCTTTTCTTCCAAATCTTTGAAAAATATATTTTAGAGCCCATAAAATGTCCTTGACCCATATTGTAAGACTTGAGTAGCTTACAATGGACAACGCATTTTTTTAATCCAAGTTAATATGTGTATGTAAAATACTCCATTTATGAGAGGAACCTGAAAGGAAAATAACTGTCATAAAATGCCAACGTGGTTAACAACTGTGGAGGCAGCTTTTTCTCTTTCCAGATTAAAGAAATGAGCTGCACATGGTGTACATCCTGCACACTTATTAATATCTTTAAAGAGTGCTAGGAGCCCTTTTCCTCACCTTTCATAGCAGCCATGTTGTTGGACAACACTCCATGAATGTTTTCAACCACAAGTTACTATTGTCCAAAAGTTATTTCACATTGTTGAATAAACCCACAGGCTGGTTTCCAGTCAGTGAAAAAGTTTAAAACTATACATAGAGTTTTGAGTCACAGCAGTAGAGCACAATAATGGCCAACTAATCAGTGTCGGACACATCCGGCATAGAATCTACAATAATGGAGCAGTACTTGGTGTCTGGTTTATTTATTTGTTAACCCTTTCATTATGTATATATTTTCCTGTTATTTCTATTCATTCCTTATAAACTGTTCCTTTTTTTCATTTGGGGTATTTTCTCAAATTCTTAAGCAAAAATGATTTAAAGTTAATAATTACCTATAGGATTCCCATTAAATTTGGTTTTTGAATCATGATCATTATTCTCATCATTACCTCTGAAGGTTAAAATGCAATAACCTCAATTGGTCTTTTTTTAGCACTTCAAAATAATATGAACTGTTCTTTCTAGCTGTTTTTGACTTATACGTAATCTAAGAAAAGCTAATTGTCTTGTGCTCCATAAAATAGTCACAGCTTTTTCAATATATTCATTAAGTCTGAGAACGCATCCAGTGTAAGTAACGTCTGTCTTATTGAAAATAATTTACAAACAAAACAATATTAATGGCCCTTTTTTTTTTGCCTTGGAGTAAACTAGCTAGAATCTAAGTATATGACTAAAACATTGTTTTCAAAATATCTTTTTGAGAAACATCTTTTTGCCCACTTTATATTCTGTTTGATTCTATATAAATACTATTGAAAGCATGGTTTGAAGGAAAAAAAATTCCTTTCATTAAAGTATTGGATGACATTATTACTTTTTGTAACAGACCATAATGAAAGACCATAATCCTTGTTAAAGTCAATGAAATCATCAACACGAAGCTGCTGCCAACCTCTGTTGACTATACAAATTGTATTTTGCTTTACTATTTTCTATTTCTTGTGCTTTTTCATTTCTTCTTTGGGAGTGTCCTGCTTGTTATAATCTTAATCTTTTCTGTTGTCATTTTAATCGTCTATATTTTCTTGGCTCTCAAGAATGCTTTCTTTTCTTCATGATTTTAATACTTTCAGTGTACATTTCAATATAATGAAATAGTGTTTGATGTTTTGAAGCTTTTGTGAATCTTCGGTTCAAATTTTTGGCTTCCAAAAGGAAACCAGATATATTTGAATGTGAGAATGATCAATAATCCTGAAAATTTTTTTAAACCTGAATTTAAAATATGCAAAGGAGCAATTCAAATACATTTTTTAATTTGCTGCTATATTATGATGAGCTGGGAAATTGTGTAACCAAATTACTCATATTACTTACATTGGTTCATTGATGAATATATACAGGAGTTTTGTCACTGAAACTACTCGTCTGCACTCTGTTAGTGGCAACTTTGCATGTCTAGTCCCCTGAACCACCAGATTTTGTCAGGATAAGATGAATCAGTTAGGCTAAGATACCTTATAATACATTAGGATGTAGTAAAAATGCACAGAATGCTCATTTTAGTGTTGCTACAAGTATGCACCCTACAAACACAGAAATTCTGATAGACTATTTTGCACAAGTCCCATCAAAAAAGAAAAAACATGTCAGTCATATATAATTGCATATGCTGCATTAGCAAGTACATTCCTGATAGGAAAGAACTTTTAATTTCACTCGATGTTAATGAGAACTCAATCCTCCCCTTAAATTTACTCATCTGATGATTGAAAGAATTTTCCGCAGACTAGCTTCCAGCTCCATATATTGCAAACCTCGTTTCCACTCCACTAATAACCGATTCCCACTACCCAGATACCACTCATTTTGTGATAGCCTCTGGCCTTGCACCTTTATACTACAATATCATGCCAGGAGAGTTGGCAGAATGGGCAATTGGAGTATGCCCAGAAGTTATTTTTACCCTGAGAAGGCTGGCAATAACCACAAAAGCGAGTGGCTGGCCGTAAACCATGTAAATATATCCCACGAAATCCAATATAGCCTATCTCCAACTCAACTATCCCCCAAAATGCCTGAGCAATTGCAAAGCAACCTGACACAAGGGGGAAGTGTGATGGAAGGAAAGCCAAAAGGGAAAGACACAGCAATCTGCACTGATTGGAGTTAAAATATCTTACTCGGGCAAATTTTGCAAAATATATGATCCTGTGAACACATCATTAGAGATCCTGTCAAGAAGCTTTGTAACAGTTTCTTCCAAGGAGTCGTGACACATCAACCTCCCTAGCTTTGTGGTAAATCTGTCTCTGGACATTACTTCCAGGCTTTCTCCACCATTCTCCCACTGCCTGGGATGTCTTACCCCTTTTTCTGCTCCTGGAATATCCCTACTCTTCTTTCAGGGCTTGATTGAAATGTCAGTAATTCCCTGAGAAAGAACCTCGTGCACTGGGAAGAATTTGGACTTTAATAAAAGGCAGATCTAGGTTTCAATCTTAGCTGGGACATATGCCATTTGTGTGTCACAAGCAAATTACTCACTTCTTTGAGTCTCAAGCTCTTCATCCATAAAATATGGCTAAGAATATATACCTAGCTGGGTTATAATAATTTTTTAAAATTTAGCATTTCATCAACTCTGTTTTTTTCTTATTTAGTATCTCTCCATACAATATTGAGAAAATGGTTCTTAAAGGAGGCTTTATTTATTTCTCTTCTGTTTACATCATTTTACTATTTGGTTGATCAACAGAACTAGAACTAGGATGAAGTGAATAAGGCATTTGCCTCAAGACCAAAACATAAGGGGGTGTCAAAAAACTCAGTAGCCAATAGAAATACCATTTTAATTCAATATTTTAGAAAAATCTATGATAAACAAAATATCAAAATTTTAAATAAAGACAGGATCAGTATTACTGATTTTTATTTTGCCGTAGGCTTTAATGTGGCTTACTTTAGTACTGGTGATCAAAACTTTACGAAGGAATTTGGAATATTATTTCTCTTTATAATTATTCATAGCAAATTTGAATTATTTTATCTATATTCAGTTGTTTTTATATACCATCTTTCAATATCTGCAATAGTAATATTTCTAGCATTAAAACTTGACCCTCCACAACAGATGACTATAAGGAAATTATTTTTCTTTTATCTTAGAAATATTGTTTGTGCTATTGAAAAGTGCATACTGTTTTGGAAATCCTTTAATAGTTCCTATTAGAGATAACTTCACTCAAGAATGATCTACTCCATTTTTTTATGACACTGAAGTTCTTTAAATTTCACTCTCAACCTTTTGCAAAATGGCTCACTTCAGAGTATTTCAGAGACCTTATATGCTTCTTATAGGAACTCTACATCTATATCAGTAGGTTGTTCTTCTTTTCCATCTAAATTATTTAGCCAAATTTATTTATGACTATTTCTCTGAGATAGAGTAAAACAGTAAAGATATTCTACTTGAGATATGCTCTGTAATGTGTACTCTCATACACTATTGGTGGAGGTATAAATTGGTATTTGTTTAAGGTCAATTTGAAAAATATCTAAGTTCGAAATATGCATGACACATATTACTTTTATAATTAAAATAACATTTTTTAAGAAGTCGTTTTTGACAGTGGCTCTTCTCCCAGCCTGCCCAGTCCCACCACTTTGAGAGTGCACTTTCCTTTCCTCTTTCTTTCAAGAAATTCACCACTTGCTCAGCTTATTCAGTGCGCCTTTGAACTCTTTCCTGCAGCATAACCAAATTCCATTCTTCAACCACAAAATCTATGAAAGAAAAGCATCCCAGGTGACACTGAAAAATACAGTATCTGATCACCTTGGGCAATGAGGGGCTTACAACATGTGAGCTGTTTTAAGAAGGAATAAAACTAAAAATAAAGATAAACAAAAAAGTAGTTTTTTCTCATTCTGTCCTTCTAGGTGAAAGAGTACAGGGTCCCTGGCTCCAAGAACCTCATACTTTAAGGATGAAGGAGAAAAAGAATGATACCTTGTGATCTTTAAACAGGACAATATTTTAAAATAGCTTTAAGGTGTGTTTTCATATTTTAAATGGTAATTATAACCCACAGAGAAAGTGTAACAGAGTCTGAAAAATTTTGGAGTTGCCTTACTTCTACACTTTGAAATTAAAGATAATTTTATATTAAATGTAAATAATATAATAATATAATAATCCTCAAACTGATAAATGAGTTGTTATACTAATCATAATATTTCTCTTTTTGGTTATTTTGTGTATTTTTTTGAATGTGTAATACATACATATGATACAAAATTTAAAAGTTGCAAAAGGGTATACAGTGAAAATTAAGTCTCTCTCCCACCCTGTTCTCAGGACTCATAGTTCTCTCTGGAGGCAACCACTGCTGCCAGTCCTTGAGTAGCCTTTCAGATATATTTTGTGAATATATAGATCACTCTCTCCCTCTCTTTAAATTACTTTTTAACTTCTATATTTTTGCACAAAGAGTAGCTCATTCTATACACTGTTCTGTATATGTCTTCAGAATTAGTTCTCAGTCTTTTTAGTGGCTGCATTATATTCAATGGAAAGGATGTAGCGTTCTTCGTCTACACTTCTACTGATGGACATTCGGGTTGTTTCTAATCTTTTACAATTACAAACAACACAGCAATGTGTAATCTTGTGCGTGTGCCATTTCTTTGTGTGTCAATATACATCTGTAAGAAAGAATTTCTAGAAGTGGAATTGCTGTGTTAATAAATACGTGCAGCTCTAATTTTGATAGATATTGCCTAACTACCCTCCATAGAGGTTGTACTAAATTACAGTCCCACCGAGAATGTGCCTCTTTCCTCATCCTGGACAACCGTGTATGATCACTTTTTAAAACAATGTTTGACAATAGGTTTCAAAAAATAGTATCTCATTGGAGTTTTGTATTTTTCTAATTATGAGGGAAGTTGAACATCTTTTACTTTCAAGATTCATTACACAAAGAATGGTCAATATTTTCCTTCTAACTTTGACTGGATTTTTTCCCAGTTTCCCAAAATTACTGAGTTGTAACTTTATAGCATCTGCCATTAAGATGGATGGATGATAGATGGATAGATAGATAGATAGATAGATAGATATTAATAGATAAAACACTACAACATCTTAGAATACAAAAGCAGGGTTTTTCCACTTTTTCTGGAAGAATTCAAAAGTTCATCTTTAGATTTGTAACAAACGTGTAAAGTTTCACTAAAATTATTAGTAAAGTTGAAAATCCCTATACTATATAAATCCTTAATTTTAATTGTTTGTTACAATTCCATGCCAAAATGCAAAATAAATAAATAAATTTAATATATATATATATATATATACCAATAAAAAAAGTTTTCCTTCAAAACTATAGCTGCGATATTATTCAGTAATGAAAAAGCAAACTTCTAAGACCTAGAAAATCTCTCTTCTAAATTTCACTTCTAAAAAGTGAAAGCTTGTTTTTAGGGACTTCTAACATGATTATTGATGAGTAATATATAGTATAAAATTTAATGTAGTATCCATAAATAGCATTTTTACATTTTTGCTAGAGTTGCAACACTAATGTAAATAAATATTATAAATAAACATCAGCAGTAATGTTTCTCTGTGTATCATTTCACTGTTGACATTAAATCATTATAATTCCATTCCAAACTTAATCTTACTAAATAAAACCTAACACTTGAAATGTATCAAAAATCTCAGGATTTTTCCAGTTTGTTTGTATTGATCATATGGAAATTATTTAGTATATTAGAATTCTAGGTACAAAATATATTTTTTAATATCATTAAGGAAATTCGTCTTTTTATCCCTACTTCTCACCCTACCCCATCAGCCACACTCAGAGAAATAACTCTCTCTTACAGATAAGAGATGCCAATTAATCAGTCCAGCTGGTCACTGGAGTGAAAGATGTCGCCGCCAAATTCCCTGTTACCCTCCATAGTGGCACAGACTCCTGGAATTCAAAGGGAGGCAGCTCAAGGAGTCATTTAATCCAGACCTCTCTCTTCCTGCAAGGCTCTGCCTGAAATGTCTAAGACAGATGGTTTGTCCTTAAAATTCACTAGGGACAGAGATTCTACAATATTACTCTGGAGCCTTTTCTAATGTTTAATCACTATTACTGTCAGGTCAGTTTAGGCTCTTTCCTGCTAGTTTTTCTTCTGCAGACATGGAAAACAGTTGGTCAGCAACCTCTTTATAATCACCTTTCCAAGACGGAAAGACCCAGGTGTCCTTCAGCCTTGTTTTTTCAAGATTATATAATTTATCTTCTGTCTACTCTTAATATATCAATATTTGATCTCATTACTCATTTGGATTACTTTGCATTAAACTCTTTCCATTTGTTCTATATCACTCCTAACAGTATTATAGTACATTCTTTCATTGTGATATGGTTTTTCTAATTTTTCATTATTGTAGGACAAGGTAGCTCCACTTTCATTTATTCTCCTGCTCTCATATAATATACATTCTAATAGAAGAGATCAAGAATAAACAATTAAAAGTGGATCTATAACATATAATGTTATGATAAAAATAAAGCATCTTGAATTACTTAGAAAAAGGCTATGCCGCTGTGATAGAGACTCAACAATAATGCAGTGGTTTGAAGACGAGGTTTGTTTTTACCCTAGCAGTCCAATGTGACTGCTCTGGATCATGGAGTCGTTCTGTTCCTGGAACTCATTCCGGGACCCCAGTCCTTCTATCATGTTGTATCATTATACCTTAGATTATTGTCATTATCTTTATAGTGTAAGCTGGGTCACCCCGAGTTCCAGCCAGCAAGGAGGAAAAAGGCAATATTGATGAAGCTATTGTAGGCCCAGAAGTAGCCCACATCACCTACACTCCATTCCATTGCAGAGAAGACACAGGCCCACACTTGGCCAGGGAGGCTGCAATCACAGTCTAACCATGTGCCCGGGAAGAAGAGAATGGATTTTAGACCAAATAGTATGTCGCAGATACCATCAATTTCTCCCCAATATACTCAGATCCCTTTTACCTCTTTGTATGTTTCTGCTTCCAACAGCAAACACCGGGCTGTTTTTCAGAAGACGCTCTGGGAACACTGGCTCTCACTTGGCCGATACTGGAAAGTGCAAGCTAGCTCCCTTACTCTCTGGTCAGGACAGTTCTGAGGCATAACACATTCCAGGGTTCCCATGCAGGCAAAGGCTGAAGCTACGCGCTGTGGGCGCCGGCCTGAGATTCACCCTCGCTTGGCAGTATTCTGCCCTGTCCGGCTTTCCAACATCCCCTTACTGGTTTCCCCCAGGAGTACTTTCTTAATAAATTGCTTGCACATGAATTCTCATCTGATGATCTGCTTCTAGAAAACGTAATCTAGGCACAAGGTAAAGGGTTAAAGAGGCTGGATCATTTTTGGTGGCTTCACACATAAGATCATACTTGTCCATACATTTGGACAACCATGAATGAGTTAGATCGCAACTATCAGCACTACTATGAAAAGAAAAGAAAAAAAATTAAAGCGTATATTTTTATTATTTTGCTAGGGTCACATTCATATATATAAATTTAGTTTTTTTGATGCAGATATCCACAACCTGTTCAAAAAGTGAACGGATCTGGATCTTATTCTATATCATCAAATTAAATTTCATAAAAATAATCTAATTGGATCTTTGAAGATAAAGGGAATACAGTTAAGTGAATGGAGTGAATAGGCAACAAAGGTGCTCGGCGATACCGGGCACTGGGTAACCCAACAGGGACTTAGAGCATTTCAGAATAAAGGATGTCATGGACTCCATAGTAACTAAAACACTGAAGAGTGGCATCTTTCTGTGGGCCAAATATATCATGTGTAATTGTTTTGAACAAGGGCACTGGCTGCTGAACTATAAAGAAAAACAATGTGGGGTGCGGGGTAGGAGACAGGATTCCAGAAGAAGCATTTGGCAAAAGATTAGCTGATTTAAATTTGACTTTACTCATTGTAACCATCTATAATTCTCTTCTGGGATCCTAACTAATAAATTAACACAGGAGTTTATGTTATGCAGTATTTGTTTACAATACTATTGAAGTATGTAAATATTAGACTTATTCGTATGTTGTAGAATTACTAGGTTTTAGATGAATAATTGACTCAGTAAGATAGAATTTTTTTAACTAGCTTTCCAACATAAAGTATCACCTTTGATAAACACAAAAATCAGGAAATATCGATGTTACTTAAATAAAATTAATTTATGTTGAGATTACCATTCTACAAATTTTACCCTCTTATAGCCCTGCAGACTTTTATCAGAAAGACTTGTAGCTCTGATTGATCACAGTTACAATTACACGTTTATTTTTGTGCTTATTTGATTAATGTCTGTATCCCACATTAAACTGTATCTACAAGGGCTATTTTTTATTATCATTGTATCTATCCCCAGAATTAATACAGTGCCTGACACAAAATAGGTATTCTAAAAAATTAATGAATATATAAATACAGAATAATTTATATTACATTTTAAATAATAGAATCTATACCATCTAAAGTACACGGTGCAAGTATTATTACCTATCACTTGGTAAATTATAGAATATGGAAAATACAAATTATTCTGGTTCATAGAAATGCAAATAAATTATATCCAGTACAATGCAATTGATTATTGCTCAGCACATAGGTCAATTTTGCATCTATTTGTAAAGGTATTTTAGCTTTCCATAGTGCCCACATGTATATGAGTCTGTCCCACAGACTCATGTTCTCCTTTGAATTGCTTATAACATTCTACTGGTTCCCTCATTAATTAACACATTAAATAAAGTATTTGATATGTGTTCACTTTATAATGGTATGAGTCATGATTTTACCTTCTACTAGAAAATACCCCTTAACCTTAATAATACCTTAAAAACATCTTAAATAATGTTAACAGTTTATCTATATACACAAATGTATATTGAGAATGAAATACATGAAGATCACTGTGCTATACCTGAGCATAAGAACAAGTACAGGAACTGAATATCTTCATATCTTCATAGCAGTTCTTTAGAGAATTTTACTAGTCAAGTTGTGCAGAGATTACTAAAAGAATTATTCATACATATCTTGCTTTTTTTCATTATTATTAGTTCCTGTAAGTACTAGCACTGCACCGTATCATCGGAACCCTGTTCCAGCTTCCTGGGATTTGCATATTAGGGAAATATTTTTACACGGACCATCCATGTGAATATTCAGAATGTTCCAGTTTGCAGTTAAATTCATTCTTTCCTTTCCTGTTTTCTTTGGTTATTGTTATTTCATTCCATTTTATGTACTTTATATCTGAAGAATTATTCAAAATTGGGAAAAAGGAGATAGTTCAAGCATTGGAATTTCAGCTCCATACATGTTTCAAAGAGTGCAAAAGGTTGTATTTCAGGGGGGTACTAAAATTACATATGATTTTTTTCAAACAAATGCCAAAAACTGTATCTGCTAATAAGTTTTGCCCAGCTTGGAAACAAAACTCAGCCACGTAGTATGAGAATGCCAGATATACGACAATAAATATTTTTGGCATGGTTTCAAAGCTACATAATGCCAGACATAGACATGTAAAAGTAATGGCAAGAACTACAAAGATTATAAAAGAAATAAAGTCACAGTTCGTAATTCATATGATTATGTTCAATAGCAGGCTTAGACAGCTTTTCACATAATAAGATCCACATGTAAAAGCATCAGCTTATTTTACTCAGAAAAAAAAAAGATAACAAATATTAAAACGGCTTTTAAAAGTAAAATTTTGTTGAGAGCTTGTAAATGTATTTTTGCAAGCTGAAGGAAAGTAACTTAAATTGGGGTTTTTTGTTTCTATTTAGATACCCAACATTTGCTTCCTTTTTTGTCATGCTGAAAATTTTTAAAAAGAAAATGAAATCTCAAAGACTGGACCATCTTTTAAATATTGTCCAATAATCTGTATATTACAACTGGAATTTAGGAAAAACACCATTCCCCTAAAGTTAAATAAATAGTGCATTGCATTTAGAGAAAAGATGAAGGAAATGCAGTTGTCAGATGTTCAAACCTTGATTTGACTACTAGGTACAGATTACAAGGCTCAAAGCCAAAGTGAATAAAATAGTCCAAAACAATTCCACTGCATCCTCCTTTGCAAGATGAATATATCTAAGGCTGATTTTTGAGCGCAGGTATTCTAGCAATATTTTGTGCTACTTGGAATATTTTATTATAGACCTAGAGAAATCACACTAAACTGAGTTTGTGATGGGTTTGATTCCCAGAGATAAAAGAAGCACACTTTTGTGTTTTCCTTCTGTTTAATTTATGGATTAGAAGTGGTCAGCCATCAGGGTGGGCTAATGAAAAGCAAAACTAAGGGGAAATGCTAGTGAAAGAAGGATGGAAGAAACTGTAGAATCTGAGATAAACTGTCAGTCCCTTAGGCAAGATAAGCCAGAACACCACAGTGCCAAGAACAACTAGCTCAGGTTTCAGTTCTCAGTCACAAGCAATACTGTGATTTGAGATTCATTTGTTAAAAAGGAATTTTGCCAAGATAGAAAATAATAATTTAGTAGGTGAACTGCAAATAGTCACATTTTAAGGTTTTATATTAAATGCAATAAAATATGTTTGTTAGTGCTATCGGTCTATATTGTATTGAATTTTTGTTTCATTGTATAAAATATAAAAAATGCTTTTGTTTCTTTTCAACCCAGTGAAATTTATAATGTAGGATGAATTACATGGCATCTCTTATCTATCAACTATTATAAAAGAAAAATATAATGTTTCGCAAACATTTGTTTTCCTTAGTGCCAAGTTTTGCCTGAAATTTTCAAATACCCCTCTAGCAATGCACTGTTTGTGTTGAATCCGTGTGTAATGCATTGGAGGTGATATATACTTTTACTTAGATGTGGGTAAAAACGTTTGTTACAAAAAGACACTTTCAGATTGAGTTCTATGCCCATTTATACATGGATCCTTTTAATGGATGTTGAGAGTCTTGATTTAGAACTTTTAACAGGCTCGTTTACATTTTGCAAATCTCTACCTTTGAAATAAAAATGCAGTGATCCACCCATCTGCAGACAATTAAGACCAGCAGCCAAGTATAAAAGGGTGGAGAACTTTTAATGGGTGTTTATAGATTGGAAGCACCGACCCCCTTTTAAATGAAAGAGGCCTAAGAAGAAATAGTAAGTGTTAAGGATAACCATGAAATTCATTTAACCCCCCAAGCAGAAGATCTGTTATCAAAGAATTGGCAGGACTCTATTCCTTCCAACTTAAGGTTCTTAGCTTAAGTACTTAGCAAAAGTACTTAGAAAAGAAATATCTTATTTAGGAGTGTTTTGCTTATCATTTCTTAGCTGCTTTAAGGTCAAAACACAAGCCCACAGGAAGACCAACAGTAAGGTATGTGATATAAAAACAAATATTTCCATAAAATCTTTGCCCTAGCAAAAAGAGAAATTCTTAGTAGCTTTAAGGTGGGAATTTAGGGAATAGTATTTTTTTACAGGAAATACTGGTTAGGCGTTTTATATAGGGGGTTCTGCATTTGTGAAGGGATAATTTGCTCTAAAATATGTGGGCAACCAGCCTAAATTCTCTAATTGAGTAGTTTGCTCATAACCCCAGGCCATTAGGTGAATGTAAACTGTTACAGGCTTAGTAAGAAAATAGTCCCATTAGGATTTTTGTATTTGTATGTGGTTGTGGGTTAGAGTAACTGTTTCCAAAATCATGGATTAATGAAAAGCTCTTTTTTCTGAGTTTGCAAATACCTGCTTTGAAATGCTCAGTCAAATTAAGCTAAGGATTCTTTTTTTTTCGTTGTTGTTTTTTCTCTTTTTTACACTTAAAAAAAAATTTTTACAAGATCAAGTCTCAACTATAAGTTCCATTGTAAGTTATCGAAGGAAAATTAGAGATATTTAATTGACTGGCTGTTAATAATAAAGGAAAATAGCCGTATTTTCTTTGATAATTCAGATCTTTTACTCATGTCCTTAAATTCCCCTCATTGGCAATTGCCAAGGAACTTGATGCACAGAAAATGGATATGACTTTTAGAAAATAAAGAGATGTACAGAAATTCGAAAAATGCTATGTACATGTATTTCATTTGGTACACGTGCTGCATATAAGCTCGTATTTCTGTGAAGAAGAAGACAACTTTATGTGTTGCTTCTTGCATCCAGTCTTGGGATCCTCTCTCATAATGGACCTCTTTATTTAAACAGTCTATTTCCTTTTCTATTCCCTGATTCCTGTTAAGTCATCATGTTGTGTTTCTTACTAAGCATAGTATACTTGTACATCCCAGAGCAGGGCAAGGAAGAAACCCAAAATGGACTGCATAATATTCCTTCAAATCAATAACTGTAAGTGCAGAAGAAATTCCATCAAAAGGGGAACATATCTGACCAAACATATCAGATAAATTTAATACACATTCAAAATTGAGGTATTTCATGTGTCTTTTTCATGCCTCCATTTCTCCTTTGAAGTTGGCTCTAGTACTAATAGGGTCATAGCTACTATTACGTCTGATCTTCTTTTAAAAATTGATTTACATAAGAACTTTTCTTAGTAATTAAATACATAAGAAACAAAATCGCAGGTAAAGCCCAACACAATCTTTTACACCACTTGGAGCAGTGCTAGGTGTTTTCATAGGCTGTTTAACTTTTTACTCTGTCAGGATTTCTGTTTTCCATTTTAAATTTCTTATTTCAAAACATAAGGGTAAAATAATACATACCTAAATATATATTTGCCTAAACAATCTAGTTGAATAAATCAAAATAATGTGATATAGGAGGAAATCATTTTTTAAAGTAAAATTTTAAAAAACACGTACTAAAGCAGAATTGTTCTGAAATAATTTCTAAAAAGTGGAGAATTAAAGTCATATACACAGGAGTATGTGAAGAAAGAAGGAATTTTAAGAGGGCCTTGCTCTACTATGAGGATATATCTAACTCTAAACCTTAAAAGAATGTACTAAAGATTTCCAAAACAGTTCAATAGTTTTGAATAGCTTTCTGAAAATCTTTCTAAAAGATATAATACTTATTCTTTTCTTTGGGTTGAGATTGAAGCTGGAGTACTTGAATAATAAGTTTTGGACAAGTTGAGAGATGAGATTTGCTAAAAGGACTAATGACAAAGGAAATACAAATTGACTCTGGTAATAACCAAATGGAGAAAAAGAATTTATCTTCAAAATTCTTCCTTTAATTTCTCATTTTCAAAAATAAGAAAATAATACTGTAGAAAGGAAAGGCAGTGATTCATCAGATTCTTTCACATACCAGTTTACCAATATTTTTAATACCAGCCTAACTATGAATTGTGTTAAGGACAAAATGAAAATGGATCTTTTCATGGAGAGCAAGCCCACTCGGAGTGACCAAAAAACAGAGGAAAGTGTTAATGATAGCTGAGCCCTAACACAGAAAAAGAAAAATCCATAAAAATAAAGATAAAATTAGAAACTATCTGCATGTAAAGGTGCCTCGAGGTGATCCTAGACGGCCTCTCAGAAGAGATATAGGTAGCATTTTAAAAGAATAAATGTCCCAGCCCTCGTAGTTCCATCTTGCACATACAGTACCCTTAATATTTTTTAGATAAATGAGAAAGAAAAAAGAAAAGCAAGCCTATTATGAACCAATATCTATTTTATGAGAAAGAAAATAATATAAATCTAAATATTTGCTCTTTCAAATTTACTGGAATATGGTTTAAAATAGGTTTCCAGTAGGTAACTGTTGCCATCAGGTGAGGGGGTTTCATGATAGCATTCTCTTTTTTGTACATGTTTGAAATTTTCCAAGATGAACATTTTTTTAAAAAAAAAAGTGGATTCCTTAAAGTTTGGAGAATAAATACATTAGCATTTGCCAAATTCATATTTAGTAATCAAACCTTGGTGGATAGTGTAGAATTTCTTCTCCAGGAAAGATTTGTTGGAGGAAGGGATAATGTGGTGTCTGCTCTGCTAGTGACAATGAAACCAGAAGGTGGAATGAAGCAGAAAGGGAAGTCAGAAGGGAGGGACCAGGCAGCTGTTTTAAGCTTGGTGGCTATTTTAATATTACAAGACTTTGTTCTTCTGATGTTCCACCACCTCATTAACCTATGTGTCATTTTGAAGTATTTTGCCATGCTCTGATGATTAGAGACTTGCTCACTAACAACACAACATTTTAAATGCAAGCTCTTCCCTGGAGTCGTGGTGAATTAATTTTCAATTAGTTCTCATTAATGAACTTCATTTTTATGGGTCTAATTGCTGCCCCAGCTTCAGGAAATTCAGCAAGTACTTTGATGGGGTGGGAGGGGGCAGCTATAGGAGTCAAAAATATCCTGGGCCCTTTTCAGAAGACCTTACTTCAACCCTTCTCCAAAGCAAGAAATCATGTCTAAATTATAAATCAAACGCGTTCCAATAGAACCCATGTATCTTTTCTGGGGTCCTCAGAGGTAAGTTTTATTGCTAACTGCACCTGGTGTTGATCTTATACCTGCCCCCCCCACCCAAAAATAGTCTCAAGAATGGAAAAGATCAGATTTAAGTAGAAAAATGCTCTGGGCACGTCACTCACTCTTTCTATGCCATACTTAGCTTCCTCTCGTGGAAAATGCTTTAGTCCAAATAGTCTAGATCCAAACAATATGGTCTATAATGATTGGCAAATAATCACAAATAAATCTAATAGAGAAAGACAAACTACATAGTAAAACCAGTGTTCTTGGGTTGCTAATGAAAGACTAGGAGTCTGAGTGACATGCCCAGAATCGAGTGTGATGCTCTTGTGCCAAAAAACAAGAAGCTTTCTATGCTCTTCCCATTTCCATTTTTAAATACCTGCAACTGAGAATAGCAAGATGCTCACCACCTAAGGTTTTGCCTTTATAAGATGTAATACATATTTTTTCTTCCTCATGATTTGTCCATGAAAACTGAGTTTGTGGGTAGCTTAATCCTTTGGTGTTTGCTCTTGAGGAGACACACATTTCAAGTACACTGTGATTTTAGAATTAGGGCAAGGTATTTCATAAATGAAGCATGTTTCTTGGTTTATGGCGTATATTCTTCCCTTCACACAGCAATGATTAATTCAGCATTTTTCAGTAGGTATTTATTAAGTGCTGATTTATTCATAATACTGAGATCTTCAGGATGATATCTTTAAAAAAAAAATCCAAAAAACTAGAAGATGGGGGGTTACTGTTCTGGTGAAATTTTAAAGCAGTTGAGATGACAAAAGAGGGATGCATGAAACTGTAGAACACTGACAAAACACTAGAAAATAATGCAGTAGAAATTCTAAGGGGAAACACTCAGGGCCTATAAAATAGGGTCAATTATGATGGCCATCACCCATGGGAGGTGTTTTATTGTCTTTATTTACTTCCTTCGTCAAAAGCAGTTTCTCTGCATTGCTAATCATTTTATTTTGAAAGCGAACTCAGATTTTAATTCTTCTTAAATGAGTGGTTATCTTATAGAGAGAAGCATTTCCTGGCACTCAATTCTTTGCCACAGAAATGTATAAGAATAAAATTGGGTATCTTCTATGATGATGTAAAAAGCAATGACTTCCACATGAAACAGCAAGAAACTGGAAATGGGAAATACTTTGTTATGTCTGTCACTTTTAAAGATCTGGAACATCACTGTGCATATTAGAATCCAATCTCTAAAAAAACAAAGAACGATAGATAATAAAACTGAATTAATAATGTACAGGAACAAAACTCTGAAGAAATAGGTAGCCCGTTAGTTGATGCAATGAATTGAGGACATATGTCAAAACATTTAGAGATGTTTTAAACTTTAACCTTTTAACAAAATATGTCTAATTTGTTATGAACTTCAGGTCTGGGGTCTGATGATGGCATAGTAGAAAGAGTTCAGGTTTTAGAGTCAGACAGACTTGAATTAATCCCATTTCTGACATTTATGAACAGACTCTTGGGCAAGTTTCTTAACTTCTCTGAGTCTCAGTTTCATTATTGGTAAAGTACAAATAATAACAATGCCTACATTATAAATATTTTGTGAAGATTAAATGGGATAACTCATGTAAATGTTTTGCACATGGTAAGCACTCAATAAAAATAAACCATTTCTATCACATATACTCAGCTAAACATTTGGAAGCAAGGCCTCTCTAGAAGCATAAGGGATGTTATCTTACCAAGTTATCTCACTAGGGAAGTCAATAAAATATTTTTCTTAAAAACCACTAGCAAATTTGGAGACATAACCAAATAAGAATTATATGACTTCCATTAGTTAGGCTGCATGGGACCCAATTAAAAAATGATAAGATGTCACCAGTTTCCAAATCTCAACTTTTGGCACCAAAATCAAGCAGTTGATAGTATGTTGTTCCACTGAAACAACAGATTATTAGGTCCTACCTTTTGTCCAAAACTATCCTGAGTTAAAATCAACAATAATATATATATCCTGTATTTTCCCATGCATAAGTATATATGTATATATGCGATTTCATTAGATCAGCTGGGAAAAAATTGTCCCTGCAGCCAGGCACCTGATTTCCACATATTCCAATATGGGAAATGTCAACTCCCTTAAAAGAACCACTGTGAAACTAGCCTCTAAGTGCATTGTCCTAAAAACATAATAGTGGTTTTTCTTACATGATACATGTTTTTCCAAAACATTCAAGTCCTTCTCAGGATCTCTAATTTTATAAAATGGGTGATTTTTATTACTTTAATCATTTCTTAGACATAGTCATACTATAGTAACTGAAATTCAAATAATATTACCAGGAAAAAAAAACAATGAGAGAGAATGGATTAAAACTATAATTCTGACTCTGCAAGATACTTTTTAAAATAAGCCATTTTACCTGTGGTAAAAGTCATAGAATGCTATTGCCCCCATTGTAGCCTAATAAAATGTCAATTACTTTGTTTTAATTTTTTGAAAACAGTAATACATGTACATAGTTTCAAAAGTTGAAAAGTTCAAAAGGATATGCTCCTCCTACTGGTCTCCCAATTAAACTTGGTTCTTACATTGGAGGCACTATTCAGTCATGGACATTATAAATGTAATTTTCCATTGATTTATGTAATACCAAGATAGATAGATAGATAGATAGATAGATAGATAGATAGATAGATAGATAGATTGATTGATTGATTGATGATAGACAGACTTTTACTTCAGATATAATTATGCAGTATATATTATTATATTTAATATTATATTAGTTAATAATGTAGTACATTAAATCAGAAGTAAATGAACAAATAGGACATAAGTTACTGCAGGTCTTTTGTGATTTTTAGTTTTAAAGAAAATACCTAGCACAAGAAGAGTCTACTGTATTGTAAAAATATCTTTAAGAAAAGTTCTGAAAACCACTTCACTTACAGTACTATTTATTTGGAGTCAGAAGTAGAACTGAAGCAAACAACATAAGCTCCTATCTAGCCAGAGCCAAATAACCAGAATTCTTTGTAGCCATAGACAATGATAATTTATACAAGATGCAAGTGCCTTCCGAAGCATGGAGCGGTACAATTGTGTTTGACTGTCTTAATGTCAAAGTCGTCTTATTATATTCTATTTCCTTGAAATGTATGATCCAGAACTAAAAGTTTCATATGTGTGACAATTTTTTTGTTACCCAGAATATTAAAGTAATTTTAACATTTTATTGTCCTTAATTTTTTTAAAAAGAGGAGCTCCCTTTAAGTTTAACATGGAAACAAGAAGACCTGTGGAAATGGAGTATTACTCAGCTATAAAGAAGAAGGAGAGGGCCGGCTGAGTGGCTCAGTTGGTTAAGAGCTCACTCAAGAGTTTGAGCTCTGAGCGACAGCGGTTCAATTTCTGACATGAGCTGAGCAGCTACTGAGCTGCCAACAGGTGGCAGGATGGCTCAGCTAAAGAAAAAAAAAAGAAGAAGAAGAAGAAGGAAATCATACCATTTGCAATGATATGGATGGACCTAGAGAACATTATGCTAAGTGAAATAAGTCAGTCAGAGAAAGACAAATACCATATTATCTCACTTATATGTGGAATCTAAAGAACTGAATAAATGTAAACAGAAATAGTCTCAGAGAGACAGAGGAAAAACTGAGGGTTAATAGTTGGGAGGGGGTGGGGATGAAGGAGAAGGGGAAGGGACAAGACAATACAAATTGGTAACTACACTATGGCCTCAGGGATAGAAAAGATAGTCTGGGGAATATAATCAATACTGCTGTAAATATTTCTGAGGGGGCCAGATGGACTCATGTCTTGTTAGGGAGACCACTTCATAGACGGTGTAAAGGCCTGACCACCGCACTGTATTTCTGAAGCTGATGTTGAATAATATTGTATGTCAACTATAATTATATGTACACATTCTCACGGGATGTGGAGTAGAGTGTGGGAATGGAGTCAATGGAATTGTAATAGATAAGTAAGATATTGGGGGTGAGAGGGCAGTGGATGGGGGAGGGAGTTGTTTCTTTTGAGGTGTGAAAAGGATAACTATTGCATTGTTCTGTGCACCTGAAACTAATAATAAAAAAAATAAAGAAAGAAGACCTGTGGAGAAAAGGAAGGTGATAATTGCCTATGCAGCATTATGAGTAAGAACTCTGTCCTCATTCTTAAATGCATTAATATTAATATTGCCTTAAAGTATACTAAGCAATTTTATCTTTTTTTATATTTTTCCTAGTACATGTAATCAAACACTCAGATGTTTTCTTAATAGATTTTGATTCCATAAACACAATATCTTAAATGCATATAAATGTATTTCAAATGATTAAAGAACAGCAATTTAGCTATTTTATACAAGGAAAAATATTTTTAGTAAATACAAGTAATTGTGTTCAGATATTATAAATGTACATCAAACATTTATGGTACTCAGTTTTGTGAGTTAACAATTTAATACCATTTACTGTTGTTCTACATAATTTAAGTACTTTCTTCAGAAATAGGTACCTCTACTTTTTACATCCATTTTAAATAACTGCATTGTACATGGCTTGAAAAACCTCTCTCACTGAATATAATTTGGAAGGTCAATAACACAGAAAACTGTTTTTAGACACTCTTACTGAAAATTTTTAAAGTATTTCATGTATGCTTTGTTTTGTATTTTTAAAATGTTTCAAACATACTAAGTTGTTCTATTATTAAAAAATTTTTATATTTATATACATCAACATTAGAATATTTCTGTTTTGACAGACAGAAACAGAACCAAAGGAAGCAAGAAAATGCCCAACTAAACCAGAAAGATACTGTGTCATCCAATACTCAGACACCACAGGGTATGTTAAGAGAGCCATTAAAACAGCATTCTGTTATGTTACGATGACATATGGTAGGCTTCCAAAATTAACAGAGTATTTTGCTGTCTACTGGCTTGTATCACAGTCTTAATAGTTTTGTTTTTCGGTTTTTGTTTTTGTTTTTGTTTTCCGGAGGGAGGGACTTAAAATATCTTCTTGTTTTGATAACTACTTTTTAAAGTTTATGAAGCATTAATCTCTTTTAGATATGTGATGACATATGGTAGGCTTCTACAATTAACAGGGTATTTTGCTGTCTGCTGGCTTGTATCACAGTCTTAATAGTTCCGTGTTTTATTTTGTTTTTTCCGGAGAGAGGGACTTAAAAGTATCTTTTTGTTTTGATCAGTACTTTTGAAAGTTTATGAAGCATTAATCACTTTTAGATATATGATTCTGGTTAAGAAAACACTCAGAAATCACATTCCTTCTCTTTTTCTTACAGCTCTCTCCTCTGCGCTATGGCTATCCTCTCCCTGTTCATTGGGGTAGCTTCTCTGTTCTCTTCCTCTCAGCCAAATTGCACTTTTTTTAAAATATTTTTAAAATAGATTAGGAAAGATATAAACTTGTTCCATGGTGATATCTGTTTCTCATGCCTTACCTAATAAGTTGTGCATTCCCCTTGACCTTTCACACGTGCAGAGGCTTCCCCAATTTTGTTCAAGACTCACAGAGTTAGCTCTGCCTGAGCACACCCTGGACACCCACAGTGGTACAGGAGTCACTCTCACTTCACTTCAGCTTTATAAGACACTCAGTTTATGCCCTAGAATGTGTGCACTATATAAATCAGATTTCAATATGATTCCAAAATATGGAATATATTTCTAAGCTATAAGAAAGAACATTGACTCTCATCTCAAATTCCACATAGACAGATCACTATGTGGCACTGTTTTCAAGATGAAATGAAGGTTTTCCAAGTCTTATAAACTCAACCTCAGTGTCCATGTATACACTTTCTAAATATTAACTAGAATACTCTGCATCTCCGATAAACCATAGAGGGCCCTCCTCCTCCTCCAAACCTCCAACCACTGCCATCTGGTTCTGAAGCATCCATGGGTCATTTGTTCTGCCAGGTGTCACCTCCCCGCCCCCCACCAAAGGGATCAAAGGGCAATACTTAGACTTAATATTTTAAGATCTCTCTCCCTCTTTCTCTCTCTCTCTCTCTCTCTCTCTCTCTCTCTCTCTCTCTCTCTCTCTCTCGTTTAGAAGAACTTCAGTTACACAATCTTCAAGACCACAAAAGGTAAAGGAGTTTACCTGCACCCAAAACTGCTGACACTACATGGTGAGAGAGTTCAGCCACACCAAATTTCTTCTTCACATGGTGTAACAAGTAAGGGATATCTGGAGTGTTGTTAGTTTTCTTTAGCTGACTTTCTTTTCCTGGAGCCAAAGGAAGACTCAGACATAGCATGTTTAAGAACACAGGCACTGGGTTTAGCCTGCCTGGGTTCAAATTTTACATATTGCTAGCTGTGTGACTTTGGGAAAGTTAATTAAGCTTAACTTTCTCCTCTATAAAATAGTTTATAACCACATGTTCTTCATAGGGCTTCCATGTGGTAATGCATGTAACATGCCTAGCACACGGTAAGCACTCAGTAACTTTTGCTTTTATTATTTCATTTATTTACTCAACAAACACTGAACACCTATTGCAAAGCATTTTATAGATGGAGAGCTTAGGCACAGTATCTTGTGCAGCTATCCAAAGTTACTGTTCAGATAAAACTGGGACACAGGTGTCCTAATGTTGATTTTTATCTCAGCAAGCTAGTTTGCTGAATGTGATATTAAAAACCCAATTTAGATTTAGGAAACATCCAGGAGTTTCTCAAAAAATAATACCTTTTAAACAAAAGCCAATGTCTTGTTTTGGTTTTGTGAAGGGTGTCTTTCAGATCTGCCTAAAATGTTTTCTTGAGCAGAACAAAATAAGACTGTGATATACATGTGACCCACAAGGAAAAAAATGCCAACAAATCCTTAAAACGCACTAAGATCTATCCCACTGCTTTACCTGTGTCATGCACAATAAAAAAATATGTCTTGTAGTCAAGTAAAGGCCTGGGGTTTTTATTTCTTTAACTGTACATATTGTCTTTATTTCTCCATAAGATGAGATCCTTTTAAATTTTAACCAATGCTATATATAATGTAAGATCAGAAACAATCAGGACAAACAATGAGTGAGGGGCAGGAGGAGAAAGAATCTCTTTCAATTGATTTATTTTCTCAAATGGGTGCTTACTCCCAAGGATTGCCAAACAAAGTAAACTTATTGTACTAAATAGATTAGCCCACATTCACCCTACCACGTGTGGATTTTAGATTCCCTGTGGAACAAATATTAATTAAACCTTTAATTTTCTTATTACTACTGTATTGAAATTTCCAAGCTCTGTAAGCCCAGAATAACCTAAGAATGAATAAAAGACTATAAGATGAAATCACATTAAATGTACATTTCTTCATGAATTCTAATAGGATTCTGAACATACGATACTTGGGTTGTTTTTGCACAACAATGCAAAAATATGTTTATGTTAAAAGTTATAAAATCTATAACTAGTTAGTGTGGTCACTAAAATACTTCATTATTTATTCAGGACCTAGCTAACTATGAGACTTTTCCCCCCTAAAATCATAGAAACTAATTACATTAAGGCTGTCCAAAGAATTTGGCCAAATTTAATTAATGTTCTATAAGTAGATTTTCCAAACATCTTTAACCAGAATGCTGAAGTTTGATGGGGTAAAGTAGACCCATATTTCATGACATGAATATTTCAAAGTATCGAAACTTGATGTTTCCTAAATACCTCTAATTGAAAACTATACCAAAATTAATAAGAAAATAAATTTTGAAATAGCCATGAGTCAAATCCGATATTTTGAATGACAGCAGTTCTGCTGGCTTATAATCCTTTAGCCCATATAAAAACCTCTTTATGATTCCATAATTGTTTATTTCTGATACAGATAATTTATTATAAGAAAAGCAAGATAGTCCTTGCCTCTAGAAGTGCATTTAAAATTTACTCTACTGTGAGATATAACCTTGATAAGAAAAGAAAGTGGAAATGAATACTATTACAAATGACAAGATTTTTTATGCAAAATGGGCATTTGACAGTGTCATTTACAATAGCAGTGAGTCTTTTAATCCATGTAATTTCTGGAGTATCTTATCTGTTGTACATGGTACTTACCAGTTTTGGGTCACATTGTAACATAGCTCTGAGCTTAATATTCATTTTTATGTTCCCCCTTCCCTCGTACAATAGCAATTTTGAAGCTGATCAAAGTAAGATTTCTCCTCATTGAATAGGAGTTGAGATGAATCTATTCATTCATTGCACACACTTTTATAGAGTACCTATTATGTGCCAGCCAGGGACCTGTGCTGACAAAAATCCACAGTCCCTGCTCTCATATAGCTTAGAGTCTAGTGGGGGAACAAGTCTTTTAACAAATAGTCACCCACAAAAAGTATATAACTTAAAGGTGATTAAATGTTATAAAGAAAAATTATAGGGTACTGTGAGCTACAACAGGGAGACTCTAATTTAGTTTGGGAGATCAGGGAAAGCCTTTCTGCAAACCTGAGAGTTAAGGTCAGAACTAAAGAAAGAATGTGAATTGGCTGGGAAATGTAGTGAAGAAATAAAGTAAACTTTGTGATTACCTTCCTCCATACCCCTTTACCCTACATACCTCTTGTACACATAGTGTATTAACCACAGGTTTGGGCTGGTATAGAGCCTGTCCTCATCTCAAGGGTTGGACCCCTGATTGGTCCAATCAAATCTCTTTGCCATGGTGATTGGTTCAGAGATGGACTGGTCTAAGCCAATCAGTACCTGATAGACTTCAGGTTAAAGTAATTGATTTTTAGAGGGCATGTGACCCAAGTTGGATTAATCAGAATGATAGTCAGGGCTTCTGTTTGAAGGTGGGAGGGAAAGAGCTGTTTTCTCTTCCTGGATGTGAACAAGGACATGTATGTAGCCTGGGAGCTAGCAGCTGCCACCTCTCTACCAGGAGAAAACCCAGCTTCACAATAAAGCCAACATACAGGAGATGGAAGAACCAGGATAATTACAGTGAAACAGAGCCTTAATGGTATTATGAACTGAAAGCTAAACCAACCTCTGGTCCAGCCAACTTGGGGTTTTTGTTGGCTACCAAAAGCATTCTGTTACAGGCAGAGAGGATTCTTGGCAGAGGAAATAACCTATGTGAAAACCCTGAAGCAGAAAAGAGTGTGGTACAATGTTAGATACTTCTTATTTCCAAAATAGATCCAATCCTTAGCTTCCTAGGAACACTAGGCTTCTGGTCAACTCCAAAGCTGTGCTACACTGTTCTCTCTGCCTCTGGTATGTTTTCCACCTGCAATCTGCCTATCAAATCCTACCCATCCTTCCAAGTCCAGTTTAAGTATTTCCTCCTTCTCCACAAAGTCATCTCTAATCATTCTTACCCCTAATGATACCCCTTATCCATTACTGATACCCCTTATCCATACTGATCCTAGCCAACATTTTTCCAACTTCAGTTTCTACATCTGCTGAATCACTCAACCTCTCCATCTAACCTGTTCTCCAGTGTAATTTTGCACCTGCATGCCTTTGTCCCACATATTTTATATTCCTCAACCTGGAATCAACTTCCTTTTACACCATCTATTGAAGTCTTACATACCCTTCAAACATCTATGATGCCATCTCTCTTGGAAAGCCTTCTCTAATCCCCTAGTAGAACATGAGCATGATTGTTTCTCCCACTAGATTGTCCTTTCTTGTGCACAAGTACCATCTTTTATTCAACTTTGAGTTCCCACTGCATTACTACAACAGAGACACTAGAGACAAATGTTTATTGAATGAATAAGTGAATGAATGGATGGATGAATTAATAGATGGACAGACTCATCCCCCCCTCTCCCTCTCTCTCTCTCTCTCTCTCTCTCTCTCTCTCTCTCTAGATAGATAGATAGATATAGATATAGATATAGATATAGATGATATAGATATAGATAGATAGATATGGATATATATTCTTAGAAAAAAAGAACCACATCTAATTTTTTAAATCCTCTCAGTACATAGCAGAATACACATGCATAATGTAGGAACTAAATATAAATATTTATTAAATGAGAAAACTTACAGGGGACCTGCAGAGTGGCTCAGTTGGTTAAGAGCTTGCTCAACAATGCAAGTTCTGAGCAACAGGGTCGCCAGTTCAATTCCCACATAGGCCAGTGAGCTGAGCCCGAGCTAAATTGCCACTGAGCTGCCAACAGGTGGAAGGATGACTCAACTGGTAAGAACACATACTCCTAAAAACAAGGTTGCTTGTTTAAGATGGTGGGCTATGCCTGCTCGGCAACTAAAGACTGAACTCATCACCTTGAGCTGAGCTGCTGCCTGGATGGCTCAGGGGATAAAGCAGGTGCTCTTAACAACAAGGCTGCTGGTTCGACTCCCACATGGGATGGTGGCTACGCCCATCTGCAAATAATTAAACGCAGCACCTTGAGCTGAGCGGGGCAACTGGACTTGGAGCTGAGCTAGCTGCACTCTCCACAACTAAGATTGAAGGACAAACTTGGCTCTTCTTCTGCGCTGCCTACGGAGGTGGCGCTCATCTTTTACTCTGCATCATGGCTGCCCTCAGACCACTCGTGAAGCCCAAGATCGTCAAAAAGAGGACCAAGAAGTTTATCCGGCACCAGTCAGACCGATATGTCAAAATTAAGCGTAACTGGCAGAAACCCAGAGTCATTGACAATAGGGTGCGCAGGAGATTCAAGGGCCAGATCTTGATGTCCAACATTGGTTATGGGAGTAACAAGAAAACAAAGCACATGCTGCCCAGTGGCCTTCAGAAGTTCCCGGTCCACAATGTCAAGGAGCTTGAAGTGTTGCTGATGTGCAACAAATCTTACTGTGCTGAGATTGCTCACAACGTCTCTTCCAAGAACCAGAAAGCCATTGTGGAAAGAGCAGCCCAGCTGGCCATCAGAGTCACCAATCCCAATGCCAGGCTGCGCAGTGAAGAAAATGAATAGACAGCTTGTGTGCAAATTGTGTTTTAATAAAACCATAAAATTCTTCCATCAAAAAAAAAGAACAAACTTGGCTGCTCCCCTTCCCCAATTCCCCAACACTGTTTCCCTCCCTCAATTCCCTAACACTGTTCCCTTTCCCCAATTCCCCAATAAAATCTTTAAAAAAATAGTTGAGAAAACTTATATATGAAATGTTAGAATTTCAAATAATCAGACGTATGAGAATTTAAGCAAATCTCTAGGCGATGTTTTTCTTTCTTTTTATCCTGGAAGCTATAGAATGCCATTTAGCCACTTTACCTTTAATGCTAAGAGTTAAGCACATTCTTTGCTTCTGACATAAATCATCAGAACTATTACTAAAGTCTCTGATATACTAAGATAGGGCGTTAATAGAAACCGGAAGTGTTGTTCATGTGATTAGACTTTGGTAAATGGCATTTAAATAGCAAATAGCTTCAGCTATAAATACTGGACTAAAATAACTAAAGACCAATGTTTATGTCCATCTATGAAATGCCCTTTTGAAATGGCAAGTAGATTTTTACATTGAGAATGTCTTTCAATGAATCAAACCGGAAACTTAATTGTTTTATTAGAATAAGTAGCCTCAGATTTTTGTTAGGCTAAGATTTTTGGTGCCACTCTTGCAATGTTTGCAAGGAATATAATTGGTAAAGATTTTTTGAATGACAATTTGACATTATCTATCAAAATGTAAAATATGCATAACCTTTGACCTACTGAACACACCTTTAGGAACCCATCCCAAGTAAAAACTCACACTAGAATACAAAGAAATATGTACAAAAAATGTTTGATGTATAATAATATTATTATTGGTTGGAGACAAATAGCCATCAGTATGGGAATGGCTATATAAACTGAAATATTTTGATACTACACAGTAATATACTGTTGCTAAAAAGAATGACATAAATCTGTATGTATTGATATAGAAGAATGTCAGTTACAAATTCTTGCAGAAATTAGGTAGTGAATACTTGCTCTTCTCTCTGCTTCTTCAATGCTTGGAAATTTCCATAAAACAAAGGATTTTTAAGATATCATCTAGACTTCCACTTCTGCTTAGGACCTAGAGAGCACTACCCCCACCTGAAGAACAAGAAAATGCCATAATCTTTTGTATAATCTTTTGTACAAAATCATAATATTTTTAATCCATTAAAGACCTGAGTACACAAGGCATTTAAATGAACTAAATCCCAAAAAGTAACAAGCGACTCCAAGAAAAAACGGAAACACATGAATTTTTACCTATGAATATAGCATCTTGGCCTGCTGAAGGTAGCTTGATGTAGGAAAAACATGAGCTTTGGTATCTCCCAGGTTCTTTGGCTATGGAACCATAACAGAATACTGAGCACTAGTTTCTTTATTTGTATAATAGAACAAGAGGGAGGGGAAAGTAATGCTTACTTTTGTGGTTGCTTATTGCTCTACCCAGCAAGGCTATCATTTAGAATTGAAGGACAGATAAAGAGCTTCCCAGACAAGAAAAAGCTAAAGGAGTTCATCACCACCAAATCAGTATTACAAGGACTCTTACAGGGACTTCTTTAAGATGGGAGGGGGGTTAAGGATGGGTGAAAGGGGAAGGGATTAAGAAGTACAAATTGGGGCCGGCAGAGTGGCACGATGGTTAAGAACTGGCTTGGGATGCCACAGGGCCCCAGTTTGGATCCCACATATGAGGGCCAGTGACACTGGCCTCTACAGCTAAGAAGCTGAACAACAGCTCAACCTGGAGCTGGGCTGCCATGAGTCGCCAGCAACGGTGTAGGCTGCAGCCCCTGTGGCAGTGGGTTGCCATGGGCTACCGTGTGCAGCCAGCAGCCAGCGTGAGCAGCCAGCAGCCGCAGTGAGCAGCCGTCCAGA
>NW_017732314.1:75102-84124 GCF_001890085.2 Hipposideros armiger
TTTCTGAAGCTGATGTTGAATAATATAGTATGTCAACTATAATGATATATACATATAGTCACAGGTCATGGAGTAGAGAGTAGGAATGGAGTCAATGGAATTGTAATAGACAAGCATGATATCGGGGGTGGGATGGCAGTGGATAGGGGGAGGGGAGTTGTTACTTTGTGAGGGTGAAAAGGATAACTATTGCATTGTTCTGTACACCTGAAATTAACAATAAAAAATATAAATAAAAATTTTAAAAAAAGAAATACAAATTGGTTGTTATACAGTAGTCATGAAGATGTAGGGTATAGCATAAGAAATATAGTCAATAATATTGTAATAACTAGGTATGGTGCCAGATAGGTACTAGATCTATCAAGGTGATAGATGGGAATGGGGTTGGGGGCAGGGTGAAAAACGTGAAGGCATTAAGAAATACAAATTGATAGTTAATACAGTTGAGGAATATAATATAATCAACAATGTTGTAAAGATCATCTAAGACACCTGATGGGCATTGGACTTATCTGGGGGATCATGTCATAGACTGTGTAGATGCTTGACCAATGCACTATATACCTGAAGAGCTGAAGTAGAATAATATTGAATGTCAATTATAACTAAATATATAGGTATATACAGTCATTGGATGTGGAGTACAGCATAGGGAAGATAGTCGATGATATTGTAACAGCTATATAAGATGTCAGAGGGGTAGTAGCTTGGGAGTTGGGTGGGTTATCTCTTTATGAGGGGTTTAAATGTCTTTGTACACCTGAAACTAATAAAAAATAAATAACTTTTTAAAAAAAGATTATTCCCTTTACTAAAATGACAATGAGGAAAATGATACTATTCTTCCACACAAAAATATTACTATTTGGTGCTACTTGAGAAGCAGAATTATGAAAACTACTTTTTAATCTTTTGCCCTAAAATTGGAAGGTGAACGTGCTTCCCTGTGCCTATAACCGGGGACTGCTCCTCAGTGCCCCAGGGGAGAGGAATGTCTCATTCAAGGCAAAGATGAATAGTACTACTCATATACTATGAATAGTGCATTATTACAGATGTCAGGAGACACGAGTTCTTTGTTCCTTTTCACCCACCATGTAAAATGGGCAGGACATGTGACCTCTCTAGAAGTCAGTTTCTTCATCCACAAAAAGGGAATACTTTTGTTACCCACTGGAATCAGCAACCTAAGGTAAGATACTTAACATCTTGATGTCCAGGCTGCACCCCAGACCAATTACATCAGAATCTTTGTGGATAAAACACAGTCTTCAGGATTTTTTTAAAACCCCAATGCTTTCCAACGCAAAGTCAAGGTTGAGAACTAGTGAAATGGAGAAATAAGGCACAGAGAAATCTTTTTTTTAACATTTTTATTGGGGAATTGCAGGAGGGGAACAGCTTTGGGGAATTGGGGAAGGGAAACAGACAAGTTGCTGTCCTTTAGTTCTTCAGTTTATTTGTTGAGGACGTCGCTTCACTGGCCCATGTTGGTATTGTGATCATTGCGCTCTTTCCCACTGAGGCTGTTGGTCGCCGGCCATTGGACTGTTGCTCACAGCGGCTCATGGCAGCCCACTGCAGCCCCACTGCAGCCTATGCCATCACCGGTCACTCACGGCAGTCCAGCTCCAGGTCAAGCTGTTGTTCACCATCTTAGCTGTAGAGGGTGCAGCATCACTGGCCCATGTGGGATCCGAACCCATGGCCCTGCTGCTCAGAGCTTGTGCTCCCAAGCCAACTCTTAACCAATGAGCCACTCGGCCAACCCGAAAAATCTTTGAGGTTTCCATTCAGCTCCAAAAATTGCATAACCTAGCTATTTTCTCCACACACCAGAAAAAAGGCAGTCCTCTTTTTGTGCCTAGTGCAGTCATGGATGGCTCTTAGTCCCAAGAAGCATCTGAAATGGGTTGCATCTCCAAAGCATTGGCTGCTGGATAAACTGACCAGTGTGTTTGCTTCTTGTCCGTTGATTGGTTTCCACAAGCTGAGAGAGTGTATACCTCTCATCATTTTCCTAATGAACAGACTTAAGTATGCCCTAACAAGAGATGAAGTAAAGATCTGCATGAAAATTTATCAAAATTAACGGCAAGGTTCGAACTAATATAACATACCCTGCTGGTTTTATGGACATCATCAGCATTGACAAGACTGTAGAGAATTTCTGTCTGATCTATGACACCAGGGGTGCCTTTGCCATTCATCATGTTACACCTAAGGAGGCCAAGCACAAGTTGTGCAAAATGAGAAAGATCTTTCTGGGCACAAAAGGAATCTCTTTTCTAATGACTCATGATGCTCACACCATCCGCTGTTCTGAGTCCCTCATCAAGGTGAATGACACCATTCAGATTGATTTGGAAACTGGCAAGATTTACCAACTTCATTAACATATATCAGTTTGACACTGGTATATGGTGACCCAAAGTGCCAACCTGAGAAGAACTGCTGTGATCACTAACAGAGATATACTGGTTCTTTTAATGTGGTTCATCTGAAACATGCCGGTGGCAACGGCTTTGCCACCTGGCTTGTCAACATTTTCATTATTGGCAAAGGCAACAGGACATGGATTGCTCTTCCCTGAGAAAAAGATATCCACCTCACCATTGCTGAAGAGAGATACAAGAGACTGGCGGCCAAACAAAGCAGTAGGTGACCTGATCTCTAGGTGACATAATTGGAAGTCTTTGTACTTAAATAAAGATAACACAGCATAAATATTGGGTTGTCGGAAAAGTCAGGTAATATTTTATCTATGTTTTTCAAAGGTCATTTATGTATATAAAGAACAAAGATCAATCAATGATATATTGCCCGTTTTGTTCAATAACCTTTTGCCATCTCTCAGTGAGCTTCATAATTCCTCGTTCGTAGAAGGACCTGTCTTTATTTGCGAAAAACTGAACAAGGTGCTGATTTACAGCCTCATCTAAATTGAACGTTATACCACACAAGGAGACTTGAAGAGAGTGAAACAAGTAGAAGTCTGATGGCACAAGGTCAGGCGAGTATGGTGGGTGTGGCAACACATCCCATCCAAGCTCCAACAATTTTTGATGGGTGATCAAACTTGTGTATAGTCTCGCATTGTTACAATGGAACACAGTCCTTCACAATTAACAAGCTCTGGACGTTTTTGGATGATGGATTCGTTCAAAGTGTCCAATTGCTGACAGTACACATTCGAATTGATTGTTTGATTGCTTGGTAGGAGCTCGAAAAACACAACACCTTTAAAATCCCACCACACTGAGAGCATAACTTTCCTCTGATGAATGTCTGCTTTTGATGTCGTTTGAGGCAAATCATCACGTCAGGACCAAGACCATTCACGCATCACATTGTTGTAAACAATCTACTTCTCATCACTAGTTATGAGTCGCTTCAAAAACAGATCATTTTTCTCATGTTTAATGAGCATATTGTAGATGTTTATATGTGCTGTCAAATGAACTTTTTTGAGTTCATGCAGAACCCAAATATCGAGCTTACTTACATATCCCGGCTTCTTCAGGTGGTTGTGAACACTTGAGTGATGGATGCTCAATGTTTCTGCAATCTCTCGTGTCATGTAATGTGGGTTTAACTCGATCAATGCCTTTATTTTGTCGTCATCAACCTCAGTGGGCCTCCCTGACCGAGGAGCGTCGTTGAGATCAAAATCACCAGCACGGAATTTCGTGAACCATTGTTGGCACTGGCATTCTTGTAGAGCATTGTCACCATAAACTGTATGCAACTTTTCACAAGCTTAACGCGCGTTCTTCCCTTTATGGAAGTAAAACAGTAAAATATGGCAAAAATGCACAGTTTGTTCTTCCATCTTCAACTTGTAAAATCTCCAAAACTCAACCAAATCACTCAATTATTTTTTTAGAATAAAGCTAGAACTGTCAGCTGTCAAATGGCATAGCAATAACATATTTGCAAATGACTCTAGTACTTCCAAAAATGAACTAGTGCCATCTGTTGCAAACATGCATCATGACTTTTCTGACAACCCAACACATACATACATACATACATACATACATACATATTGTGTGACCTGATACCCAAAAACATTATCATCCCTTTAATAAATGTTTATCATATACTATGTTATAGGCATTCTGCTTGGCATTAGAGATACCAAACGGAGTTCTGCATTCTAGATAAAGGGGTGTGGGGTGTGGAAGGGATATCAAAAAGAAATACAGTATTTAAGGGAAGAAACGGAATTGTCAGTTCTCCTTAGAAGAGGGGAAAGAGATTCAAAGAGGAAATAATTTGAGTCAAGTCTTCAAGGATAAATTGGCACTTAATAAAGGTAAGACGCATGTAGTGGAGAGTAAAGCAAAGACATCTTCAGTTTTCTAGCACTGTGGTGTCTAACAGTTACACATAAAGTTATTGGTGGAATTAAGTGGGAACATCTGTTTGGTCAATTCTGTGACATCAGTGTGAACCACTTTCCTAAAAGGGCTTGGCTTATGAAGATAGAACTGGCTCAAAAAGAGTGTGATAATACAAATAATAACAATAGCTACCATTTATGAGGTGCTACCATGGGCCAGCACTGTGCGAGGCACATGATATTCATAAGTTCAGTGACTTCTGATCAAGTAAGCAAGATGCCTCAGAATGTTCAAGGACTATAATGTGGCAAATCATTTGGATTTGTTTTATGTGGTCCTGGATTAGAACTAGGATCAATGAGTGAAAGCCATAGAAAAGATATTTCAATTCAATCAAAGGAATAGTTACCAATGAGACTATAGTAAGATGGACCAAATAACATTTGGACAAAAGTAAGTTTTTCACTTTTTAACACATTTTTTTTATTTTATTGGGGGCCAGCCGAGTGGCTCAGTTGGTTAGAGCGCAAGCTCTGAGCAACAGGGTTGCCAGTTTGATTCCCACATGGGCCAGTCAGCTGCGCCTGAGCTGAGCTGCCACTGAGCTGCCAACAGGCGGCAGGATGGCTCACCTGGTGAGAGCACGTGCTCCTAACAACAAGGTTGCTGGTTCAACTTCCGCATGAGATGGTTGGCTATGCCCACCCACAACTAAGATTGAACATGGCACGTTGAACTTAGTGTCCACGAGCTGCTGATGGGCAGCCGGATGACGACTGGACTTGGAGCTGAGCTAGCTGTGCCCTCCACAACTATGATTGAAGGACAACAACTTGGCTGTTCCCTTCCCCTATTCCCAAATAAAGTCTTTTTTAAAAAAAATTGTATTGGGGAACAGTGTGTTTTTCCAGGACCCATCAGCTCCAAGTCAAATAGTTGTTTCAATCTAGTTGTGGAAGGCGCAGCTCCTTGGTCCATGTGGGAATAGAACAGGCAACCTTGGTGTTGTGAGCCTGCGCTCTAACCACCTGAGCCAACCAGCCACCCCACTTTTTAACACTTTAATACTTTCCTTTATAATAGACAGTTTTTACCCCAAACTACTTAGAAACTAAGAGCAAGAGGCAAAGACAGAATTTAAAGAATTTTGATTCCTTAAGAGCTTCTTATTCTTCTCACCCATGAATACACCTCTATTTCCTACAAGACCAACAAGGAAAAAAAAATAGGGAGATAGAAGCTCTTGATTCATAAGTGAAACACAACCTTAAGCAGCTCAAGCACATTGGACTCAATTGGGATTTGTGCGACAGTACATAAGGGGCTCCTCACAAAACTCTGAGATAAAAGTGGTACTTGAAGCTTCTGCAGTGACGTACGGCCTATTCGAGGTTTATAGTCTCTTCTTCTGGTTGTCGAGTTACACTAGTACCCAGACTGCCAGTTCCAGCGGGCAGTCCCATGCCTGGGTGGCTCTTGTCCCCTGCCACCCGTCTGTGGATCTACTTCCCCATTTGCTTTTTACTCTGAGCCCCTTGCTTTGACTGATGGTTTTTTGTTGTTGTTTTGTTATTTTAAAGATAGCAGAACAGCACTGGGGAATCAGGGAAGGGGAACAGACAAGTTGCTGTCCTTTGTTCTTCAGTCTAGTTGTGGAGGACACCGCTTCACTGGCCCATGTTGATATTGTGATCATTGCACTCTTCCCAGCTGAGGCAGTCAGTTGCTGGCCCTTGGACGGCCACTCACAGAAGCTCACAACGGCTGCCGGCCGCCCACGCTGGCTGCCAGCCACTCATGGTAGCTCAGGCAGGACAGATGGTTTTAACTTCAAATTACAAATAATTTTCTCTCTGGGTGCTATCTCAGTCCCTAACTTATGTTTAACATTTTAGGTAATAGCCTGCCATTTATCATCTTAAGCAATTTACAGATTTAAGCCTATGCTGTGTGTGTGTAAATACATATGTGCTGTAGTACAAATAACTTCCTGCTTCATTGTGGTCACACACAACATCCTGAACCAGAGGAAGATAGAAAAGAGGAAGCCATGAGTAAGCTGAGGATTCTCCATAATCCTATCACCACTACACCATACTTGAAGGACTCCATAACCCTACAACTCACAGAATTGTTGAAAAAGGGCCTCCAAGTGTCAGATGGATAATTGAATTAGATTACTTGGAATTCTTCTCCCAAGTCTAAGAATCTGTGACTCTCTGATCATTAACTTTAGTTGAGATCAGCCTTGAAATGGGACAATTTCCCATATCTGTCTTTCAGTCACCAGTTATAAATCATCATGGCTGGCTTACTGAGATCAGTGAGGGGAAGGGAATGAGAGGGTCAAAACACAAATTAAATTATTGATTTACTATTTGGTTGCAGCCAAGATTACAAAAGTTAATAAGACACGGTCCTATACTCAGAAAGTTCATAGTCTAGTGGGGGAAACAGCCATTCTAGACCATTTTGAAACAACATGGCAAATAAAGTGATTTAAAAAAAAAAAGTATACAAAGTGTCATGGAACCACAGAGGATAGGGCACCCAGCCTATCTTGGGTAGGGTGCAGAATTTGGAAATCACCTGGAGGAAGCGACTATTAAAATGGTTTTTAAAATAAAAGTAGATTTATACTGGCATGTAAAGGGAGATATCAGCATTCTGGTGTTGCATTGTGTATGGAGGGGGAAATTCTACATTAGGACAGAGATGTCAAGGCTGGTGTGGGTGAGACATGGGAAGTCAGCAGAGGCCAGACCACAGGAGGCTCAAATGCTTCATTAGGACATCTGGGCTTTACCTTGTTGAAAGGAGGGAGCCATTATTGAGTCTTAGCAAGAGAATGACATGGTCAGATATGTCTTTGAGATAACTCTCTCTGGCATGGTTTTGTAGAAATCTTACTTGGAGAGACAAGAGAGAAGATGGGGAGTGGTTAGGAGACTGTTCTAGTAATCCAGAGAGGAGATGATAAGGGCCTGAATCTGGGTGTCAGTCATTAGGGGAGAAAATAAAGTTGAGAAATATTACATGGTGAATTTGGAGGGCTCACCAGATGGTTGGTCATGGGGGTATTAAAGAGTGGGGATCAGGGACAACTTCCAGGTATCTACCTAGAATGTCACTTCCCCAGTGAGGCCTTTCCTGGCCACCTTATTAAAACTAGAACATCATCCTTGCCAGCATTTTCTATCCCCTTCCCCCCTATAGCTTTCTCTATAGCTCTTATAACACTTTATGTAATTCCCATCCATCTCTCCCCATTGGAATACATGAGGTTCCTCAGGGTGGGGATTTTGTCTCTTTTGTTCACTGCTGCATCACCAGTACCTGGAACCTCCTATGTGCTCAATAAGTATCTACTGAATAAATGAATGAATGGTGTGGTGCTGAGAAACTGAGAAGAAGAATACAGAAAGAGGAAGAAGTCTAGAGGAAAAGATGTTGAATTCAGTTTAGGACTTTCTGGAACACTCCATGGAAGACCCTGTAGGAAAGATAAAGCTACGCAGAGTCTCAGAATGTTAGACCTGACAGACGCCCCGGAGACTGTGTTTTATACAGTTCCTTCATTTGGGGGAAAAAAACAAACCCAAAAAAGTGAAGTACCTTGTCCATGGCAAAACAAACACTAGCTAGATATTAGCACAACTGAGCTGAACTTTCAGGCCTCCTGTTTCCAGCTCCAAGCCATTAGTGTTTATGCCTTACATTGTGTGGTTCTGCTGATCTAAGGGATGGCTAAAAAATCACTTGCCTTTGACCTTCAGCTAGAACTTAACTAAGCTGTTAAATGATTGTTTTCTCAGGGTCCACTTGACCAATTAGCCCAGGAAAGAAAACTTTTGAACCCGAATCAAATATAGAAAATCTAATCATGAAGACCCTTCTCCCCAGTGATCTTATCAAGCTGAGGCTGCCTTAGCAGCTGTGCTAGAACAATAGACATATCTGACTGTATGCCTCACACCAGGCAAGAGGTTGCCTGAACCACTCATGATTTCATATTTATTGTAATTTTCAAACAGAGATATAATTTACTCATAGTGGTATGTACAGACGTTACATGCACAGGTCAATGAATTTTCACAAACATATACGCCTATGTAACTACCACACCAAAAAAGATCTCTCCTGCCCTTCTCAGTCAAAGGGCCCTCCCAGAGGTTCTGATTTTTATCACCATTGATTCGTTTTACCAGTTAGGGCCCTTCATAAAAAAGAAAAGGTGTAATATAGATTCTTCTGTGTGTATCTCCTTTTGCTCATGTCTTTTAGCATCATGTCTATGAAATTCAGCCATGTTGTTGCTTTTATCTGTAGTTTATTTCCTTTATATTGCTAAGTAGTATTCCATTGTATACTACAGTTGTGTATTCATTCTTCTATTAATGGATATTTGGGTTATTTCTAATTTCTGGCTATTGTGAATAAAGCAGCTATAAATATTCTTGTTTAGGGCCAGTCGAGTGGCGCGTTGGTTAAGAGCTGGCTTGGTTACTGTGTGAGGGTGAAAAGGATAACTATTGCATTGTTCTGTACATCTGAAACTAACAATAAAAAATTTTTTTAAAAAAAAGAGCTGGCTTGGGACGCCAGCTCTGAGCAGCAGGGCCCCGGTTCGGATCCCACATGAGGGCCAGTGACACTGTCCTCTACAGCTAAGA
>NW_017732314.1:87039-107039 GCF_001890085.2 Hipposideros armiger
ATATGAAGAGACATTTCTCCAAAGAGGACACACAGACGGCCAACAATCATATGAAAAAATGTTCGACCTCACTTAGCATCAGGGAAATGCAAATAAAAACCACAATGAGATACCACCTCACCCCGGTCAGAATGGCTATCATCAATAAATCAACAAACAACAAACGCTGGCAAGGTTGTGGGGAAAAGGGAACCCTGGTGCACTGCTGGTGGGACTGCAGACTGGTGCAGACATTATGGAAATCAGTATGGAGATATCTCAAAAATCTGGAAATGGAACTACCTTATGACCCAGCAATCCCACTCTTAGGTATTTATCCAAAAAAACCCAAGACATTAATCTGAAAAAATATATGTACCCCTATGTTCATTGCGGCATTATTCACAATAGCTAAGACTTGGAAACAACCGAAATGCCCGTTGGTAGACGACTGGATTAAGAAACTTTGGTACATTTACACAATGGAGTATTACTCAGCTATAACGAAGAAGGAAATAGTACCATTTGCAACAATATGGATGGAACTAAAGAACGTTATGCTAAGTGAAATAAGTCAGTTAGAGAAAGATAAATGCCATCAGATCTCACTTATATGTGGAATCTAAAAAACTTAATAAATGAGAAATGTAAACAGAAATAATCTCAGAGACACAGAGGAAAAACTGAGGTTGCTAGTTGGGGGGGATGGGGATGAAGGAGAAGAGGAAGGGACGAGACAATACAAATTGGTAACTACAATATGGCCTCAAGGATAGAAAAGACAGTCTGGGGAATATAATCAATAATGCTGTAAATATTTCTGAGGGGGCCAGATGGACTCATGTCTTGTTAGGGAGACCACTTCATAGACGGTGTAGAGGCCTGACCACCGCACTGTATTTCTGAAGCTGATGTTGAATAATATTGTATTTCAACTACAATTATATATATATATATATATATATATATATATATATAGTCACAGGATGTAGAGTAGAGTGGGGGAATGGAGTCAATGGAATTGTAATAGATAAGTATGACATCAGGGGTGAGAGGGCAATGGATTGGGGGGAGAGGAGTTGTTACTTTGTGAGGGGTGAAAAGGATAACTATTGTATTGTTCTCTACACATGAAACTAATAATAAAAAAAAAAAAGATGTGGTCAAGACTTTCCATTTTAGCCACCATGCATTTTTTGGTATCTGCTAACACTTTGGAACATTCTATTATTATGGAAATTTTCATATATTTACTAAATCATTGGATATACCCATCAGCTTCAGTACTTATCAACTCATCACCAATCTGGTTTTATCTCCATACCCATCTAACCCTCCTCCCATATTATTTTGAAGCAAATCTCAGATATCATGTCATTTCATCCATTAGTATTTCTGTATGTATCTCTAAGACATAAGGACTCTTTTTTAAACCTAACTAAAATGTCATTACATTTATTTTAAAAACATTAATGCCTTAATATCATTAAATATTCAGCCAATGTGCAAATTTCCAATTGTCTCAACAATGTCATAAATTTTTTGTGCAGTTTGTCTACTCAAATCAGTAACCAAATAAGTGTCCACATTAGAATTGGTTGATATGTCTTATAAGTATCTTTTAATTCAAAGGTTCTCCCTCATTTTCTTTTATTCTTTGAAATGTTTTTATTAAATAAATTGGATTGTTTGTCCTTTAAAGTTTCCAACAGATTGGATTTTGGTGATGTATTATTTAACATATTCCTCTGCCCTCTGTATTTTTTGTAAATTTTTATTTGGATCTAGGAACTTAATCATATTCAGGTTCAAATTTTAGCAAAACTGCCTCATACTTCATATTGTGTTTTTCCATCAGGAGGCACATATGTCTGCTGCCTCTCTTTTATGCCAAAACTGTTGGTGTTTAATGCCTCATTCATTAATTCATTTTGGATTGCAAATGCTGATATTCCAATGCTATTCTGTCTCTATTTATAAGTTGAATTAATTCTGTAAAGAGAAACTTTCTTCATTCATCTACTAATTGGTGTAGTTCACATAAGAAAGGCAGAACAAATTCTTAATTCTTTTTCTTTATTTACCTTTTTTTTTTAATAATGAGTTCTCCAGAATACTCCAATAATGACCAATTAGTTTGGTGTTTGGAGAGGTATCATTAGGATAAACTAATATATTTAAACATATGTGATGTGTTTCAATCCATTGCAGTTATTATCATTCTTTATGATAATTTCTTTCTATGAATCAGAAAATACTTAGTCCACTGACAAATAGCTTTGAAAACCTTTACTATACTTTGAATGGTTTTTATTTTCAATTTCATACGTGACTGTCTTTTTCATTTAAGTAATTACATAATATAAGGCAGTCCTAAGAAGAAGCAAGATCTTCCCAACAGCGTCACTATTACTGGCAACATTAAAGAACACCCACTCTGTCTTGGCCTCTTGTGTAAGCTTGTCAGGAAGAAGAGTTCTCCTGCCATGGACTTAGCTTGTACGATTCTACAACATATCAGGGCCACCAAGAAGGCCACTTGGGCAGCGTAGCAGACTACTTATTTACCAGAGCCCTGAACCTAACTACCTGGGTTCAAATCCTGGCCCTAACTTGACAAGCTTGGTTAAGTTATTTTAACCTCTTCCTGCCTCATTTTGCCCACCTGTAAGACTGTAAGGTAGACTGTAAGGTAGTAATAGTACCTTAAAGAGATGTTATGATGATAAATGAGCTAATAGATGCAAAGCACCTTTTAACTGGCATATGGTAAGCACTCAATAAATGTGCACACTTATTACTTCTCTCATTCGAGCTGAACTTGGATTTTCTTTAGGACTCCCAGCCTGCCCATGAATGGAGGTTTGAGACCTCAGATGCCTGCTAGAGTCCTCAATCTCCAGTCTCTACTAAGAAGAAAAACACATCAAGTAAATACATGAGTAAGAAACAGTTGAACCATGACATGCATTAACTTTTATAAGACACAAGAGTTTTCAGAAAAGAAAGCTGTGGCTCTCACTGGACATTGCTTATTTGTTTTATCATTCTTAACTCATTTTTCCTGGGGGCCTCTTATGTGCCATGTGGGAATATCTATTTTGATAAAGACTTTAAACTTTGGAAAGCATTTCACCCACATTATCTCACTTGATCCACATAATAGTCCTGGATGGAGGCAGGTTTTATTATCCCCATTTCACAAATAAGGGAGCTGACAGTGACTTGCCCAAGGTCACAAAGTCAATTAGAGACACAGCAGGAACCAACAGCCAGGTCTCCTGATTCTTTTACAGCAGTTTTCTGCTTTCACCATCATGACCTCATCTTCTCATCCATTGATTTGTTCATTCAATAACTATTTATTGAGCTTATATTTATTTGTCAGGCACTTTTCTAGGATTAGCAAGTTGTTGATATAGCAGTGGATATAGCAGCAGTGGTGAGGAACCACACAGACAAAAATCTCTGCCTTCATGGATTTTACATCCTAGGGGGAGGAGACCAAAAACAAACAAATAAAAATATATAGCTTGTCAGATACAAATCAGTGCTATGGAAAACTATAAAGCAAGGAAAGGGGGCCGGCCGACTGGCACATTGGTTAAGAGCTGGCTTGGGATGCCAGAGGGCCCTGGTTCGGATCCCACATATGAGAACCATTGACACTGCCCTCTACAGCTAAGATGCTGAACAACAGTTCAGCCTGGAGCTGGGCTGCCATGAGTTGCCAGCAAAGGTGTAGGCTGCAGCCCCTGCTGCAGTGGGCTGCCGTAAGCTACCGTGAGTGGCCAGCAGCCAGCGTGAGCAGCCAGCAGCCACAGTGAGCGGCCGTCCAGAAGCCGGCGACTGATCTGCCTCGCCTGGGAAGAGCGCCATGATGGTGCCAACTTGGGCCAGTGAAGCAACATCCTCCACAACTAGACTGAAGAACAAAAAAGACAGCAACTTGTCTATTCCCCTTCCCCCAGTTCCCCAATTAAAAAAAATAAAAAATAAAAAATAAAAAATAAATTTTTTTTTTTAAATAAAGCAAGGAAAGGTAATAGGGAGTATAATCGGGTAATAGGAAGGGGTTACAGCTCTAATTGATTGGTCAGGGAAGGCCTTACTGAGAAGATGATATTTAAGTCAAGTGAAAGAGATGAGGGAGGGACCTTGCAAATATTTGGTGGAGGAGCTACCAAGCAGAGAGAAGTTGCAAGGGCAAAGGCTCTAAAGGGGAGACAGGCCTAGTAGATTCTAAGAATACTATGGAGGTTACTACAGCTACAATGGAGGCAGCAAGAAACAGAGTCATGTCAGGACCAAATTGTTGAGGGCTAAATAATTGTAAGATCATTAATTTTTATTCTGAGTTAGATGGGATATAATTGGAAATTATATAATCCTTATCAGGAAATAAAATCAATAATAATACATGATAACCCTAAGATAACCCAGCAATTCCAATCCTAGGTATTATACCCACCAGAAAAGCACACATATATGAGGTCTAACAATTAAGTTCCCAAACTTAATGATGATGCTACCTTTTTTGATATCAGAGGGATTATTCATTGTGAATTTGTACCAACTGGACAAACAATAAACCAAGTTTACTATTTGGAAGTGCTGAAAAGACTGTGTGAAAAAGTTAGACGACCTGAACTTTTCGCCAACAACTCATGGCTCTTGCATCACAACAATGCACCAGCTCACATGGCACTGTCGGTGAGGGAGTTTTTAGCCAGTAAACAAATAACTGTATTGGAACACCCTCCCTACTCACCTTATCTGACCACCAATGACTTCTTTCTTTACCCAAAGATAAAGGAAATGTTGAAAGGAAGACATTTTGATGACATTCAGGACATCAAGGGTAATATGACAACAGCTCTGATGGCCATTCCAGAAAAAGAGTTCCAAAATTGCTTTGAAAGGTGGACTAGGCATAGCATTGGTGCATAGCTTCCCAAGGGAAGTACTTTGAAGGTAACCATTAGTGATATTCAGCAATGAGGTATGTAGCACTTTTTCTAGGGTGAGTTTGCTAACTTAATTGTCAGACCGCATATGTACCAAAACACATATACAAGAATGTTAATAGCAGCATTATTCAAAATAGCCAAACACCGGATACAACCTAAATTTCAAACAATGAAAAAACAGATAAATAAATTTTCTTTATCAATGTTATATTCAGTGATGTTTATTAAAGAAATAATAATAATATGGGAAAATAAAAAATCTGTGATATCTACCTATGCATAAATCATTATTGGGTACCTCCTATTGCAAGGCACTGTTAGCCACTCTCAAATTAATTATTGGATTACTTATTATTATTGTACCACATATAGTAGACCTTTGGGGGAGGGGTCTTAGTTATCTTGATAAAGTGGCAGTAAGTTTGTCGTTCTGAGAGCAGAGGCCTAATGCTAAGTTTATTCTTCTATCTGTGGTCCACCAGGCAATAATGATAAAAGGACCACAAGATAAACACTTCTACTTATGTACTAGGATCCGCAAAATGTACTCAAACACTTAACAAGTATTTTCAATGTAACACACCTGAATGGGATGTCTTTATCAGAAAATATAATCAATAATAGATGATAATAACTATAAGGAATGTATGACCTTAATGTGAATTTTTTAAAACTCTAGTTGAGGGTAGGCTAGCTTTCAAAAAGATTTCACATTTCCTCAACTGACTTAAAGTCAAACTTTTTAGACTATTAATAGGCCAGCTATCCATCTGGCATTTAAATCCCATCTTCTAAAAGACAAGCTGACATAGTGAGTTTCTTATATTTTAAACTAAGGGATATACAAAGGAGTCTATTAATACCATACTCTTAATTAAAGTCGGACTGCATTAAGGCCAAATTACCTTAAATATGGCATGTTTTAGTGTTATGTTCTACATCTTTTTTTTAACATATTATATGTGAATATTTGTAGAGGCCTATGAGATGTGTATTACAATGTCAGGAGCATTCATTCCCTAAACCAAAAGTAAGGCCACAACAGAACCAAAACTCAGATGGGTGGGGGCAAAAACAGAAATGACTCTGGAAAATACTCAGGGGGAAAAAAAGTCCAGAGCTTTAGCAAACCATAACCTCAACTTTCTAATTCCGACATGATAGTAGGGAACATCTGCTTACCAGTTAAATACACTGCCATTTACATGAGGGAGTACATTTAATAGACAAAGCATTAAGATCACTGAAGGATGACATGTTTTGTTTGCAGTAATGTGTGACTACACAGCCCTTCCAGCCAGCACTCATGTCCAACATAACTGAGTAGCCCTGTGCGCCATTACATCAGATTCTTATTGTTGAAAGCCTGTGTCTGGCAAAGAAAACAAAGCTGCTCTGGATAGTCCATGTTGTGATTTCCAGGACCACAGAGCAAGTATAAGATTCTCCTTGCAGATATTTAATGCTGAGGAGCCACAGAATCTAAAACCATGAAAACTAACAGTCTAACGGCTTTGAGTTTATATGGTTATTTCAATCATCATTTAAAAGAGATAGAACTAGAAAGAACTTTCCTAAACACCTTGACTAATAAATTGTCAGGGTATAAACAACAATTAAATTATGAAATGGAAATTAGCTGTTATGATCAAGCCATATGGCTAATATAATTGATTGGTTCATATTTTTAACAAGAGGAAAAGCACAACCCAAAAAATAACTGAATACATTTTACAAAATTAAATAGAGGTGATATGTTCTATTTTGTTGGACAGGTTGGGAATTTGTGTGTGTGTGTCAAGAAAAAGAGGGGAAAAAAACCTTTGTCATCTCTGATTTTGAATGTAAACTGTAAACAAAAAAGTTCAATGATTTGACTGACTTTAAAAAACCTCACACGGATTTTCCAGTCAAGATGGTAGAATAGGTAAATGCTGCACTCACCTCCTCTCAGGACCATACATACCAATTACAACTAAACTATGGAACAACCATTACTGAGAATTACCTGAAGTCTAACTAAACCGAAGACCTACAACTAAGGACACACAGAAGAAGCCACCTTGAGACTGGTAGGAGGGGCAGGGACACGGAACAGGCTGGTCTCACACCTGCATGTGACCATTAAAAATTGAGAGGGATATCTCAGCTTTGGAGGAGCAAGGGGTCCCAGCCCCTCCCAGCCTAGGGTTTCAACGCTGGAGAGAGAAGTCCCCATAACTTCTGGCTGTGGAAAACAGCAGAGATTGTGGTTGAGATGGAGGGAGGCTGCACTTCCAGGCTTTCCTCTTAAAGGGACCATGCACAGACTTACTCATTGACAGACTCTCTCACTCTGAGCTCCAGCACTAGGGCAGCAGCTCCAAAGGCACAAGGGACACACAAGGAGGAACTGAGCTGTCTAGCTTCAGGTTGTGGGCTGGATGGGGAGCTTTCTCCCAAACAGAGGAACTGGCCAAAGCCATTGTTTCTTTGTTGAGCCCTCCCTCTCCCTGCATGCAGACATAGGCAGATGCCATATCTGAGTCTCCATCAAACCTTTCATCCGGCCCACCCTAGTGATTCCCTGAGACCATGCCCCACCCAACTTTAAGGCACACCCAAGCCTCTTCCAGTGGCTTTTCCATATAAACGGCCTACCTTGGCTCATGCTGTGGACTTTCCTAAAATCTCTCAAAGGTTCACAAAACCCATACAAGCAGTATCTGGCTTTGGCATGTCTCATACCTCTGGCTGAGCAGCCCTAAACTCGGCAATAGTGACAGCTGGCCTTGGATTTTGGCTTGACCTCTCAAGGCACCTCCAAAGCACAGTACAGGTGGCAGCCATCTCTGGATTATTTTGTGGCTTATGCCAGGTGGCCCCAGGCAAGGCACAGACTATGGCTGAACTTGGCCTGCAGTGAGTCCCCCTCCCAGGAGGCCCCGGGGCTGGCAGTCCAAGTGGCCAGCTTTGGACTGGGCCAGAGCATCACCCAGCCACCTCCAAGGATGACATACCCAAAGGGCATACTGGGCAGGTACCAGAGCCCTGTTAAAGCAAACCCTGCTCTGTAGGGTCAGCTCCTGCAGAACAGCTTCTCCACTATAGTCACAGCCAGTCCTCATAACCAGTCAGCATGAGGGTTAGTCCCTCCCACTGATGTGCAAACAGCAATCAAGTCTCAACTACAACAGGAGGAAACACAATCTACGCAAGGGACACACTTGGAGCACCCAGCTCTGGTGACCAGGGAGACTGCACTACTGGGTCCCACCTGACACCTACTATAAAGCCACTCTACTAAGACCGGGAGACATGGAAGCCCTACATAAAAACAAACACAGGGAGGCAGCTGAAATGGGGAGACAAAGAAACATTTCCCAAATAAAAGAACAGAACAAAGCTCTAGGAAAAAAAAAACTAAACAAAATGGAGACAAGCAAGCTAACCAAACACAGAGTTCCAGACACTGGTTATAAGGATGCTCAGTGATCTCAGGGAGAACTTCAACAAAGAGATAGGAAACATAAAAATGGAGACAGAAAGAACCAGCCTCAAGGAACCAAGCATCGAGTAGTTACTTCTACGTAGTTCCGAAATCTTCTTGGTCTGTTAACGACCAGATTGCAGACGTGCACCTGCAGTGCCTGCTCCTACTGTTTCTCCCGGCCTGGATCAGGAGGAGGTGACTTCATGCTCCCGGACCAGGGACCAGCAGTGCCAGTGCAAGACGGGGTCCTACTACTGTGACTCAGGGGACTGTGTGGAGATGTGCTACCACTGTACCAGGTGCCAGCCTCCGGGGATGGGCACACCAGGGAGGCTGCGACCTGACCCCTGGAGTATTCTCCTCTGACACTGCACAGCCCTGGTGAACCTACCAGACAGCTTGATAGTCTTTCCCTAAAAGTGCCTTAAGTGAGGCTGTGCTGCAGGCTTCTGTCACCTAAATTCCTCCGTCCTTCAGTCATGTCGCTCTAGCCTCTCCAATGAGGCTGACACCCACGGACCCCAAGAGGCACCCAGCAGCCCTTGGTGTGAACTTGCCACTGTTGGACGAGGGCTCAGCATTGGCACCTGGAGCCAGGACCCCCCCCCAGGGCCCTCTGAGGACCCCGAGGATGGAATTGAGCTCCAGGTGGTGGTGATGGGAGGAAGTGACACAGCCCCAGAGCAGGCGTCACAAGCTCATGCTCCTGCTGCCTGTGTCCCCCAGGGCCCGGCCGAGGCGTCAGCCTCCCTCTGTCATCTGCAGTAGGAATACGAACATAAATAAATATTATTTGAAGGACACATCCTGCAATGGTTAAGTCACCCGGATTCTTCATTTACACCACCAATAGGATCTATTACGAATTCAGACATAATCCAGAATGTCACTGGAAGATACTGATGAGATTTGTCGAACTTGAGGATAACAACATTGAGATTTGCAAACATGAGAATCCCGGCAATTTGAAGGAACAGTATCATAACATGCTCCTGAGGTGGAGAAACAAGCTCAGAAGGGAAGCACCTGTGTTTAAACTCATGGCTGCCCTCCACCAAATGGAGCTCCATATATATTTGCAGAATATTGTGAACAAATTGGTTGCTGACAATATCTTGGGTAGACATGCCAAGACCCCAAACTAGAGTAAACTCTTTTTCAGGATGGGATTGTAACTAAGCGATATCGTGGATGGATTCCCATTTCCAGTCCCATTGGAAAAGTCCTGAATCCCACGTGAGGCTGAGACCCTTATCTACATGGATTCTGTGTAAAGCTTCCAATGGGGAGGTCAGTTCATGTATAAGCGAGAGTGCTCCTCTGCCAGGCCAGTGCGTGTGGCAGAGATGGGCCAATGCTAAGAGATTCCAGGGACCGTGAGCTTGTCTCGTCAGGCCCCGCTCATTGTGCCGGGTGGGCTCACGTTCCTCAGAGCCCCTACCCTGCGCTGAGCCCAGAGGAGTTGGTGGCTGTCTTTCTGTCTCCACCAACTCCTTCATTTCAGAGTCACTGATGTCCCTGTCGCCTAGAACATGGTGTAGCACTGACTGGGTGCTCCATGAATACATAGGCGCAATGACAGTCACCCCGCCAGCCATTCTGAGCTGTCACAGACCTAGTTACACCTGTCATCAGGATCAGACCGTCCTTCGGGTCTTCTGCCTCAGGATCAAACTAGACTAGACCCCACCTTTCTAAGCCAGGATAGGCCATGGTGGGCCATGGTGACAGTTATAGAGACGTTATTTCAGTGCCTTAATCTTTTAAAAGTATTGATGCAAAACATTGTTGTAGTAAAATGTGCAATTTAATACTGCAAGCTTTTATAAAGTTTTGTATTAAATTTATTGGGATGACAATGAGTAACTTATAACTTTTGTACCTAATAAAATTTATATTAAAAAAATATGGAGACAGAAAATGTAACAAAAGAACCAGTCAGAAATAAAGACAACAATAACTGAAATGAAGAATACATTATAGGGAATCAACAGATAGATGAAGCAGAGGATTGAGTCAGCAATTTAGAAGATAAGATAGCAGAAAACACCCAATCAGAACAGCAAAAAGAAAAAATAATCCAAAAAAATTCGGAGAGTTTAAGGGGCCTCTGGGACAACATCAAGCGTACCAACATTAGCATCATAGGGGTACCAGAAGGAGAAGAGAGAGAGCAAGGAAATGAAAATCTATTTGAAGAAATAATGACAGAAAACTTCCCTAACTTGACAAAGGAAATAGACCTACAAGCCCAGGAAGCTCAGAGTGTCCCAAAAAAGATGAACCCAAAGAGGCCCACACCAAGACACATCCTAATTAAAATGCCAAAAGGTTAAAGACAAAGAATCTTAAAAGCAGCAAGAGAAAAGCAATTAGTTACTTACAAGGGAGCTCCCATAAAACTATCAGCTGAGAAACTTTGCAGGTTAGAAGGGATTGGCACAAAATAGTCAGTGATGAAAAGCAAGGACCTACAACCAAGATTAGTCTACCCAGCAAAGCTATCATTTAGAATCAAAGGACAGATAAGGAACTTCCCAGACAAGACAGAGCTAAAGGACTTCATCACCACCAAACCAGTATTACTAGGAATGTTAGAGGGACTTCTTTAAGACAAAAAAATAAAATAAAAATAAAAATTATGAATAATAAAATGACAATAACTACATATCTATCAATAAATACTTTAAATGTTAGTTAATTAAATGCTCCAATCAAAAGATAGGGTGACTGAATATATAAGAAAATAAGACCCTTACATATACTGCCTATAAGAGATTCACTTCAGATCAAAAGACGCACACAGACAGGAAGCAAAGAGATGGGAAAAAGATATTTCATGAAAATGGAAATGAAAGAAAAAAAAAGCTGTGGTAACAATTTTTATACCAGACAAAATAGACTTCAAAACAAAGTCTATAACAAGTGACAAAGAAGGACCCAATAATCCCACTTCTGGGTAATTATCCAAAGAAACCCAAATGCTACTTTGAGGGGACAGGTGCATCCATATGCTCATTGCAGCATTGTTTACAATGGCCAAGGTGTACAGACAGCCTGGGTGTCTGTGAATGAATGAATGGATAAAGAGAAGGTTATATATATATATATATATATATATATATATATATATATATATATATATATATATATATATATATATATATATATATATATATATANATATATATATATATATATACATAATGGAATATTGCTCAGCCATGGAAGGGAATGGGTTCTTGCCATCTGCGGCAGCATGGGTGGACCTGAAGGGTATTGTGCTGAGTGAGGTATGTCAGGCAGTGAAAGACAGATGCAATGTGATTTCGCTTATATGTGAAATCAATCTAAAAAATAAAATTAAAAAACAAAACAGAAACAAGCTCATAGATACAGAGAACACTTTGATGGTTCCCAGTCAGGAGGGGGTTGGAAATGGGTGAAAAAAGGAAGGAATTAAGAAGCACAAATTGGTTGTGACAAAGTAGTCATGGGGATGTAGAGTATAACATAAGGAATACAGTCAACAGTATTGTAATAACTATGTATGGTGTTAGATGGCATTAGATTTATTGGAGTGATAGATGGGAGGAGGGTGGAGGACAGGGTGAGAAAGGTGAAGGGATTAAAAGGTACAAATTGGTAGTTGCAAAATACTCACAGGATTGTAAAGTAAAGCATAGGGAATATAATCAATAATTATGTATAATACCAAGTGGGTACTAGTCAGGGGAATCACTTCTTAAATTATATGTTTAACCACTATGCTGTACACCTGAAATTAATATAAAATAGTATTGAATGTCAACTGTAATTTAAAAATTAAAAGGGGGAAAAGGTGAAGGGGGACAAGAGATTCAAATTTCCAGGTATAAAACAAATAAGTCATGGAGATGTAATGTACAAAACAGGGAATATAGTCAATAGTATTGTGATAGCGCGGTACAGTGTCAGATGGTTGCTGGACTTATCATGGTGGTCACTTCTTTAGGTATATAAATGTTGAATAACTATTGTGTACCTCTGAAACTAATATAATATTGTATAATACATTAGCTGTATTTTAATAAAAATCTTAAAAATAAATAAATAAAAATAAAAGTCATTTAGAAAACATGCAATATTGACAGAAAATAAAAATGTTATGTAGACATATTGCCCAGAAATAATATTCAGCAAATTCGTTGGCATATGCTTCCAAATTTTTTCTTATCTTTTACATAAAATGGGATCATACTTTATATTTTTTATTATTTATCAAACTGGATTAAACTGTATATATACTATTTTTTTAAATCCTCACACAAAATGAAAAACCAAATGGAAATTTGCACATATATATGCAAAATAAATGGACATATGTGTGGGGCAAAGAAATATTAAAATGAGAAGCTATACAAATATTCACTTCTATAGTTGATAGCATGAGAAAAAATAGTTCCGGCTTTTTTCCTGATTTCAAAAGTACACTTCAGCATATCTGAAGTAACTCTGCAGTTACATCATGCTTTGACCGTGTTCTATCTGCAGCCCTCTATCTAATAGGTGACAATTTTCTGTATTGATACTGGAGAAACTGAGATGTATTTACAAGAAAACATCCCCAGGGTTGATGGAGAGGTGTTTTAAGTTTTAAAGTGGCAAACTGGGTAGGGTTGTCCCTTCTCATAACTGAGTCCCTTCCCTGAAACTCATGCTGGGCTGCCTGTCTAGGCTGTAACTTTCCTTCTATTAACCTCTCACCCTGAATGAAAATAAGCCCTAAGCATTCTGCACTGGAAATGTCTGTCCTTTTGGGTTCCTACTCTTTGCTTAGGTTTCATTTGGATTTTATTGTTGTTGTTATTGTTTTTAGTGAATTGTTGACTGACCTCCTGTGTTGTCAGTTCGAAGTGTTTCAACATATACTATGCCTTTTAACTTTCACAAAGATCCTTTAAAGAAGGCATTATTATCCTTGTCCCCATTTTACAGATGAAGAAATTAAAAATCAGAGAGTTTAGTGGATTTGGCCTTATACTGTGTGTGACAAAGACCAGAAGACAGATCAGTTCTAAGCGCACACTCTTTTCACTGAGCCATATGCAAAGAGAAATGTGTTCCTTGCTTTTCTTCGCCCTTTGAAATGGGATTCTGGAAGGTGGGGGTGGTTAATTTTTTTAAAATGGTTCACACCGAACAAGGAGCAGAAATGTATGAATCTGGGACCTTGGGTTATGAGAATACATAAGAATTTTTCTCAAATCATTCCAGCCAAAGCCTGTCTGACATTTTTAAATCCCCTAGCCTACCTTTGACTAGCCACTCCTCTGCCATGCCTCATATCCAAGATCCTGAGTCCACTGGGTCTTATCTTGCCTGCCTGTTAGGGTAGGAGAGAGAGAGACTCTTGGGTTTGCCCTGCTGTGTGCATAAAGGGAAATGACATTTTAGAGTATCTCCTATAAGCAAGGCACCGCTTTCTGTGTGACCTGAAAATAACTCGTTGAAATCCTTATGACCCCTCACTGAGGTAGGACTGTTATTTATCCCCATTATCCAGAGAAGGATACTGAGGAAGGTTAAGTAATTTGCCCAAGATCTCACAGCGAATAAATGACTCAGGCGGAGGTGGGGGCTGCAGAATCGGCCAGGAGGTCCCCCAGGGTCACGCTCAGACCCATGCTGTTTCCCTAGAGCTCTCCTTAGTGCTGGCCTGGACTTGGTACAAGGATCTCAGCGCAGTCACTAATGATCGCAAGGCTGAGAGAGAAAGATGGAGAGTGTCGGGTCAAAAACCAACGTTTATGTTCTTTCCTTTCTCTTAAAAAGAAATCCTCTGGCCCTATAAAGTCGAACGCCTAGGGACAGAGTTGTGCGAGGGACGGGAAGGCCTCGGTGATTTTCGCGGGTGCCGCGAGTCTGGAAACCGGTAGGAGCCAGCAGGGACGGTCCTTCCCACCAGCGTCGGGCCCGCGGTCTTGTCCCCTTTCCAGGCCAGCCTCGGCCGGCTGGAGGAGAGTAGAGGCACCTGGGCAGGGCTCTGCGCGTTCCAGGCGCCTGACCCGGCAGCTGGCCCCGCGCTAATGTGAGCCCCTCGCGGCAGGAACAGGCTTCCGCATCCTGACCCCGCGTACCAGTTTGGGAATGAAGGGCATACATCAGGGCACCTCACCACGTTCAGGGCCAAGTCCCTGAGAGTCTGGGCCTCTGTCCCTTCCCCACCCGCCAGCCGCCCCTCTCTTCTAGCCCCCAGAAACCGCGCAGACCACTTCGCCCCGAGGAAAGCTCAAGTTTGTGCAGCAAGCAGAAGGCAGAGGTCAGAAAAGGGTTTGGTAACCCACCAAAGGGGGGGTCCCAGACAAAAAGTGAGGTCCGCCGCTTTTCAGTTTAAAAAGTGTTCAAGTTTCCAGTGCACAGATTTCATCTGGGTTCTAACTCCATAATAAGAGCCAACGACCTAAGAAAACACTTCCAGGTAGGACCTGGGTAAGGCCAACCGCGAGCAAGTCTGACTGCAACTTATGAAGTCTCCTAAGATAAAGATGTCCTTTTTCCATGCGGGGAAACTAAGGTTTCAACTGAAGATACCAAAAGTCAGGCCTGCACTTGCCTGGCGCAGCCGGTGGCCCCAATCCCCTGACTCAGCCGCTCTGCCTCACCTGGGACCCTCCCCATGTCCCACCGGTCCCCATCGATTGCTCACGTTGGGCGTCCCCACAGGCAGGCCATCAAGCAAGGGTCCGCTTCCACGGGTCTCCCAGGATGCTTCCGGGGTTGGATGGGAAACGGCTGTTCCCAGCCTGGGCCCGCTCGACCCCGACACCTCAGACCACCGTGCTTTAAGGACTTCGTCACTCCGCTTGACAGCTTGATGGGCGGTTGGCGACAGCCCTAAGCCACTGTAACTGGCTGAGTCCGCGCATCTGAGACCTGCCCTGTGCAGTCACCAAGCACAGCTCCAGTCCTGCCCATAAATTTCAAGAGGCAACCGAGGCTCAGACCAGAAATAGACATGAGGGGCGCACACACTTTAGAGTGCCCAAACCGGATCTCCAACCCAGTGGGTTTCTCCTGACCCCCACGCCCGGAGATGAGAGGAAGGATAACTGCAATAGCTATCATTTACTGACCGCTGACTATGTGCCAAGCAAATTTTAAAAGGCTTAATTTTCTTGAGCAAGCCTCTTAATAACTCAAGGAAACAAGTTCTATTTTTAAACCCATTTTTCAGATGAGAAAGCTGAGATGCAGAGAGGTTAATATATCAATTACCTGAGCTCCAACCAGGAAGAGCCTGGCATCCAAGTGCTTTAATGCTAGAGGATGGGGTGGGGATAGTGTTGATAAGGGAGGGAAAATGTGTCCTTCAGGGCTCAAGTGGGCTCCCTGATCCTTCGGTTCTCTCCCCGGTCATCCCCCCAACAAAATGCCTGGAGGGTTTCCACGGACCCTGACTGAGGGGGCAGGGCAATGGAGGCAGGATTCCCCTGAGAATCTGGAGGCTCCGGACACCTCATCTGGATTCTAATCTTGGCTCTAGGTGTTTTAGCTGTGTAACCTTGAGCAGGCTGCTTAACCACTCTCAGCTTCTGTTTCTCAGCTATAAAATAGAAATAATAATAATGCAGAACATACATGGGCAACTCTTAAGATGCTGGTAAGGATGCAATGAAGTAAGAGACTTACTTTTTCTTGTTATTTTCCCTTTGGCTTCCTCAGCTTAGCATGGTGCCAGGGACATAGTGAATTCTCAAGATAAGGTATTTTCCTTCCTTTCTGCTTTTCTAGAAACAGGGCAGTCTGGGCACTGCCTGATTCCTCCCAGGCATGGGAACAAATAGGTGATCCTCTCTCAACCTCAGGCCTGGACCAAATGAGGCTGGTGGGAGGAGCATTTGGTGGACTGGCCTGGGCCTTGGGGTTGCTGAGAGCAGTGAATATTGGGGAAGGGAAGAGTGTGGCCAAGGAAGGGAGCAAGGCTGGGTCTGCAGACTTGCTGCTCTTTCTTATAAATCAGAACAATTAATACGCAGAACTTATTCTATGCAGGCCCTGGTGTGAGCTTTACACATATTAACTCAATCTTCTCAACTGTCCATTACAGTAGGACTATCCCTGTTTTATAATTAAGGAAACTGAGGCAAAAAAAGGACCAGTAACTTACCTGTGGTCACACCACCTATGAGCATCAAAGGGGAGTTTCAAACCATGGGGCTATACTGCCTCTCACATTAGGTGAGTGGTGGCAGTGGGAGGAAGGGAGGCTAGTTAGAACCTGAGTCTGCAAGATTTCCCCACAGCACCCTTGAGTCTGGAGGCTTGCAGGTGACAAGACCCTGTGTACCTGCCTCCATCCCCCAGCTACTCCTCATATTCCCCACAAGACCTGGAGCCCACTGTCTGAGGCTGCATCTTCAAACTGCAGCTTCCTCTAGCCTTATCCCTGAACCCTAGACCTGCCTTGGGCCTTACCACTACTGAATCTGATGCTGTCCTCATGGACCTCAATCTCAGGGCTGCCTCCATCATCAATCTGTCACAGGCACTATTCTGTCACCATCCTGGGGACCTCTCTGGATCCAGGTTTCTCAACTTTACCTGCCTGGGGACCTGTTCTCTGCTTGAAGATCTGGTCAAATTCCTAGGAAAACTCAGCCCTCTGCCCCTCGATCCTGTTTTCTCTCCTCTAGAGACCTTGTGGGACAGCCAGAACTGTGCAATCTCCAGGCCATTTCTTTTGCATTGAAATGGGGAGAGGGCTGTATCTTGGTGACTCTGAGGCTGCAGAGAGTTCTGGGCTCTGGACCATGTATGTGGAGATCATCCAGCCCAGGAGAGAACCCAACTCCCCTCAACTCCATTCCCTTCGACATTGCCTCCTGCCCCTGCCCAGAACCCCAGCCTAGAACTGGGTCTAACCAGCCCTGAGTATAAGGCTCTGTTCCTAGGAACCTCTCCATCCCTTCCCTTCTGATTAAGGATGGCTGTTAAGGCTGGTGTTTCCTGGCCAGGGCTTTCCTCCCGCAGAATTGAACCTCTAAGGCTTTGCTCACCCCATCCCCACTCACCATTCCATCAGCAGCCCTGAGTGCTTCAAGAGCTTTGGCCTCTCCTCTGTCCTCTTCATTTATTCATTAGTTCAGTCAACAAATATGTATTTAGCCTTTATTCTGCACTGGGTTCTAGAGATACCCCAGCTAAATCTCAACACTTGCCCTTTCTGGCCACTCATGTTTTAGCCAATACAAGGAGAATACAGGAGTTTCTGAAGGGAAGGAAGGAGAAATCAAGGAAGGCTGCCAAGGAGGTGACCCCAAGGGTGGATAGGGGTGGGGGTGGGGCAGAGAAGCTGATGGGGCATTCCTGAATGGCCCTCTGGACTTCACTTCCACGTGGCCTCTCCCAGGACAGCCTGTTGGTCAGAGAGGCAGAGGGCAGAGCTCTGAGCTCGGCTGAGCACTTTCCTGGATTATCACTTCACACGCCCCTGGGAGCCTTCTGCGGTTGGGCCAGCAGAGCTCTGTCCGCGACACATTCACAGGTGGCCTGTCTCTCACCACTCCTGGGCCCACGCATCTGAGTGATGGGGTGATCAACCTTTCCAAAGAACCAAACCCGCTCCGGGGTGACCTGGACAGTCAGCGGGGTTGAGAAGCTTTGGAGGAATGTGGGGAACGGGGAGGGAAAGGCCAAGTGCAAACAGCTGTGGAGATTGCAGCCTTTAAGCTTTCCCCCCTCATTCCCGTCTCTTGGCTTATTTCCTCAGTCCAGCCCTTTTGGAAGCCGCAGGGAACACGCACCCCCAGGTTCGCGCGGGCGGGAGCGAACAACTCCTGGCTCCTCCTGCAGCGGCTCAGTCCCCAGCCTGGGGAAGAGCGGGGAAGGCGGAGAGCCGGCGGTGCGTCCCCCTGCGGCGGCTTTGGAGACCTAGCCCCTGCCAACCGCGTACCCGAGCTGCCTGCCCCCGTGCTGTCCTCGCAGAAACGCCTAACGCCCTCTCTCCCGGTCATCCTGCCCTCTCCATTCCGCACCCCGGGGATGGGGTGGGCATCTCCCAGATACGGAGTCCCGGGCTGGAGCGCACCGCCAGAGCTGAACCTAAGAAGGCAGAAGTTCGCGGGTTAGAAGCGGCGATCCTGGCAGCCCTGCCCGAAGCTGACCAACCCAAAGGAGGGGAGGACCAAGATAGGGTCGTGTGTGGTGGGGGGTTAGCCACTTCACCCCAGACCGCCTCTGCAGCCCGGCTTCCATCACTTGAGCCGCACCTTTTGCCGGCTCAAACAGGAGCCTTCCTGTTTGGTTAACACCAATGCAGACCTACGCCCATGGGTGTCCGCCATATGGAGAACAGCTCCCTAGTATGGAGCCGCCCTTGTCACCCGCACAAGCCTTCTAGGGTAGCTTAGCCAAAGTGGCTGAGATCACGAACTCAGTGCGAGATTGAACTCCCATCTGCCACTTAGAGAAAGTGTTCATCACACAGCCCAGTTTATCCCCTCAGTAAAACGGAGATAATGGTAGAAGCTGAGAGTTAAATGAGTTGATATGTGAAAAGTGCTTTTGACAGTACCTGGCAAACGGAACGCGCTTAAATGTTAACTGCCCAGGATGTAACTGACCAAGATTATTTTTAAGTGGGGGAGGGAGGGAGAATATAATGTAACGAGGTCCCAGTGGAACCCCCCATTTAAATCTCTTCTACCTCCCGGCAAAGCCTCCTGCCCAAGGTATCTGGTCTTGTTGTCGAGAGAACTTGTCAGGCCTCGCGATCAGGGTGGGCATACTGGTGCTGCTTGTATCGGGTGAGGGAGAGAGGCTGGGACTTAGAAATCTGGGGCCTAGCCCTGCCCTCCCGAAGCTTCCACTCCTGGGTGAATATTGGCTAGCTTCCCGCTCCCTCTCCCCCCACCCCAAAAGCTGCCAAACCTAGCAGGAGACCTAAAGAGCTTTGCCCACAGTCTTGGAATGGGGCCGGAAACAACGCAGTCACCGCCTCTGTGACTTAGCTCTTGCCAAAGGGCTGTTTAAATCCCCTTGCCTGCAGCCCGCTTAAGTCGTCTGCTGGTCTGGAGGCTGCCAGGTTTACCCATCCGGCCTCCCCCCGAATCCCCGACAGGGGAAACACTGGGCCACGCTGGGCAAGGTGTTCCCCTGGCAGGCACAGCCCGCGCCCGAGGCGGGCTTTGAGACGGCAATTAATTACCGGCTGGGAAAGCCGGAGTCCCAGCCGGGGCTGGTGTCTCACGGCTGACAGGACTCTCTCTACAGCCGCTGAGAGGGCAGGCGATTCCTAGCAACTTCTCCCAAGAAAATGGGTCCGTGTTTATCAACCGGCGCGCCCCGCCGGCACCTTTCTTTAGTAAACACTCTTTAAACAAACAGCCCATCCGCTCTGTTATTGCCAAAGCTGCTCAGAGCTCTAATAAAAGCCCAGGGAAGATCAGAACCCGCGTCCAAAGCTGCTGCTTAATCCAATGAAGGCAATTTCCGAGGATAATTGCGAACATGTTTTAATGCATATGCATGAAAAAGGATTTTTTTCCGAGAGACCGACTTTACATGCTTATGTAATTGATTGAGGCGCTGACCCGCTA
>NW_017732314.1:112039-125676 GCF_001890085.2 Hipposideros armiger
TTCTTCTGCGAAATCACTTCAGGTAACAGAGATAACATTAAATAACACACATTCTATGCACCAAGAACAATGTTTTATGTACCGAGTCTCTTATCCGTCTCTCCTAATGACTTCCCTTAGCGGGTTGTTAGTACTTGACAGCAGGTCTCCGTGCGGGGAACTTTTCTCCAATTCCACATTCAAAGGAGGTCCATCAGAGAGCATGATTGGCAATTTTCGTCATAATCTGCACATTATTAGCATCAAAATTGACGTGGCAGTTAACACTGGTGGGTTTTGATGTGCCTTTCTTCAAGTTCAAGGAAACCCCTCCAGTAGCTGGGGTTGGCAGAGCGGGTCTCAATAACCCAGCGGTGGCTTTGCAGAGGCGAAGGTGCAGTAGACATGCGTGAAAAATATGCCAAGATCCATTTTACCAGAGGAACAGGAAAGCGAGGAGGGAAAGAAGTGAGGGGAATAGAGTTCGAACTCAGAAAGTGTCTAAGGAAATGCTTCAGGATAATAGCAGATATCTAGAGATTCAAGTATTTCCCAGATGGAGTGGAACCCGGTAATCGAAAACACTGAGCTGAAAACGCTTCCGCAAATACTCCAGCGATCTGTTAATTTTGCCCTCCCTTCCCCTTCGTTTCCCATTCCTTTCCTGGCCAGCTTGTGGCAACCCCGTTAGCCATAACTTTGTGCATAAAATATACAAGACGCCTCCATCCCAAACCAAAAATCAAAACAGAACCGTGGTGGGCCAAGAGAGAGGAGGCGAGACGGGAACCCATTCCCACCTCCGCTTTGTCCTTCCCGAAGGAAGGCGGCCACAAGCCCACCGGCCTCGCTCCCGCACGCAGTAAACAACCTCAGAAACACACCCGCAGCCGCCTGCGCTCGCCATCCGCCCTCTTGGCCTTCGCCTCAGACCTCCATTCTTCCGCTCTCCTCGGACAGGGCCCCTAAGAAACTCAGGCTGAGAGGAAAAATTGCTACCTCCCCTCACCCTCGTTTGAAGAAAAGAAAAGATGGAAGAAAAAGAGCAGCATCAGGAACCTCGGGGGTGACTTTCCCTCCCGCACAAAGCACTAGCCCTTCTCTTTGTTGTGGGTCTCGGTTGCTTCTGGCCACGTGGTTCAGACGAGTAACCCGGGCCTGAGGGTTGACAGCCAGGGCCCTAGACCCCAGAGGAATGATTTGGGAGCGAGAGGGTTGTCTTCGGGGAGACCAAGAGCTCAGGACAGAGGCAGGAAGCAGGGCCTGGGCAGCGGGAAACGTACTTCGAGAAGGGGAGGTGGGTGGGTAGCAAATACAAAAATAGAGATAATTCGGCGGGGGGACGCCCGCTGGGCTTTCGCGCCAGGTTTACTCCGGCGCGCCCCCCCCCCCCCCCCAATGCGGGCAGGTTCCCTTCGGCCTCTCGCGCCGGGGCGCCCCCTGGCGGCAGCGTTAGCAGCGGGCAGCGCGCGGAGGGCACGTGGGCGCAGAGGGCGCGGGGGGCGCTCCGGGGACTCCCGGGCACACTCCGAACGGTGGGCATGGCCCCCTGGCGGCGGCGACGTAGTTATCTGGTGAGCGGCGCCTCGTCCCTCTGGTCAGGCGGGCTCACGGCCGTCTTGCTAAGCACAGCGGCTGAGTAGGGCAGGAAGCCGCTCTCTGAGCGCGGCGCAGCGGCGCTGCAGCCGAAGTCCGAGCCCCCGGCGGACCCCGCGCCGCCGCCGCCTCCCCCGCGGGAGCCCAGGGCCGCGGCGGCTGCTGCTGCGGCTGCTGCCGCAGATTGACTGCTGTGACAACTGAGGCACGAGCAGGGCGCGGAGCCGCCGCTGGGGGGCGCCCCGGCGGCCGCGGCGGAAGAGGCCGCAGCCGCCGCAGCTGCTGCAGCCGCCGCGGCCGAGGCCGCGCTGTTGAGCCCTGCAGCGGCGGCCGGGGTCTGGTAGAGGCCCGGGTGGCGGAAGCTGCACAGCAGCTCCGGCCTCGAGTAAGGGTGCGAGAGGGCGCGGAAGGTGTCCAGCGGGCGGATGGAAGTGGCGAAGGGCGATGAGGCCGCGGCCGCTGCTCCGGAGGCCGCAGCGGCCGCGGCCGCAGCCGTAACGCCCACGTGCGGGTAGTAGTGCAGGGGCACGTGCGAGTGGAAGGGGTAGGGCAGGCTTCCGGTGGCGGCCGCATGCGTCATCATGTAGGTGTAGAAGCTGGGGTCTGCCGGGTGCGGCCACGACATGGCCAGGCGCTGCCGTTTGTCCTTCATGCGCCGGTTCTGGAACCACACCTGCGGGGAGAGCCGCGCCGGTGCCCCAGTTAGGTAGCGCCAAGAGGCCCTAGCCCGCGCCCCGAGCTATTCCTGGATGACCTGGCCTGCTCCCCTCTGAGCGGGCCCAGCTCCCATTCCCCTCTGCTCTCCCAGCTGGCACAGTGTGGGCACACCCTCCACCTTGAAGAGTCTGCTCCCCTGTGTCCGACCGCTGCGGCCGCTCAGGCTTTTAGTCCCTTTACTTTTGGCAGCGTTTTTTCGTCCCAACCCAACCTTTCCTCTCCTTCCCGCCACCCACCGGTATCCGGCCTTCCTGAGTACCGGTTTCTCAATCCTAGGGTTTGCACAGGGATTCTAGGCCGCCTTTGAAGAGAGGCAGCGGCGGCAGCTTTTATAAAAGGTCGCTGCGTGAGGTGTTGCGTCCTCTGAACTGCAAGGACCTGCCCTAAGGGACATGGGTCCGATTTTGATATAGAAGGGATGATTTTGTTGGAATCATTTGCCTCAAATGAGAAGCGGAAATTACATCCTCTTAAATTGGGAAGGGGACTTTTCTACCCCTCCCAACCCAGTATCTAATGAAGACATCATTCGTCACAACACTAAATTAAAGAAAACCTGAGCAAACCGAAGGGAGACTTTTCACACCCTTCCCCTATCCCGTGGAGTTTCCTCTTTTCTTTTTCTAGAGTGCCGGATTCTCCGTAAAGTGTTCACCAAGTCGCCCAACCTCCCATCTCTCTCTCCCGGACGTATAATAAAATTAATTGCCTAAAAATATATAAATAAGGATAATTTCGTTGCGTCCCCCGCCCCCAGGAGGTTGCCCTTTTCCCGTTGCCCAGGAGAAAAATGCTTAGGAAACTACTTTCTCAACCTAATCGATTTTTAAAATACAGTATCCTTTTCTCCGTGTAGTAACGATTTATGTGAAAATAAATCTCCAAGATCAAGAACAAATGAAAAGTTTCACGACTGGTTCGTACCAGGGAAACAAAGACCATCTGGCTGTGCCGCCAAGGGGGAAATGGGGTCTTGTATATGAGTTAGGGGCACCTGGGCACAGGCTAGCGTTTGCTGCATTGGCTCCGTCATTCTGGGATCTTCCCAGGTCAGCGAGGCCCGCCAACACTTCGGAATTGGCAGCTGAGAAATAAATACGCCAGTTCCTTCGGTGACTCTCCCCCGCGGGTTTTCAGGCCCCAGCTAAATCTAGCCACCCAGAAAGGAGAAACAAATATCAACCCAGACACCCCTAGGGAGGCTAGAACAGGCGCGCGCTGGAATCGATACCTTGATGGTGGTTTCGGGCAGGTTGAGCGCAGCGGCCAGCTCGCACCGGCGGGGCCGTGATACATAGTTCTCCCGGTAGAACTCCTTCTCCAGGCGCGCTATCTGTTCGCGGGTGAACGCCGTACGGTAACGCCGCACCTGATCTGCGCCAGAGCCGGAGCCGCCCAGCGCCGCGCCCCCGCCGCCGCCTCCGCCTCCATGCAGGCTGCCGAGGCCAGAGCCCGAAGCAGACGTCGTGGTGCCAGCCGCCGAACCGCTCTCCGCGTACCCTGGCAAACAAACGGCCGACAGCGCATGAGTCACTGAAGGGCCGAGATCCCCGCTCTGGGGCTGCTCGCAGATGCGGGAAGCTGGGAGAGGAAGGCGAGGCACTGACTGAATTGATGGGGTCTGTCATGCTTACAAATTGCTGCCGTTAATGGAATCAATAAAGTTTGGAGAGCACTTCATAAGCAAATAATAGAAACTCAATTAGGGTGGTTTTTAAAAAATAATAATTGTAAATTTTCAACTCAGGAGGAAAATTGGCCAAGGGAAAATGTCAACATCTAGGCACAGTTTAGGAAGTTCTGGGTTTGCCATGGTCTGGAGACCACAGAGCAGCTCGCTTTCTGTACGGCCTCTAACCTTTCTTTGACAGTCTTTTGGATTTGTTTAAAATTTTAAGATTCGAAAGCCAGCAGCTGCTCAAACCAGAACCACTAGGGAGTGAATTCTACTTTTCAACTTTCTCCCGCTGACCCAAGCAGGTCTCCTAAAGACACCGGGAGAGGCTCCCTCCGACTTACTCAGAGTGCCCCCTCCACTCGGCCTTGGGGGCTCAGAGGCAGCGGAGTTTAGAGCAGCTGCCCAGGGCACTCTTCCCCTAGCGCGACTCAGCGGCTGGCTAGGGACCGGTCGGCTCGCACCGGCTTTTAGAGCTGCTGCAGAAACATTTTCTCGGACTCAGGAGCGAGGGCAGGCCGGCGGGCGGGCCTGGAGCCCCAGGCCTGCGCCTCTCTGGGAAACTCAAAGATCAGAGCTACAGAGCAGAGACCCCCGCATGCTTCCTGCCGCTCCTGAGCCAGCTCCTTGCAACTTACTGGCGGAGGGTGAGAGGGGCAAAAGCACCAGAAACGGCCGGCAGCAGCCTCAGAGGAACAGGGAGGAGGGACTGGAGAGCGCGGCGCGGGCGGCTCAGTTACCTTTGCCATTGTTTTCCTTGAGCGGCGCGGCGCCGAGGCCGCCGGGGGAACGCAGCGCGGAGCAGCCCACCTCCACGTCGCTGGTCATGTCCGCCTCTGGGGCCGCCTCTGAATAATGACCCGGCTTTTTGCGGCCCTCCGCCGCAGAAGCGATTTCGGAGGAGACGGTGCTTTCGCTGCCCGGGTGCTGCAGGTTGAACAAAGTGTCTATTTCGAATTTGCCCTTGGCAGGGAGGTCTCCCAGAGCGCTGTGCAGGGGGGCGGACGGCAGGCGCGGGCTGAGGCGAGCCGGGTGCTGCGAATTTTCCAGGGCCTCGAGTACAGCATTGCCAGCCGAGTCGGACAAATTGGAGAACCTCTTGCCGGCCGTGGGGCTGTGCAGCCCTCTCTCCATCAGAATCATCTCTTTTCTTATTCTTTCCATCATCTCAGCTTTCTAAAAAATGTCACAGTGGCCAGGCTGTCCCGTCCTAATGATGGGCTGCGCCTAAGGCTAATTCTCATTCAGCCCCAGCGAGCGCCTCTAAATATTATTATCTCTTTTGGAGGGAGGCGGAAAAATTGTGGGTTGCCAGAGCGAGGGAATGACTGGTCAAAATGACCCATACATCCTTCCGAGCCCGAGATGTCATTCATCAAAAAGTAGCGCTCGCTCGTCATTAAGGTACGAATGACGCCGTTCGAATAATCATTTATTGTAACAGGTTTATAAGCAAATAAATACACGCTCCTGTCAGTGGGTAATGAAGGCGGCTTCAGAGCAGACAAATAGATCCAGGTAGGAGGCGAGAAGAGACAAGAAGTGAGGAGGAAGGCTCAGGTCCTTTGCCCGCTCAGAGCCGGTTCTGCTCGCCCGGGGGTTTGGCCTCGGGGGTGAAATTGACAGTCTGATTAATAGAGCGCTCCGCGGCGCATTTCCCCCTTCATTTAGGGGCATCATTACGCTCTCAGTTTGCTGGGTTGCCCCTTAGGTCCTAATCATACAGCGCCTTCCTCATTTTTCCTCGGACACAGATACGTGTTAAATAATAGATAATGCTTTGATTTTCCAGAGTAGATCGTCGGAAAGGTTTAAAAAAAAACACAAAAACATTTACAAGCAGGAGGGGGGTGAGGGGGGACAAGGGGGAGGATGTAGGAAGAGTTGCGTAAGGAGAAGACCTTGCGCTCCTGTCTAGATTACTTATCTTTTGAATTTCAGAACCAAGCGTGTATTTTATTTAACAAATGGGACACCGATTTGTCTCTCCCCCCCCCCCCCCACCCCCACACACACTTCTTCGCCTCAGCCTGGCTGCTCTTCTCCCACCTCAGGGGAGAGAGAGAGAGAGAGAGAGAGAGAGAGAGAGAGAGAGAGAGAGATCTCGTAGACTTTTGAAAGCAGTTTAGTGCTACGTGGCTGGGGAGGTGTGTTGGGCCCGCGCCTCCAAACGGAAATCATTATGTCCTCTCTGATTTTTTAACACCGTTTGCAGAGTGAGTTCTGAACTTGAAGTCCCGGGTTTTTTACTTTTATAATCTTGCTGATGGATAGCCTTCTCGCCTACGCATTTTCCCTGGGGGAAATGAACTCTGCTGGACGATTTCATAGCAAAATTCAACAGCTAACTTTAAACACAGTCGCGATTTACAGCACTATATGGGCCGCCCCAAATCCACTTTGTACCTTGCCAGCGTTCCCCCTCCCTCATCGAATCAAATTCTTTGTGGCAAAGTTGCCGGATTTCGAGGTCGAACGGGGCAAAGAATAGAGCCTCCTTCCACTACCATCCGGCTGCGCTCCTTTTCCCACTCAGCCCTTCTCTCCTTCCTCCCTTCCCCCACCAGAGCCCCTTACCTGTGGCCCCGGGTATTCCCCGCGCTGAGTCCAGACGCGGAGAGTCTCGGACCAACCTTGCTGGTGCTGCTCACGGCCTGAGCTTGGCGGCTGAGCCTCTTGGCGATAACTTTGATGGTCATAATGACGCCGGTGGCAACCATTTTAACGAAGATCAATCTTTACTCAAGCCGTTGCACGTTTCCTCCCGCGTTTGCGCCCCACCCTGCCCTGACCCCCAATGTACCGTGCGGGACCGCCGGCCTGCAGCCCGAGCGGAGAGATCCGCGGCCACCAGTGGGGACAAAAGAAGATTGGGAACGGACACGGAGGGCGGCCTGCGAGCCTCCGAAGCGGCCGAGAGACCCTGGCAATCTGGGACTGAGCGCGGGTCCTGCATCCCCGCCTCAGCACCAACCCATACCCCAACCCAGGCCCCCCCTTTCCTCCCTGCCGCCACACCCAGTACATCGGGGTGTGTTAGGGGCAAACTCAGGATCTATTTGTCCATCTCTCTGTTGGCGCTTTCCTTTTAACCTTGGACCCGTTGGGGGCGCGTCAGGAATGTAAGGGGAGGCGAGGTGTGAAGTATATTTATATACATTTATATACATAGTCAATGCCAAAAGTTTCTCTCCTTTTCCCCTTGGCGCCAACTTATTTCAACAACGCGAGCTTTGCTTAGAAAATCAATTCCACCTCTTTAAGGTAATAAATGGAATTCTCCCCCAAGGTGAGAAATGAAAAGCTGGATAGGCACGCAGTGGCTGGGGAGGTGAGGAGGGGGAACGCGAAGTGGGCTTTGGGAACCAGGAGGAGGGCTTGACACGATGTCCATCTCCGCCTCTGCGCGAGAGGCCACCCGATTCCGAGCACTACGAGCCCTTCTCGCGCCGGCTTTCCTGCCATTCAAGCGGTCAGAGCCCAGCCTTGCCGCGGATGCCCTCGCCTGTCCCTCCCTGCTCCAGAGTCCAGGAGCCCAGCTCCACCACCCCTGGCAGGCCGCGCCCATCCTAAGAGTCGCTGTCCCAGGAACCTGGAAAGGGAACCCCTTCCCCAGTCCCACCTGCTTTGGGACCTGAATCTCGATGCAGGCTCGGGTCAAGGGGTGAGGGCTGGGGGTGACCAGGCCTGGGCGGAGGTGGGGGTGGGGGGGTTCGGGCGGAGGCGCGACCTGGGCGGAAGTCGCGGATGCCTTTATTGCTGTCGTTTGGCGCCCCCGTCTGTTTTACTCGCGGATTCGGCGGCTGTGAGCCGCTTTCAATCACAAAAGCGGCCGCTGGGCGCTGGGGTGCGGATGGTGACCCTTTCTTCCTTCACCCAGCTAGTGAGTCTCCCATTTCCGCTTTCTCTGGGACCCCGCACCTCTGGTCCCAAAGCCTGCGCCAAACTGTACCTTAGTCTGTTGAAAAGGGAAAACACTATTTCTCGGCGACACCTTCGTTCGTTAGTGGTTTTCAAAACTATTTTGCACCTTTTAAATAACACTAATTTAATTTTGTATTCTAGAATGTTTATTATGAGGAATACATTCGAGACCCTGTCAGGGAAACTACTCACAGTAGAAGGCACCTAGTATTTTTCACTAAACTACTTTTAGCAATGTTTCGTTGGAGGCAGTGAAGAGTCCATTACAATGTTAAATGCCCCTCAATTTATTTAGATTCCACACCTATTAGTAGTAGCAATATTGGTTAACTTACATATTTACTCTGAAATTTCAGGTGCGTTTTGCATATATTATCAAGTCTAAAGCTCATAGCAACTCTAGAAATCAATTGTATTACCCCTTTCTCAGAGATGAGAAACCTTCCACACAGAGACGTTGGAGGATTTGCTCCTGATTTAAACTTATCTCTGATAATATCCAAGTTATAAGGTTTTGCATTTAAAAGTTTGGGCAACATTTTTGTTTGATTTTCTGATTTTGCATGTGTCTTCCTTAAATTCAGGCCTACCTCAAAGATATTGAGCCTGTGTAGGGTAGTGAGAAGATTAACACAGTTTTGTTGGTGTTTATTAATGAAATGCCAGAACCTTGCCCGTCTACCAGAAAGTTGACGCTGAGACTGGGAACAGGCCTGTCAAATGTTCCCATTTTTTAGACAGCTTTTGAGTCATCAAGGCCTCTTTACCCACTACCAAGGTACAGGACAATAAAACAGGGCACATATCCATTCCGCATGGTTTGACGGGAGTCCATGGGGGGGGGGGGGGAGGGAAGCATTTTCTCCAAATGGACCGAAAAGCACTTTTTGCTCAAAAAAAGAGGAATCACATGAAAGAGGCCTAATTTTACTTGTTGTTGTTTTGTTGTTGTTGTTGTTAGGCCTTCAGACTATATATTTGTTTCTTGAGCAGCGGCGGGTCCTCCACTTTTGGCTTTCCACTGAAGGTAATAAAAATTTGTCCCAGCTGCCAAAAGGGAGGGGCACGGCGTCCACCAGGACTGGCTCCCTTTTCTTCACAGAAAGCTCGGGAACAACGGGGAACCAAACTTCGCGGGCCCTTTTTGGGACGCGAGGTCGCTGGATGACTGGGGCCAGTGTGGTGGCACAGCTGGACAGCTAAAGCCTGGTTCTCCGAAACCCAGGAACATTTTCTTTAGGCTAAGTGCGGTCCCCACCATTGGGAGGTTTCGGTTTATAAGGGAAGGCGCTGGTTTGGGGACTCCAGGCTGGATTCTGTACTGGCAACTTTTTGCTGCCATCCCTGGCAGGCCAGCATGGAACTCTCTGTCTAGCCCGGATCTTCTGGCTGCTTCTATTTCTCCTCCCCCTTCCCTCTACAATCCCGCGCCCATTCAGGGATGGCTATGGATGGAGGTTGGGGGGTAATTTCTCCCTGAACTCTGGGGCTATCCAGACATGCCATGCGGTTTGCCTGAAGCTCCTGCACCCTGAGACGCGACATGAAAACTTGCAGGGACATCTAGTGCCAGGCCTGGGGAACTGCGCGCCGCCGATCCGGGAAGCTAAGCCTGACCACTTGCCCCTTTCCTTCCTTCCCTGCGCTCCTCTGCCCCCACCCCACCCCCACCCTGCCCCTTAGAAGTTAAGCATTTCCCTAACCTTCATCCCTTTGCTCTGCAGGTGACTACAGGTGGATTCTCCGTAGAGACAGCAGGCTCTGCCGAACGAGGGGGGGGGAGAGAGAGAGAGAGAGAGAGAGAGAGAGGCTCCTTCATCCCAAAAGGCGGACAGAGTGAGCACTTTCTGGACCTCAGCTAACAATGACATTGCTAGACAAGTATATACTGAGGACAGTCCTACACCTTGAGATGTTGGTAAAAACAGCAAAAAATTGTTTGCATATCCCAGCTTTTGTTTTGCGGAGAAAGCAACAAGTCCAGGGATCCCCCGGCTGTGGGCCCACCCCCCAGCGCCCCCTTTGCAGTGAGACTAGTGCTTCTCTGAGAAGGAAGACTTTCACTGTGTATAATCCCCGCTAGGGCTGGAGGAGTTCTCTCCATCCCAAACAAGGGCCAGTTGCCCTGTGGGAGGCAAACCTGGTTTCACCAAATAATGCTTCAGGTATGGAGAGTGTTTTCTTTGTTGCAAACAAATTTACATTTTATAAAGCCTAGTTGTGTTGTTAAATCCAAATGGAATAAACCTCAGACATAGAAAGTGCTCAACTCAGGATTCCACTGTCTGGCTTTTGCTATATTCACCTTAGGTTTGTTGTTGTTTTTAAATCCTTTTGATATTTCTAGCCTGAGTGAAACTGGGTATTGTCTGCAGAAGGAAGATTAGCTCCAAAGTTGGCAGGGCACAGACTTGGTTAAGAACACTGTCCAGCCAGATCCCTGAATTTAAGACTTTACTTTGGAATTAAGACGATTTCTACACTGATTTTTTTTGGCTTCTTACAAGTTAATTAGGAGGGTGTCCTGTACTTCTTGGTGTGGCCATCAAGAATGACACTTTCAAAGGAGTCCCCAGGACCCGACTCTGATAAGACCTGGCAATTGTTGTCCTGGCCCTAATGGTCACCGATTATGTGGTTAATTGAGCTCACTGCTATCTTGGCAAGGAGAAGAACTTGTGTTCTTCAATAAATCTAAATCGCAGCCTGCATCCACTCATTCCCCAACCCATGATAGAGACATGAACTAAGAGATCATCTACAAGGAAGAAAAGAGAATGTGACCTTCAGGACATCACTGATTCCCAAAAAGGGCACTTTTGGGAGGGAAAGGAGGGAGGGGAGCAAGTAATGGCAGAAGAGGGCAGAGTTTATTTAACTCTCTCTCTTTCTGGCAGAGTGGGACTTTGGACAAAGAAGGGCCATCCTGAGTTTCTCACCAAAATCAGGAAAGGTGGCAAAACTAGTTTCATAGAATAACACATACTAGTTTCATAGAATAACACATCAGTGTTTGGAGACATTTATGGTTTCAAAAGATTTTCATTTAACAAAGACTATTTCTGTTGTTAAAGCCCCAACCTAACACACCCATAGGTATCAGTCTGTGTTCCTGGACAGTTTAAGAAAATTATTCCTATTAACTTGAAACCTGAAATCAGCTCGGACACAGGGTATACAAGCTAAATGAAATGTTTCTGCAAATTCAGCCTCAAAATTCCTCCCCTAACTACCTCTCTTGTAAACTATGTGTCTTATTAGTTCATAAAAAGAGCAGCCCTGACTTTGCCTGGTACTCAACCACAGCTCTATAATCCAATAACAGCAGCTGCCCTGGGGTGCTGGGTTTAGGGGCCCTCATAAGGTCCAGTCAGAGCGTCTTTCCTAAGAGGATTTCCCTCCCCCCAAGGCCAGGACCTCGAAGGCTATACTTGAAGCAGGTTCCGGGCAGAATAGCAAGAGGCAATGCTCCTCCTTATTGTTCAAAGCTTCTCTAGTCTCTAAACACCCCTGAGGTTGGGCAGAGAAACCCCAAGTCCTCCGAGAGTCCCACAGGGCAACTGGAGGCAGGACCACCACTGAGAAATGTCTTTCAACCAGAGCATTAATTCAGACTTTTCTCCCAGTCCTGCAGAACTCAATTTGTTGCATGGATGATTAAGTAAAAAACGGCTGTCTGAAAACAGCAACACTTGAGAAGTTCTTCCTTCCTATTTTAATTTCATTTTTTAGCATATAATCAATCAGTCATTAAAAGGTATTTATCAGGTAGGAAATCGCACAGAGGTGCCAGGGCACAAAATTACAGGGATATTTAGTTTTAAGAGACTAAATGTTCGTTGGTTCCAATGATGCCTTAGAAATATTTCAACGAATTTGTTTTTTTGAGGTCACAGAAAACAAATTTAGAAGTATCTCCATGTTTTCCCACTCTAAGAAAAAGGGAGACAAAGGAAAAATAAGAGCATTTCAGAGTAGCATCCCATGATTGGTTTGGTACCAAAAGTATTGGGTAAAGAGAACCCAACCATACTCTTCTAAAAAGTCAGTAACTCTATCACCTGACCCTGGCTGGCGGATTTTGGCTTTGGTTGTTTGGTTTTTTTAATGCCGATGCAGCTTCCGTGGCTAACTTTTGCCTTCTCTCAAGTATCCAAATTGTTCTCATCAATAAATGTCTATTCTCTATGATTTTTCTGCGAAGGTTTAGGCTCCCCCTGTCTCAAATTTGATCATGAACATGTCTAGGACTTCAAAAAGGTCAAACAAATTCTCCTGCTTTTTCCTTTCCAGCACCCCTCTCATAACTTTCCCTTTATTTGAGCCTTTTATGGTTACTGGGTTTTGCATGTCAACACTCCCAACACCAGCAGCCCACCCTGCAATGCCAGGCCAGGCCCAGGAGGGCCTCCCAGCTCTTTTTCTCTACCACATCCAATTCCTGTCTTGGGCCCAGGAATAGTGGGGCTAGGTGACCAGCTTGCCTCACCAGTCACAGGTACAGGAAAGGGATTTTCTTGGAGATGGGCCGTCCTGGGGTGTTGATGCTACAGAACCAAATGGGTTCACTCTGAGGACTCCGGCACCCACCCCAGAACCCTCAGATAATCAAAGGTAATGTCACTCCCAAAGTGGAGCTTCAGATTCACCTCAGGACTCACACCAGCTCCCCATTGATGGCTGAGATGGGCGATGGTAGACTGGGGTTCTGTGACTGAGGAATGGAACGAAGGGATGAAGAGGCGTCAGGGCTGTGATCCCTGACACCCTGGCGAGGCTTCCAGAGCCGGCCCTACCCCCTCGAAGTCAGACCCAGTTGCTCTGGGCTGCTCCTATCAGGAGCCCCAACTTTGCTTAGGGGAAAAAAACCCGCCCTCTTAATTTGTCCCTTTCAGTTCTCTGAAGTTGGCAGCTTGGAAAAGAAAGCGAAACAAAGGTCCCTGGGAAAGTGAAGTTTTCAATTAATTGGTGTGAGTAACGGGCGGGGGTGGGTAGCGGCTGCAAAATGCAAGAGGCCCGTCGGCTGCAGGCGAGGCGCAGAAGTTTTGCGGCGGGCGGCGGTATGGCTTTCACCCGGCGCCCCCAATTGGGTCTTTCTGCGTGCCCAGGGAGGCTGCGCCAGGCCTGGGGAACCCAGTACGGGAGACGACTCCCGGCTGGCCTGAGTGTAAAGACGAATAGCGTGGACCAGGCATCTAGACGTTTTTGCTGGGGCAGATCGTCAGGTTCTTGCGCCGAGGCCCGGTTTTTTTCATCTGCTTGACTTATTTGTAAGTCTCTGCGCCTGGCCCAAGGGCACTTCTTGGGCATTTTCCGGGCGGACAACGTGTGTATGAGGGTCTGCTCCAATTGGTCTTAATTCGGAGGATCCCCTGGGATAACATGCGTGAAATGCCTTTGCCCCGTAGCAAGGTCGGGAAAATTAGCTCCCTCGGGTTTGAGGTCTAGGACAGCTAATCGGAGGGATTAAGCAACAGAATCAAAACTCGGTCTGTTTTCACATCATTCTGATCATCTCTGTCGTTCGCCTTCATTTAGTTGTGCAGCTTGGGGAGCCAAGGAGAGGTGGCAAAAACAGCCTTGGCGGAGACAAGACGCAGGCCTCTGCGCCCGCCTCAGTCACAAACAGGGCCTAGGATGGTTGGTCGCGCAATCAGCTCGTGGGGGTGGCTGCGGCGCAAACGCCAGGGTCCCCGGGAGGGCGGGAAGGGGCGGTGGGCTGCACAAGGGATTGGGGAGGGGTGCG
>NW_017732314.1:125946-140715 GCF_001890085.2 Hipposideros armiger
GGAGGCGGGAGGCTCGCAGAGGGAGAGAGGGCGAGAGGAAGAGGGCGGGAGCGCGAGAACGAGAGAGAAAGGAGAAGAGGGAGGAGGCGCGCTGCGCCATGGTGTCCTGCGCGGGGCCAGGGCCAGGGCCAGGGCCGGGCCAGGCCGGGCCATGAGCCGCGCGGGGAGCTGGGACATGGACGGGCTGCGGGCGGACGGCGGGGCCGCCGGAGCGGCCCCAACCTCCTCCTCCTCCTCCTCCTCTGTGGCGGCAGCGGCGCCGGGCCAGTGTCGCGGCTTCCTCTCGGCGCCAGTGTTCGCCGGGACACACTCCGGGCGTGCGGCGGCGGCGGCAGCGGCGGCAGCGGCGGCGGCGGCAGCTGCCTCTGGCTTCGCGTACCCGGGGACTTCTGAGCGCGCGGGCTCCGCCTCGTCATCGTCATCTTCGGCTGTGGTCGCAGCGCGCCCGGAAGCTCCCTCCGCCAAAGAGTGCCCTGCGCCGGGCGCGGCCGCTGCAGCGCCCCCGGGCGCCCCAGCTCTAGGATACGGCTACCACTTCGGCAACGGCTACTATAGCTGCCGCATGTCGCACGGCGTGGGCTTACAGCAAAATGCTCTTAAGTCCTCGCCGCACGCCTCGCTGGGAGGCTTTCCGGTGGAGAAGTACATGGACGTGTCGGGCCTGGCAAGCAGCAGCGTACCGGCCAACGAGGTGCCCGCGAGAGCCAAGGAAGTGTCCTTCTACCAAGGCTACACGAGCCCCTACCAGCACGTGCCAGGCTATATAGACATGGTGTCTACCTTCGGCTCCGGGGAGCCTCGGCACGAGGCATACATCTCCATGGAGGGCTACCAGTCCTGGACGCTGGCCAACGGGTGGAACAGCCAGGTGTACTGCGCCAAGGACCAGCCACAGGGCTCCCACTTTTGGAAATCATCATTTCCAGGTAGGGACGTTAGAAAGAAGGGGGAGGACAGGACGGAGGGAAGGAAAGAAAAGGGACTTGGAATATACGCCCTTCCTTGGGAGTGGGTGCCTGCCCTCCTTGCCCAACCAGGGTTAACTCGGTGGAACAGTTCCTTCAGTTAGTGTGAAATCTGTAAATTCCTCCTTTGAGTTAAACTGCGTCTCTCACAACCCTTTTCTTCTTGTGTACGGGCACAGGCCTGTTTTTCTCCTAAAGTTAAGGGTCTTTGCGTGCTTTTTGCTCAGGCTTTGGCCCCTCCTCCCCAAAGAAGTGTCATAGAGTTGGGCCCTACTCTTCAAGGACTTGAATGCCCCAGAGTGACCACCAAAGATCACAAGCTCCAAACACAGAAACACAAGAAATCAAAGCTTGAACAAACAGACTGGATTTTTTTTTTAAGTCTGTGTATGTTTCTATGTGCGCAGCCAGTATTTGCAGAAACTGTCCTTTTGAGCGTCCCCAATACCAAAGCCATAAAGTCAGAGGCTTTTTAAGATGCGGGTTTGAGAAACTGTGATGCTCCATCCATCAAATAGGCCTTCACTTTGAAGTGTAAATAATCTTTCTTTAATAACGTGTACATAATATGTCTGTGTAAATAATAATAAAATGTAAACAGCCTAGCTTTCTTTCGTCCCAGTAGCCCCTCTAAACATACACACACAGTCTCCAGCTGGGTTCTCCAGATATTCTTGTCTAATTTTTCCCATGCTGTTTTTTATACCAGGGGATGTGGCTCTAAATCAACCAGACATGTGTGTCTACCGTCGGGGGAGGAAGAAGAGGGTGCCCTACACCAAACTGCAGCTCAAAGAACTGGAGAACGAGTATGCCATTAACAAGTTCATTAACAAGGACAAGAGGCGGCGGATCTCGGCTGCCACGAACCTATCCGAAAGACAAGTGACCATTTGGTTTCAGAACCGAAGAGTGAAAGACAAGAAAATCGTCTCCAAGCTCAAAGATACTGTCTCCTGATGTGGGCCAGATTGGCTACAGAGAGTTTAAATGCTTTTCGTAGTCTCCAAAAGACCTTTGGAAAGACTTGAATATGTATTTAATTCCCCCACCCCCCTGCCAGTGATGGCAAATTTTGTGAATTGTTTTTCTCTCTTCCCCTTATCTGGCTCTAAAACTTTGTGCTGCCCAACCTGACTTTGTAATTCTGTTTCTTACTTGTTTATTATTGATTTTGTTCTTTTCTAGGTTTATTTTTTGACGTTTTTAATGTTCTGTTTCTCCCTCCAGGCCAGTATAAAGGACTTGAAGTATTTTTGAATAATTTCCCCAAATGAATTTCAGAAGTGCCATTCTGATTTTAGGGTTTTATTTTTTTAAATCACTTTATATGCCTATTTCCAGCACTGACTATCTTCATAATCTATTAGGGCAGAACGATTTGCAGTCATTCATATCCTGTGATTCGGTAATTGAATCATTAGCTCTCAGCAGTCGCCCTGAGGCAAGTGGAAACAGCTCTGGGCAGGCAGTGCTCTAGGGTCACTGGGAACATCTAAAAACAGGAGGCTGGAGGTACTGTGAAGGCTTTAAACGCAGCTACCTTATTAAATAGGGTTTGTATCGATATTGGAATGAAGATAATCTTTCTGATTTTGGGTCTTTCACTTGCTGTTGTAGTTGTATGTGTTTAAATACACCTTGTAGGTTTGTGCTTTTATAATCTTTAATTTGAAAATATTGTGTCCCCATGGTTGCCTTAATTTCCCCAGCTCTAGATGCAAATATTTAAATGGCTCCAATTGTTAGAGGTATCCGTGGATGGTATAAATGCACCCCCTCTCCTTGGCCTCGGGTGTGTAGGACTAGAATAGAGGCCATTTCCTCAGTCCCCTGAAAAAGGCTGAACCAATGTGGCCATGGGTGGGAACTTTTAGAACCCAGTGAAGAACTTGACTGTCTGAACAAATGTATTGGTCTTCTCTCAGAGCTTTAAAACATCTAACAAACGCGAAAATTATGGAGCTCTGAGATCCAAGAAGAAAAAAACAATGTTTCTGAAAGTGGCGATAACTACTTTTAAAGTGCTGCATATTTATACAACTGAGAGATTATTTTTGTAAATGAAATGTCTGTGAGCTGGAATATGTGGGCAGTGCTTCAGGCATTTAAATCACTTTTTACTCCTAGGGAGATGCAAATAAACAGAACTCTCTTATTTCTTCTGAGTTTTCATGCATTTGTTTTCCAAGCTTATGTTGCCTTTAGAAACTATTCTTATTTATTATAAAATCTTGTAATCCTAAACACTATGATGTTTCTTATAGATGAAGAAAACATCAGTTCTGATCTCTGAAACCTCCAGGCTCTCCCCTTTTCCATCTTCTCCCCTTCCCCCTTCTCCCGTGGCTTTAACATAAGTAGTGATGTCTTTAACTGAAGATATAATTTGTGGTGTCTAAAATGATTTTTTTTACCAGATCACGTCAAAAACATGCCCAATAAAATTGTATTTCTCTTTCAATATTATGAATTTATTCAAATAGTTTTGTTTTTTTAAATCAATATGTATGAGCACGGGTATAGAAAAACGTGCTTACTTGGAGGTTTTCTTCCTAGAAAGGCCGTTATAAATATCTACTCTAGGAAGGTCTTGAAATTAGACATATCCATATTTGGCAATTGAAAAAGAAACATTTCAGCTTATGCCTTATTGCCTTCTCCGGGCAGCCAGCACACAACAGATGAAGACCGAAGCCATAATTACACACCCTAAACCTATAGACGCAACTTGTAGGCACTACGAAATTTCTTTTAGAGGCCTTTTTGCCTCTCAGGGAAATGGCAGCTGAGTGACGCGGTGCCTCGTCGTTGTTAGCACCCAGGTACAATTTAGTGGTTGCTAACTTTTTGGTATGTAAGTTAAATACAGATGTTTAGAACCTCACACAATATATAAACTCTTCTGGCGGGAGGGCTCCTTTATGGATCTGCCAGAAAAAAAACCGCAGAAATCCCAGGTTCGGAGCTAGTTTCGTTTTCTCTGGCCGGGCTTGATTTCTTTCATATCTTGCAACTGATTGCGGGGCAGCCAACTTCGTTTTGAGAGAGAGAGAGAGATACAGAGAAAGAGATAGAGAGAGAGAGAGAGAGAGAGAGAGAGAGAGAGAGAGAGAGAGAGAGAGAGAGAAAGTGACCACGATTCAATCTCTGGAGAAGAAAGAACCCCTGAAACTGGGGCCACACTGTCCCGGACCTTTCACTTCGGGAAGAATTACTAATATTTTCTGTTTTTCTCACAAGATGTGTTTTCATTCGAAACGGGTTTGTTTTCCCTTCTTCTCCACCGTCGTTTTCCCTCCTTCGTTGTAACTTCCAGACTCTAGGGCCGCACTCCATTTCCCGGGTCCATTTCTCAGGTTTCCTATCGTGGATGGGGGGATTGCCTCGAGGTTTTCCTTTCATCTGTAGTTTGCCCGTCAGTTTCTCTTCGCCTAAGAGAAATCGGAGGTTTGCTGAAGATTAAAACTGCGCTCAAGCACTCTCCGGTGGAATTTGAATTGAGAGCTAAATCACTAACAGATGAAGACTTTGTTATTTATATGCATTCCTTTTATATTCCGAATTGAGGAGGGAGAAGGGGAGCCGGTCATTGGCCAAAGCGGTGGAAGGGAGGCCTCCGGGAAGCCTCGAGGCGAAGGGAGCTACGGGGAGAAGCCTTTCCTTCGGGTGCAGAACGAGAGGCCGCAAGGAAAGCGCCTCCGAAACCCGGTAGGTTTTGAGCGCCGCTGGTGGAGAATCAAGGCCCGCGCGTCTGTGCGTGATTCAAGAGGCAAAGGAGGCTTTGGAGTGGGTACGCATCGCCAGACAAAGGAGAGGCGCGACGCTTCCCGGTGTCTGGCAGTCAGCCGAGTCCTTCTGGCTCTGCTGTCCCGGCCAGCCTTGCCGCCACGATCTCCGGCTTTCCAAGACGCTCGGCCGCGCCTGGCAGCGGTCCGTGACCGCACGGGCTGGCGACTCAAGGCTGGCTGCGCCGCCCTTCACTGTTGATCTTGACCGTGCGGCTGCGCCTCGCCAGGCGTGGAGCTCGCTCGCCATCTCCTGGGCACTTGGCGGCATTGGCAGAGCTCGCTGTTTAACTCCGCGGCCACATCCTCCTTTCCCATTCTCCAGTTCACCCGTCGAGCCTCCAGCCCCCTCCTCCCTCGCCTCCCTCCCTCCCTGTCCCCAGCTCCCAGCTCCACTCATCCAACTTTGCCTGCTGGGACCTCGGAAATCATAAACCCAGGAGATGAGGTGGGCGGCTGGGTACCATTCTCAGTAAAGGAGAAATGAAGGGAATCTAGTTGTTCTAGTCTTTTCTGTCTCACTTAGTTCCTTTATATCTTTAGTCCCAAGGGGCAAACTGCAGCTGTGCGGCTGCCTAACAGTGTGGGGTACACTTGAAAATACCGGAGAATCGCTGTATACTGAGAAGGGAGGAGAGGAGACGGCAGGGACCCCTGGAGCTAGAGCTCTTGGGCCTGGGGAGGCTGTAGCTCCTCGAAAACAGGGCGAGTTTCCAAAAATAAGAGCCTGGGTCCCCTAAGGCCCTAGAAAGTGAGGTTGCAGCTTGTGTCTACCTCCGCCGCCCCCCACTCAGCCACCCATGAAAAGGACGGGGAGTGGATTGCGTCTCTATGTCTGAGCTTCTAAGGAAACTCTGACAGAGCCCTGAGAAGCCCCTGTCTTGCCCACCTCCACTCCCTACCCCGCCCTAGAGCTGGAGGCCGATTGCGTTCCCCAGAGCCGCCCAATTGGTAGCCATAACTCACACAATAAAGTCGCAGCGCGGTGGTCAGCCTTGCCCTCCGGCGGCGCCTGTGTGGTCTCCATGCCGGAGCTGGCGGTCTAACCAATTCCAGCTTGGCTCGGGACCGCAAGGAGGGCTGCAGGCTGGGGAGGGCTCCAGTCACGGGGTCGCTGGGGGGTCTTAGGACCGGAGGCAAGAGAGGAGGACCCCTAGTCTTCCGGCCAGACTAGACCAGAGGGCCTGCGGCGGGGACTGCCACATTGCTCCGGGCGACTGCGCGCTGCCCCGCCCACCTCCCTGTTCTCCAGACCCCGGAATCTGCCAGCCGCCTGCGCCCCTGGAGGCTCTGAGCAGAGGAATGCTGATAGCGGTCTCCCTCGGTGTACCCCGCTGTTCCCGACCGGTGGTGGCTCTGGCTCTTCTCTCCTTCCACACCAGGACAGGGGAGCTTGTCCTGCTCTGCCCGCCACAGAATGGATAAACACTTGGAATTCTGGTTTGCAGTATGTAGTCGCCAAGTGATTCCTGGTGATGAAAGGAATATAGCCTTTGGCCATGATTGATCCATCAAACTGCCGGGTCCTGGGCCTCCATGGACCTGGATGGCGACTTCGTCAGGAGCAGAGGGCTTGGCCATGAAGAAATTCACCAGGAGTGGAGTGAAGCTTCTTTCCTGGGCACCAAACTTGGGCAGAGTTTGTGATGCACTTCTCAACCAGCAAATCTCTTGGACTATGTCTGCAGCCTGGGATCCAGGGCTCAGGCAGCGCGTGGGTTCTCACTGTCAGATCACTGGTGAAGAGTCCTCTCCAGAGAGACAGGGCGGGGAAAGATGGGGCAGGAGTAGCATTGCTCAGGTCTAGGGGCCAAGCTGGTGGCCTTATCAGAACACGAGTTGTCCGGACAAGCGAAGAGTCACTCGGTACTGGAAAAGGCCTCAGCTGCAACTTACAGCAGGTAGCAGTAAGCCTGGCTCAGGTAGCCGGCGGAAAACGGGAGTGCAAAGCCAATAAAGACCAAGAAGGGTCCCAAGGGACACTGGGGCAAAGGCACCCTATGCTTGATGCCCCCAGCTCCTGCCGCTGGCCCCGGAAAATCGCAGAGGCTTCACTTTCGCTCAACGTGCCTTAGCTCTGCATGGCAGCCTTGTCCTTCGCCATCGAATATTTCGGTGTTATCATAATACCCTGAAGGGGGGGAAAACGGGTCGGGGGATGTAGGCGGTGCTGAAATGACCGGCTTTGAAGAACCTGCAGGCAAAGTTTCGTCCAATCGTCTGAGCCTGTCCTCTTATTCCCGGTTGTAACTAAATACTGCTGCGAGCGCAGCCGAAGCCCTTTGTTGGAGATGTGTGAGCGCAGTCTCTACAGAGCGGGCTATGTGGGCTCGCTTCTGAATCTGCAGTCGCCTGACTCCTTCTACTTCTCCAACCTGCGGCCGAATGGAGGCCAGTTGGCCGCGCTTCCCCCTATCTCATACCCGCGCGGCGCGCTTCCCTGGGCTACCACGCCCGCCTCCTGCGCCCCAGCGCAGCCTGCCGGTGCCACCACCTTCGGCAGCTTCTCGCAGCCCTACCTGGCTGGCTCCGGGCCTCTTGGCCTGCAGCCCCTGGGCGCCAAGGACCGACCTGAAGAACAGGCAAAGTTTTATACGCCCGACGCGGCCGCTGGGCCTGAGGAGCGTGGCCGTGCGCGGCCGCCTTTTGCCCCCGAATCTAGCCTGGCCCCTGGGGCTGCTGGTCTCAAAGCGGCAAAGTACGACTACGCGGGCGTGGGCCGTGCCGCGCCAGGCTCTACGGCCTTGCTTGAGGGGACCCCCTGCGCCGCCGGCTTCAAGGATGACGCCAAGAGCCCGCTCAACTTGAACATGACAGTGCAGGCAGCGGGCGTCGCTTCTTGCCTGCGACCTTCGCTGCCCGACGGTAAACGGTGGCCATGCTCCCCGGGCCAGTCTGGGCCGGAATGGGAGGTGGGGTGCAGGGGAGAGTGTGCAGGGGGAGGGACCCTCCGGGGGCGGACAGGCAACAGGGAGCGGGCTGGGCTGACTTTGGTTGGGGCTGTGTTGCAGGCCTGCCGTGGGGGGCGGCCCCTGGGAGGGCCCGCAAGAAGCGGAAACCCTACACCAAGCAGCAGATTGCGGAGCTGGAGAACGAATTCCTCCTTAACGAATTCATCAACCGGCAGAAGCGCAAGGAATTGTCCAACAGGCTGAACCTCAGCGACCAGCAGGTCAAAATCTGGTTCCAGAACCGGCGTATGAAGAAGAAGCGCGTGGTGCTGCGGGAGCAGGCGCTGGCGCTGTACTAGCTCTGGGCCTGGCCGCGGCCATGCCTGCCTTTTTGAGCCGAAGCCTGACGTGGAGGAAGAGCTGGGACTGGGGCTTTTCCTTCCGCTCCTCTTCCGTTGGTCCTAGGTACCCTCCCTCTCACTCTGCATGCAGTCCCAGAAGCCAGCAGGAGATTTGGAGACCTGGACAGTTGGGCCTCCACGTTTTCCCCTTTCTCGGAGGAGCTTGGGAAGTTGCAGCACAATCTTGGCCCTGAGGCTTCCCAAGTGGGGGCGTGGGGTCACCTGTCTTAAGTTTTGGCTGAGGCATTTACACCCGCGGCTCATTCTAGCTCCCTTTTACTTCGATTTCTGCTTTCACCTGGTTAGTCTCCTTTTCCCTTTCTCCCTAACCCTTTCTGCGTCAAGCACGCATCTACCAAAAGCTCAGAGTTGAGTTGGATTTAGGAAGGCCCCCCCAGGGCAGAGTGGAAAGGGCTGTGGGCACAATTATGTCTCGTTGCAGCCAAAGACCCTTGTGGCAAAGCTAGAATCTCGATTGTGGATGAAGGAAAGGGCGACGCCACCACCCGCCTTCTTTCTGCTCTGGCTGCTTAGGGAAGACAAAAGCTGCCCTAGACCTTCAGACTTGGGAGGAAAGGGGAGGGAGGGGCATGGTGGCCGGACAAACTCGGAGACACCTCGGAGTTCAGGCTGGACTGGCCCTTCCAGCTGTGCAGAATGGACTGAACACTTCCTTCTTATGGACAGGACAAGGGAGGCTGGGGATCCATGGCAAACTGCAATCTCCAGCCAAGACTGGTAAAATTCCCCTACTTCCCTCACCTCCTCACATATGCCTAGGCCAGAGCCCTGCACTCTGTAATTGGACCCCCAGAGCTGCACTCTGGTGAGGAGCTGCTAGTCTGCCTTGAGTCTGGGCTGCACTAGAAGGAGAGGGAAATGTCCAGGGGCAGAAGGGAGTGAGCAAGGAAAGGGGGGTGTCCTACAGTCTGACTGTAAATACAGCTTTCCTGTCGAGGTGGGTAAAGGTGTCAATGTGTGTCTTTCTTTCTTGAATTACAGTAATGGGCCACCACAGGGGGACGTGAGAGCTCCCTCACCAGTCAGGGGGCTCCTCAGATCCTCAGCCCTTCATCACTGCTCTTGATGAAGTAGAGGGGAACAGAAGTTCCCCTCTTCACCACCTGCCAACTCCATCAGGGCCCAGCCACTCTGGCCTTTCTGAGGCCATCTCTGGTGTGCCCCAGTGGAGCCAGTGAGGCCCTGGCCCTGCCAGGCTTGCTTTGTGGGGTTCCTGAATGCCAGATGGAGTTGTTCTAGGTGTGTTGGATTGTCCCACTTTAACTTCAGTGAACCTGAGGGCCCCCCTAAACTCCTACCATCCCTGCTTCTTTTTCCTCTCCTGAGAAGTAGCGCCCCCAACTCCTAGCAAGATGCACAACAACCAAAGAGTTAACGATTCCTTCCCAAAGCCCAGTGATTTGTTTTCAGTGCAGGACCAAGCACTAGATCTAGAGTGGGCACCTCACAGGGAGCCCTGAGCCTCAACCCATCTGACCTCAGTTATGTTTAGATTAATTACATTTTCTCTGCTATCTAATAGTTGTCATGCATGTTTTGTTTTGAGTTTGTGGAAAAAAACAACAACAATAGCTTGTATATATCAGACGTATAGAAATGTTTTGAGTGGAAATAAATATCCAGGTCCCAGCCAAGCTGTCAAGGGATTGATGTTGATTTCTCAAAATGTTTCAGATTCCCTCCTAATGGTTTTCAGGCCACGAAATTCGTTTGTTTGTTTGTTTTCTTTCCTGGTTGGTTTCACTGTGGGCATTGAATTGACTATTTATTAAATGAGAAAATGGCTTCCAAGTCAGTAAGGAAATGGTATATAAAAGCCTAGGAACAAAATGTGTATGAAATATTCAAAGGGGGGGGAACCACGGACAGATTTGAGTGTGTCTTACACACTAAGCAAACTGTCATCTTGTTGCAGGCTGAGGCTTCTGCATTTTGTCTAAATCTCAAACTTGGAAGCGTGCTGTTATCAAGAGGCTGCCAAGATATGAGGTTCCTCAGATTTCAATACAAAACATCTCTCCCTGCCATGTTTTTGTCAAGCTTCTTTCTAAAAGGTTTTATGCCCTGTGGAAAACCTCCATACGGGCACCTCTGCCTGGAGCCCAGCAGAGTCCCTTGGTAAATGTGGCCTCTGCACCCCCTAGGCCTTCAGAGCCTCTAGCTCAGGCAGAGAAAGCTAGGACCTACTCAATATTCACCATACTCTTGCAAACCCCAGCTCCAGGTAGCTGGGAGATGTAAAATAGAGAGTTGCTAGCTTTTACCAAGGAGGACAATTAACAAAACCACGAAATCTCTAATACTGAATATTCAATGGTTCCAACTCCCCTTCCCTGAAGATAATTTGATGTGTATTTTTAAAATATATTTTAAACAGCTCCTTAAAAAAATACAACGGGGGAAAAAAAGAACCAAGAGGTTTCGGAGGCCCTCTCTTTAGAAATGTTTCCCCACCTTGTGGGGCTCAGGGAGGCGGTGATAGTCGGAGCTGGTTCTCAAAACACCCGAACAAAGGCAGAGGCCATACTCAGACCTCAGGTTGGGAGGGCTGGGTAAAGGACCAGGAAACCGGACTTAGATCCAGGCCCTAAGAAAACACACGGAGGCCATTTTCCCTCCAATATATACCATTAAATAATCATGTTCTTTCTCTTTAGCCTGGGATGTGGGGTGGGAGGAGATATTATTCTTGGAGACCATTCCTCAAAGAGATTGAAATTATTCTAGGTGTAAAATCTTGTCTGTCGATTTGGGCTTTGGCAATGTTTTTCAAATCTATCCCTTTTACTGATCCACACAAATACAAAGGCTGCGGTGTCCTCTCTCCCTTCCTAGCTGAGGTCCCGGCAGGGATTTGGAACCACGACGAAATTCATAAGAAACAAACGCTGGAGAGAAATGATGCTGAATTCTGAGTGCTCAACATTCTCTCACACAAAGACAAATTCGTCCTCCGAAATGCTGTAGTCCTTGCAGGCCTCTTGACCAAGAAAAAATGTTTTTAAACAAGAAAAAAAACGACTTCGTCTGGCATTCAATCGGCTGCGAGCTCAGAGGGCCTACGGGGGACGCTTTTAAGGCCTGGGGGCTCTCCCCAAGGGAGGCGGGCTGGGGAGGCTTCCGGGAGGCTGGCGGGTGGAGGAGAAATCCAGAACCTTTGTAAATATTCATATGTGTGTGTGGGGGGGGTGGGGGCGGGTTGCCCCTTCACCCCGCCTCTCCCAGCTGCATCCACCACCCACTTTAGTGGGGGTTGGGGGGGCACGGCGCCTGTCCGATCGTCCTTGGACAAAGGTGATCTCCCCACATTTGTTCTCCAGTCCGTAAGGAGCCTGTTCCGAAGGCTCTGCAGGAAGGGACTGGCTCTTGGTGTTTTCCCCGCGTTTGTCCTCTTCTTTCGTTTCCTAAAAGAGCATAAATAATTAAAGTTTGGCAGGGAGGAAAAGCTTTCTTGCAGAACTGTAGTGGCAATAAATGAAATGACTCAGAATCCCTTCCCCAGTCAGCTTTTACGAGAGCTGCCAGACAGTGTCTGTTCACGTTCTCCAGATACCAGGGGCGCCCTGACAAAGTTAAGGTCAAGTTAGTGTCTTATCTTGGGTGGCTCAAAATTACCGCATCGCGTCTCGGCGCTGCGCGGAAAGCTACCACTCGCGGAGCTGCTGGCTGTGCCGGGAGGGTTCGGTGCGCTCCCTGCGCTTCGAATGGGGCCGCGCAGACAAGGACAAGGCCACAGCGCCGAAGTCTTCACGGTAGGTTCTCCAGCGGGACGTGCGGGTCGGGAGGGAGTCTGTGGTTTTCCTTGGGTTTCGGGGTGACGATCGAGGAGGAAGCTGGGGCCAAAGGGCGAGGCGAGCTGAGCCCAGAACGAAAGCCCTGGCTTGGGTGTGGGGGCCGGGATCTGTGCAAATGCGCGGAGAGGGGCCTGCCACCCGGTTCTCCTATGCACCCGCGCGCCGCTGCGGATGGCGCACCCTCCCCCGCTAAAGCGCGGCTCCATCCGGAGCTGCCGTCGCCATGTCGTTGAACTTGAATGGTTCGTCCTCCCCATTTCCCTCTAAGGCGGTCAGCAGGCTCTACTTTAGGGGTAGCGGGCTGCCTGCGCCCCACCCGGTGCAGAGAGAAGTGCAAGAATTTTGCGTACCCCCAGACAATAAAGACCCGGCTGGGGGCCCCGCCGCCGCTGCTCTGGGTCCTGAGCTGCCGCAGGGCCAGCATGCAGTGTCCGGGGAGCCATTTTAGGAGAGAGATCAGGGGTGTCGACTGCAAGCCCGGAAGGGAAAGGCTTGGGCCGGGGATGGAGATAGGGAGGCAGATAAATGTGCTGGCGGTCTGGGCTGAGAAGAAGGGGCGGGCGGGGGGGGGAGAGCTGGAATCTGGGCGGGAGACCTGGAATCTGAACGTGGGTGCCAGCAGCGAGAAGGGTGCACACAAGGATGGGCAGTTCTGAGGGGTGGGGAGGCTCCTTGCCCTCCAGTTGCCACCGACCTGTTTGCGCAGTATTCTGAGGGAAGCAGAGGTAGGAGGGAGGCGGAGGAGGGTGAGTGGGAGGGAGAAAGGGAGGGAGGAGAAAAAGAGGAAGGGGGAGAATATCGGCCAGAAAATAGATATGAGCTCAGATCACCCGCCTTTCCTCTGTCTGTCGGCATGGTGGGCAGATACACCGCACCGGCAATGCGGCGGTCTGGTCCTGGGAGGGAACCAGCTTCACAGCCTGCGTCGCCTGCCCTGGGAAAAGGGCTGAGGCCCAGGACCCAGTGTTTCCGATTACTTGGGCAGAGGAATCCTGGAGAGAGGGGCAACTTCCTGCCCTGGATTCTGAAATTTGGGTTTGGGCAGCTTCTTTCTGAGACTGGTTTTACCTTTGGAAAGCCCTGGCTCTCCCAGAAGCCGGAGCCCAGGCCTTGCCTGGAACCCCAGGCTAGGAAAGAGAGACGTAGCAGCCACCGAGGAGAGTGAGGCCTGGGGCGAGTGGATGGGGGGGGGTGCTCCTCACGGCCAAGTAGTACAGCGGGGCTTGAGCAGGGAGGCAAGAGCTGATGAGACACTCCCACCCCAGATCCAAAGGACCTGGGGGCGGGGGGAGGTAGGGTTGGCGCAGTGAACGTGAGGGCCCAAGGGTACCGTAGGAGACTAGGGGAGATGCGGTGGATGCATAGGCCTTGGTGGGGCTCCGACACAGGGAAGGGGCTGAATGTGAGGCGGGCTGGTCTCAGTCCAGGCCAGAAAACAGAGAGGGTGAGGAGGGCAGAGGTACTGGTGGTTTGTCTCTGATTTTGGGGTGGGGGTAGAAGCTGGGCACCCTGAGAGTAGAACTCCAGATGCTTTTGTTCATCAGACCCTCCCAGCTTCTAGAGGGTCCCGGGGTGTTGTGGACGGCTGAATTCCCTTTTTGCTTTAGCACTGGGAGAGAAAAAGGCGACGAGAAGGGAGATAGAGACTGTGGCACACAGCTAAAGGAAAGGAGGAGAGAGTATCAGGGGACAGAGAGAGACAAACGAAAGGAGACAGGACAGTAAGAGGAGGAAGAAGGAAAGAGGAAATAAGAGGAGTGAGAGAAGAGCGGACAGGAGAGAAAGAAGTGAGAAGACTGCAGGGAGATGAAGGAAGGTGAAAGACTAGAACAGAGAGAGGAGAGAGGGCGACGGGGCCGAGTGGGCACGAAGGCCCTGGCCCGGGTGAGCTGTTGGTAGGATTTTGGCGTGGGTTTCTTGAGACTGGCACTGGAGCTCCTGGGGTCAGGAGTGAAGAGAGCCAAGTTACTCCGCGGTTAACGCGCCTGGCAGAGAAATATGTAAATCAGGGCTCCTTGCGCCCCCAGAGCGGCGCAATCACGCCCCTTGAACAAGAAGCAACAAGCTCCTGGCGGGCATGCTGCAGAGGGTGGCGGCGTCGCGGGGGAGGGAACGGCTGCAGGAAGGGGTGTGGGGAATGGGAACCTCACACCCTCACACCTAGTCCCTTGTGCCCGGGGCTGGGGCTCCCCCTCCGCTTTCCACTTCTCTCCCTTCCCCCTTCCTCCCCCCTCCTCCCCCTCCCTCCTCCTCCCCGCCGGCCTGGGTCCGCGTACTTAAAGCGGCGCGGGCGGGCGGGCGCGGGCGGGCGGCCCAGCCGGGCGGTGGCAGATGCACCCAGCAGTGGCAGCCGCCGGCGGCGCACAGGTGACCGGTCTGCAGAGCAGCCTGGTCAGTGGGCGCCCAGGGAAAGCTGGCTGGAGAGGGAGGCCGATCCGCCCCCAACGCGCACGTCTCGGCGCCAGGAGCCGTCCCGGGGCGTGTTGGCGAGAGCTGATATAGATATAAGGACATTTCTCTCCATGGCGTCACGTGACATAATTACCACCAGAATCAATCAAGATGAATTGCACGTCAGCGCCCGGTGGGGATTTTTGCTTAGTTGATCCTGGCCCAAGCCTCTTGTGCAATCGATGGCTCAGGTTGGCGGCGCGGGGAGCGGCCAGGGGCTCGCCGGCGCGCACGCCGCGGAGCCATGAACGACTTTGACGAGTGCGGCCCGAGCGCAGCCAGCATGTACCTGCCCGGCTGCGCCTACTATGTGGCCCCGTCGGACTTCGCCAGCAAGCCGTCGTTCCTGTCGCAACCGTCGTCCTGCCAGATGACTTTCCCCTACTCTTCCAACCTGGCGCCGCACGTCCAGCCCGTGCGTGAAGTGGCCTTCCGCGACTACGGCCTGGAGCGCGCCA
>NW_017732314.1:140831-274679 GCF_001890085.2 Hipposideros armiger
GGGGGCGGCAGCAGCAACGCAGGGGGCTACGCTCCCTACTACGCGGCAGCAGCGGCGGCGGCGGCGGCGGCGGCGGCGGCCGAGGAGGCAGCCATGCAGCGCGAGCTGCTCCCGCCCGCGGGCCGCCGGCCGGACGTGCTCTTCAAGGCGCCAGAGCCGGTGTGTGCCGCGCCGGGGCCGCCGCATGGCCCCGCGGGCGCCGCCTCCAACTTCTACAGCGCCGTGGGCCGCAACGGCATCCTGCCGCAGGGCTTCGACCAGTTCTATGAGGCGGCGCCCGGGCCCCCATTCGCCGGGCCGCAGCCCCATCCACCGCCCGCACCGCCGCAGCCCGAGGGCGCTGCCGACAAGGGCGACCCCAAGACGGGGACCGGTGGCGGCGGGGGCAGTCCGTGCGCCAAGGCGACCCCCGGCTCGGAGCCGAAGGGGGCGGCAGAAGGCGGCGGGGGCGACCGCGAGGGGCTCCCGGGGGAGGCGGGGGCTGAGAAGAGCGGCGGCACAGGTAGGCACCGAGCGCGGGGTGGGCGGCTGGGCCCGGGGGCCGCGGGCGCGGGGGGGCGGCGGGGGCCTCCCTCTGCTTGCGCCGTTTTATGTGCTACTTTATAAGCGTTCGAAGGGGTTTATACATCCTATAAGATTTCCCGGGCCGTTGTAAAGCGTGTTTACGATAGGAAACCAATTTAGGTGGGCTTAAGGTAGACTTCGAGGAGGACATTAATCGCTGCAGAGAGCTTTCTTCCAGTTTGGGGTGTGTGTATGGAGGGAGAGGGGAGATTTCAAGCCAATCTGTGAGTGTGGACACTCGAGCCTCCTGTTTTTACGGGTGGGTGGGGTGCGGAGAGTTTGATCCGTGAACTGGACTTTATCCAAGCCTCTGGCTGACGCGCGGTGCAGGCTGGAGTCGAGCAGATGCCCCGGTGTGCTCGTGTTTCTCTCCCTTCGGGCTCCAGCTCAGAGCCTGCCTCACGCTCTGCTCGGTGCCAGGCTGTGTGTATGTGTGTGTGTCCGGGCGTGAACACACGTCCACGCCCGCACTCTCTCCTGTGCCCGCCCATATATCATCCCCCACTATGCAGGCAGGGCCTTTCAGCAGCGGCAGGGGACGTCCCCAAAGGGCCGAGGCCTGGCCCTCACGCGGGCCTGGGCGGGAGGGTGGGCGGGGGTTGGCAGGCAGCGGCCTCTCTCACCCCTTGGTCTGTTTGCCTTGCAGTGGCCCCCCAGCGGTCCCGGAAAAAGCGCTGTCCGTACACCAAGTACCAGATCCGCGAACTGGAACGCGAGTTTTTCTTTAACGTGTACATAAACAAAGAGAAAAGACTCCAACTCTCTCGGATGCTCAACCTTACTGACCGGCAAGTCAAAATTTGGTTCCAGAATCGCAGGATGAAGGAAAAGAAACTGAACAGAGACCGTCTGCAGTATTTCACTGGAAATCCCTTATTTTGAGAGCTCCAGGAAGCACCCCTCTCCCCTGAGCCCCACTCACTCACCCTCCTCCCCACCAGCCTGCCTTCGGCAGGCCCAATGTCCTTGGGTTTAATGACGCCTCTTCTCTGTGGAACTCCACCATTCCTTCCCACGGTCAACTCGGGACCTCCCAGCGACCACTGCAGCCTGCGGATGAGGCCGGGGACTTGGCCGAACGGATCCTAATAAGGGGAAAATGGTAAATGCAAACGTCCCTTTACAATTTTACCGCCAGTGTGCTGTTGTTCTCCCTCCCTCTCTCCAGGTCCCCGTGGGGACGCTGTGGGATCTGTAGAGAGTTAGGCCTGCGCTGCAAGGCACTTGTTTTTGTTCTGAGTTTAAGGGACCCTGTCCTTCCCACTTGGTGAATGCAGATTATTTAAACTCTGGGAAATGTACCTTTGGTCTGTCGTATCAAGGCATGACTCACTGTCTTGTGTGTGAATAAATGGTTTCTAGTAAAATGGAGGTTACAGCTTCAATACACTGTATGAATTTTCCTCTTTGAATAAGTTTAGTGTCTGATTAGGATATTTTAGTGACCAAAATCTTCACCCCATGCAACTGAAAATCAAGTGAAATGCTTTTTAATTCCACTAAAATAAGAATTGTTCCTTCCCACTTCATCTAGGCCACGCTGGTTTAAAAAATCATTTCAGGGGTGAATTTCTGAATTGAAGATGTGGCCCAGGTGCTGCCTTCTCCAGGCAATGAGGCTTGGGTAGCAGGAACCTAAAAAGCAACACTCCCTCCACCCCAGTCTAGCAAACTTGGAATTTCTGAAAAAACAAAAACCATTTTTTAAAAAACTGGTTAGAAAATCCAAATTCACTCTTAACAAGGTGTCAAGGGTCCTATGTCCTTTAAAAGAAGAAACCAAATTTAGAACCCTTCACTGAAAAAAAAAAGTTTGGTAAAAGGAAGTTATCAGTGGGTGGAGAGGGCTTAAGGTGCTTGCTGGTGTCACAGCCAGGGAAGATAAGCCCCATTCCTGGAATAGGGCCCTGAGGCTGCAGACCCACTTCTCACCACATTTACCCCTTCAAGTTAAAGAATGTTGTGGGGGCTGCACTGCACTTTATGTTGCAGGGCCAGGCCAGGCTGTTTACAAAACCTTGAACTGTCTAGACAACACCATAAAAGCCAAAGTTCTAAACAGCTTAATTGGGTTATATTATACACCTTCTGGTGGGCCCAAAAGAGATTTCCGCAATGTGCAATAAACTGGAGGAGTGAGAGAAAGCTTCTCTTTCTCTGAAATGAGTAAAGTGAATCTTATGACTCTTAACCTCGCATAAGCCCAAAGTAAAAAAAAAAAATTCGTGAGGTAGACCCACCCCATGCCTCTTCCAAAGAGGCAAGCATTTCCAAATGCAAAATTTTTTAATTGCCAAAGCTTTTGGGGGGAAGGAAAAACATAAGTGCATAAGTGTATGCCTTTGAACTTCCAAAATGTCAAGGTCATCACCTTTAACCTTTCTGAATAATTAGGCGCCTTAAGGTTCTTCTGTGATATTCATCCGCCACCCACTCTCACACACACATGCTCACACACATCCAGATCCCCACACACATTTATGACCACACAGAATTATATGGGGGCTTACCATAAATCTAAGCAAATTCCTAATTTCAGGATCAATAAGCTTAATTTCCCTTCAAACATTTGTGTAATTCAATAGCAATTGACTTCTTTTTAAAATACTGATTTGATTAAAATGTCTACCAGAATGCTTTTAATACAGCTAGAAAATGCTGGGGTGTTTTTTTGAGGGGGTCATAGATAGTCCCTTTTGCTCTAATGAAGAGCCTCACTTTTAAAAGCAGACATTTGAAAAGGAAGTTCTATTCAGAGTTACACCTTCGTTATATTAAAAAAAATTGTCACGCTGTCAAATAAATTATTACACTTTCTATGATATGAAACAAAAGAAAATATATTGTTTTCAAAAGCGTCCCACAACCTTTGGTGAAAGATGTAATAGAAACAAAGCCTACAATTGAATAATTTCGTTCGGAAGGGGATTCCTTTGTTTGGAATTCTGGGTGTCCCTTAAAATGTCAGTGCCCTAGTAGTATGATTCCAGGAGCTTAAAATGGTTTATTTTTTTCTCTCTCCATCTATCCTTTCTTTCTTTCTTTCTTCCTGTTTTTTTTGTGTGTTTTTTTTAACTGCGGCTAAATGTATGAAGCTTGTTATGTCCACCACCTTAGGCAAGCGATACCATTTCCCGTTTGCATGACCTTGGACAGCCACACGGGGGCGTGCTCACGTTCCAGAAGCCGCGTTTGGCCGAGAGGCTGTGGTACCGTGTCTTTCCATTACTGGATTCTAATAGGCAATCTCAGCCCGTTAGAAACAGACGGCTGCTAAGGTGTTTGTTTGCTGTTTGTTTGTTCAAAGCATCCATGAAGTGTGGGAAGTTGTATAAAGACAGAGAAAAGGGACCTAGACAGATTTCTGAAAAAAGCGATCTCCTAATTGTTGTCTCCTTAAAGATAAAGCTGTTGCAAAGAATACCTTGTTACAACTTGGTGGTGTCGAGGAGAGATTTTTAAAAGACAAATATGCGTACTTCGAAATAGGTAATGCCACTGCGCGTTAATTCAATTAGGTGAAATCAATATTCTCGTTGGTTTGAGTGCAAGGTGATATGAGGATAGGAACACCACTCCAAAAACCGCGTCTGCCTTGCGCGCTCTCCGACCTCCTAGGATGATTAAAAGGCTTTTGTTTAAGACAGATCAGGGCTCTGGCAACTTAGCTGAGTGTGGTCCCAGAAAATACAGGACGCGTCGGAACGGAGGGGGTCGTTCTGGGCGAGGAAATCTCCCCTCCCCCCAAGGTCGTGCCTGGCGCCAGGGGCTACCGGTAGCGACTGGGAGGCTCAGGCAGGGCTATGAGTTGGGGTGCCCCGGGCCAGGCTGAGCTGATGGGGCTGCGGGAATCGGCAGACTGTCCCGGGATACGTTTATACTCCAAGGCGTCGTGGAATGGGGAATACATTTGAAGCAAACGGGGCTTGCATTTGACAGACTCCTGGCCATCCTTCCAAGCCGCCTGCTGGCCTTGAGCACGGAGTTTGATTTTGGGACCAGCTCTTGGAAACAGTTTTCTTGACGCGAGCCACTCTAGCTCCTGCCCCCTTTGCAAAGTCCTTTACATGTGAGAGGGCCTGTGTCACCATCCGAGGTCCAAAAGGCAGGTTCCAAAAGGGAGGGCTCCAGGACGTGAGCTTCCAAAGATGGGTGGCCATCCCTTCCCCAAAGTTCATTGTGAAGCGCACGCAAGCCCCCGAATTAGTGCGGGCCTGGTCGACTCCGCTGTCTCTATTTCCTCCCTCCAGACCCTGGATCAAAAGCCCTGGGTCTACCTCTGAGAGCTGGCATCTGCTTCAGCGGTGGCTGAGGCGCCATGAGCACCCCAGTGAGGCGCCAGCCAGAGGCGTGGGTGTTCCCTGTGGGAACTCCCGGCTCCAGCCTGTCAGACTGTGGATCCAGCTTAGCTATAGTGAAGCCACATTTTCTGGGGCCTAACTCGGACCTCAGTCCACGCGGGGTGAGAGCCCCCTTACCCAAATATCGTTGTGTTCCTCTTTAGGTGGCTCCAGAGGGGGGCGCATGTCGCTTTGCAGGGGACTTCTTGACTTTGACTGGCAGCCTCCCCCAACGGCATGCATTTCCTTTCCTCCCGGCAGCGCCCAAGATGGGCCTGAAAAATGCCAGGGGATTGGACCAGGACTTTTAGGGGGACAAGAACAAAAGGGGTCAGGCTGAGCCCTTTTGATCGTTCAGGGCTATGGGGCTCATAGAGGGTGGCTATGTATTTTGAGTCGCCAAGGTCTCAGATCTTGAAGTGGAGGGAAAATGCGCGGAGTAGGAGTCTTTTGTGTCTGCAATGGAAAGAGGCTCCCTGGCTGCTGACCCTTTTGCACGTCTCCATAGACCCCCTCATCGCGTTGGTGGTAGCTTCCCCAGCCTCTCCATTTGCTCCCTCCATGTCTTGATTTCTTTTCACATTGGCTGGGAGGTGCGCGTTGCAACGCGGAGGGGCGCCTTGGGAAAGCAGCTTTTAAAATTTGTCTCCATCCACTCTGCCACCAGAGTGGCACAGCCCTGAGGCCAGGCTGCTCAGGGCCCAAATTCAGGGTGAACCTCGGAGTCCCCAAGTCCACTCAGGCCCAGGGCTGCTGCTGTTCTTCCCTGTGACAGGAGAGCGCAGATGCAAGCCATCCCTTGATTACAAATACTAATTTCTTGCTAAAGCAACCCTTTTAAATTTTTTGGGGTTTTTTGGTTTTTGGGGTTTTGGTTTTTTTTTGAAAGAGCTGTGCCAGGGAGAAGGATGTTTGGTACAAACATGGATATTCATCTCCTTTATGGTGCAATATTGATTTATTATTAATGGTAACTGCTCCCACTGATCTAAGGATGATCGAGAACAGTGGCTATGCTGCTATATTAAATACTTCTAAGCAGAATAAGGTTGGCCTTGAAAGCTATTGCCTTTTCATTCTATTTGTTTCATCTGAGCCTCAGGATCTTAAGCAAACTTTCCATCCTTCCCTTCCATATCATGCTCTTGTATTAAAACTATTTTGCTTTATTTTTATGATAAAATATCTCTGAACTATTGGAAGTCTCTGGCCTTAAGGAGCTGATGTGAACGCAGAAATTTGAAAAAGAATAAAATAGATTTGTGATAATAGATTCAAAATTATATCTGATACACATTTTTTTTCTGAAAGTGAAGAAGATCTATTTAAAAACAATTCCAATGTGGGGGTGACTTTGAGCTCAAAGCCACCAGGAGCTGAAACAGAAAATCCCCCATACTCAGAAGGCAGATTCTGCCTGTCCTGGCTCACCGAAGACCTACCCGTTCCGCGAGGAATCGCTGTTTTTTAGCCTGGATGTTTTCTTCATGTATAAATAAAGATTATGAAAGGGCATTTGATGGGCATAAAATTCCCAATTAGATTGAACAGTCTTGCCTTTGGCATGGTATAGGGAGAATTGGATAACCGAGTTCCTGGCAGCTCCCCTGGCCGAGGTGCACAGGGACAGTGCTGGAGCGCCAGGCTGGCGTCAGGGCGCCTGCCGAGAGCGTGTGTAGCGGGCACTTTGTCCAACCCTGGGCACAGTTAGCTGTGGCTGGGATAATGATCTCTGCCTTGTGAGAAAGCAATTTTCAGGGTTCTGGCCAGTGGCTGTTAGCTTTGAACAGGATCTTAACAGACTGGAATTAAAAGTTGTTTTTTGTTTTTGTTTTTGTTTTTTGCCTTTCTCCCTCAAGCTTAAAAACAGACACCCCTGCCGAAAGGTAATGTAATGTTTAAACCTTGAGCTTTCCCTGCCCGAAGTCGGAGCAGTTAGAGACGCCAGGCTTTTAACCTGACAATGATGTTGTATTTGAACAGCTGCGTAAAGGTTTAAAAGGTCTGTCTCATTGCCACCGCGGAGTTTTTTAAAAGGGGTTATTGTTTGGGCGAGGGCACTGCGAGGGGACAAGCGAAGCCGTCCCAAGGCCGAAAATAATGTCCAACCCCTGTTTCCACCAGGCCAGGGGAGATTCCTTTTGGGGAGAGGGGACAAAGAGTTTGTTGGAAAAGATTTTTGTTAAGGAGCAACTGGGCTACTAGGTCCTGCAGAATGCTGAGGCACATTAATGAGCATCGGGCTCCAAAGAAATGTTCTGCTGAGGTGGAAACCCAGTTTGCCCACAAGTTCAGTCTGTGGGCCTGAAATCCAAGGCCAGCCCATGACAGGCAATGTGGGGAGAGGAAAACATGGATGCCTTCCCGGAGAGAGAACTGGTTCATGATCAGAGTTGGGTGAGGGGGGCCTTTTCTTCTCTCGGATGCAGAGAAGGGGATCCGGAAGCCACAGGATGGCTCCAGCGCCCGGCCCAGCCCCTCGACCAGGCGAGTCTCTGGAAATCAAGGTTAAAGCTCCCCGCTGCTGCCTGAGGCCGGAGCTTCCGAAAGGCTGCTCACCCGCCTGGAACCAGAGAACGAGGGAGGAAGTTGTTGGAGAAGTTTCTCATAAAACTCCGAGTTTCCATGGTGGTGATGGTGGTTGTTCTTTAATGAGCTCGACCACAACCCCAGACCAAATCCTCTTTATAGAACTTTCTCTCACCAAAGGAAACAGAGGACTAAGATTCTTCCCCCACCTCCTTTTTTTCCTCTCTCCCCTTACCCAAGCAAAACCATGTTAAATAATTTTAGGAATTGTCCGAAACTATAAAACTCAACTTCTGACAAAAGTATAGCTTTTAATATTTGACGATTTGTGTTAAAACAAAAATTGACCTTCTTGGTTAGTAGTGAAGGGGAAAATCAATAGTATAATTTTCAATAATTCATAAAGCGAACGCCATTATGCTAAATCTTAACTATTAATCTTATCCTTTACAAAGTCTCGATTGATTTGTTAATAAAATATCTTCCCGTGTGTGGCAACAGCGGGTATAACTCTTTAAAAACCTTCAGAAGCAAGAAAATTACCAAGTAGCCCAAGAATGTAGATGAGAATTTTATTGATCGCCCTGATTCTTCTTAATATGTATTAATAAATTCCACAACCTTTTGTACCTTGCACTTGTCAGAAACCAATGCTTTTACAAAATCCATAAAAGGAAAACATTTTTCTTTGCAGAAGAACCAAATGACACCTTTGCATTCTCTCTTTCTCCTGCTTGGCCCAGTCAGTTTTCTAAAACTTCTAAAGCCTGAGGGCGAGAGTTTTCCTCTTTGAAAATATTTTCCTTCTCTCTTCCTTCCTTCCTCTTTGCCCTCCATTTATCAGGGTTTATGGGGAGGGAAAGCTCAGTTTAGTTCTCCTGCTGGGAACCCAAGGGCCGCTTTCGCGGATTGCAAACTGCTCGACGAGGGATTGTCTCCGGTCTGAAAGCTCCCACTGGCCTGGCCCGCAGAGGTCGGGGTGTGGCTCCTCAGAAAGCCCAAGGCTCGGGTAACTCACCGGGGCGCGAAGGGGCCCGGAGCCCGGGCGGGCAGGCCGAACGAGAGGACAGCGCCGGGCGGTGCCCAGCCGGTCCTCGAGGCTCCCGGGCCGGCCATCTACTTGGCCTCTCGGCCCTCGCGGCCCTTCTTGTCTCCGCTCCCCAGGATACCTTGGCCGCGTCTTTGCGCGAGAGATTTTTTTCTGTGGATACCTGGGGTGGGAATGTCTCAGAGCCCGGGGAATCGACTCACCTTCCCAAGCTTCCCGGGACAAAATTAACCAGCCTGGGCCCCCACCCCCGCCCGGGCCCCGGTCCTCTCAGGCGCGTTCTGCCTGGGTGTATGCGGGGGAATGCTTCTGTGTGCTGGCGCCACCGCTCTCCGGCTTCCCTCCCCGCGCGTGTCCTCCCGGAAGCCCCTCCGGCCGAGCCTTTCCTTCCGCCGGCGGGGCCCAGAGGCCGGAGTTGGGGACGCGAGTGGGGCAGGCGGGCCGAGCGAGCCCCGGGTAAGCCGGCGGGCGGCGGAGAGTGCTGGGCGGGTTGTCTCCAGCGCGCACTATCTCAGGCGCGTAGTAGATGTCGCTGTTGTCCGTGCTTACGCTGCCGGCCGGCCGGGCTCTGGAGCACGTGACCTGCGAGGAGGCTGCGGCTCAAGGCCATTTTCAAATCTCATTGGCTTGGTTGTCATGTGGTCGGCAGAGGCATCCACAATTACACGGGGAATGTTTTCCTAGAGATGTCAGCCTACAAAGGACACAATCTCTCTTCTTCAAATTCCTCCCCAAAATGTCCTTTCCCAACAGCTCTCCTGCTGCTAATACTTTTTTAGTAGATTCCTTGATCAGTGCCTGCAGGAGTGACAGTTTTTATTCGAGCAGCGCCAGCATGTACATGCCACCACCTAGCGCAGACATGGGGACCTATGGAATGCAAACCTGTGGACTGCTCCCGTCTCTGGCCAAAAGAGAAGTGAACCACCAAAATATGGGTATGAATGTGCATCCTTATATACCTCAAGTAGACAGTTGGACAGACCCGAACAGATCTTGTCGAATAGAGCAACCTGTTACACAGCAAGTCCCCACTTGCTCCTTCACCACCAACATTAAGGAAGAATCCAATTGCTGCATGTATTCTGATAAGCGCAACAAACTCATTTCTGCCGAGGTCCCTTCGTACCAGAGGCTGGTCCCTGAGTCCTGTCCCGTTGAGAACCCCGAGGTTCCTGTCCCTGGATATTTTAGACTGAGTCAGACCTACGCCACCGGGAAAACCCAAGAGTACAATAACAGCCCCGAAGGCAGCTCCACAGTCATGCTCCAGCTCAACCCTCGCGGGGCGGCCAAGCCGCAGCTTTCGGCTGCCCAGCTGCAGATGGAAAAGAAGATGAACGAGCCCGCGAGCGGCCAGGAGCCCACCAAAGTCTCCCAGGTGGAGAGCCCCGAGGCCAAGGGCGGCCTTCCGGAAGAGAGGAGCTGCCTGGCTGAGGTCTCCGTGTCCAGTCCCGAAGTACAGGAGAAGGAAAGCAAAGGTCGGTATGAGCAAAGTTGTCACCCCAGCGGGGCGCGCAGCCCGGGATCCCGGCAGAGAGGGAGCACCTGGGTGCCCAGCGCCGCCCGGGCAGCCCAGGTGGGGCCGACTTGCAGGTGCAGCTCCTCCCAGCTTTTAGAGAAGCAATCTCAGTCCCGAGATGGTCTCCGCTTCTCCCCGGTTGCCCTGGCCCTCCTGGCTAGTCCTGGCCCTACGTGATGGCGCCCGGGCAGAGGAAGGGCTTGCCGGGTTTATTTTTCCTGAGCTAGATCTGAAATGCAACAAAGGAGTGCAAATGAGTCCTGCGGCTCGTAAACACGGCCTCAGAATCTCCTTTCTCCCGCTCAGATTTGTAGTCCCAGCTTTATCTTTCACCCAATGATGATTTTAAGGTGGTCCAAGGCACCGTGTTCGTGTTCAAGTGTATGCACCCCGCATCTTGCGAGCTTGGAGACGGCAAGGGGAACGAGATGGCTTGGCTGTTTGGCGCTTGGGCCGGGGAACAGGGCTCCCTGCCTCTGCGGGGCTAGGTAACCTTGGCTTTGTCTGGGGAAAGTGCAGCAAGCTTTGTAATCCATTTGCAAAGGCGAAATGGGGGAGAATGGAATCTGGATGGCCCACCTGACAGCCAGCCATAGGGCTGGGCTAGGGCAAAGAGCCAGGGGCTCTGGTTTTTTGAGAAGGAACCCTGCTCCTGAGTCTCTCCCCCAGTGCCCAGAGGTGGGCCACATTAAGAAGCTACATTTCTGAAGGAATGCCTTTGTGTGGGGGCAACAAGGCATGAGAATTCAAGAAAATCTGGGGAATGTAACAATGCCCAGACAGGGCTGAGAAGGTATACTCAATTCCTTGGTTATATTTTGAAAGAGAATGGACACCTATGGGGCTCCCCAACTGCCTCGGAGAAGTGGGGGGGAAATGGCAGACTTGGGGACCTGAGGGAGCAATGGGGTTGGTATAGGCTTGTCTAGGCTGTGGCTTGCTTTCTTCCACTCCAGGCTTATTATAAGCTGACCACTTAGAATGTTGCTGGGGAGTTCCTGAAAGTTTACTATTGTACTAATGTTTTGTGCAGGTCAGAAAGTTGAGAGAGAGAACCCTGACACAGAGGGCGAGAGTACCCGCCCATCGTGTCATTTGGGGCATTTAAACTAATCTGGCATCAATTACAAATCCCTTCCAGGGCCCACCTCATGTGAGTAATGTTTAATACCAGTATTTCCCAAAGCGGCCTGGCTGCCAGCGGGGTCATGGCCAAGGGTACATTTGAACAGACTGAGAGAAAAAAAAATTCTTGATTTTTTTTCTTCTTCTCCCTTTAATTTTGTTAGAGGAAATCAAGTCTGATACTCCAACCAGCAATTGGCTCACTGCAAAGAGTGGCAGAAAGAAGAGGTGCCCTTACACTAAGCACCAAACGCTGGAATTAGAAAAAGAGTTCTTGTTCAATATGTACCTCACCCGCGAGCGCCGCCTAGAGATCAGTAAGAGCGTTAATCTCACCGACAGGCAGGTCAAGATTTGGTTTCAAAACCGCCGAATGAAACTCAAGAAGATGAGCCGAGAGAACCGGATCCGAGAACTGACCGCCAACCTCACCTTCTCTTAGGTCCAAGGCCCATGGGAGGCCAGGATCAGAGAAGGGGCACTGAGTTCCAGGGCAGAGTGCTGGAGGACTGGGAAGGCGGAAACAAAACCTTCATTGCTCTTTGTTTTGTTTTGTTTTGTTTTCCTGCTAGAATGTGACTTTGGGGTCATTCTGTTCGTGCTGCAAGTGATCTGTAATCCCTATAAGTATATATATACAGTATATATTAAAAAACTAGCACGTGTAATTTATTATTATTTTTCATCGTAATGCAGGGTAACTATTTACTGCACATTTTCATTTGAGTCTTAAATTATTGGAATTGTAGAGCATCCATCAATCCATTCATCCATCCGGCAATGTGACTTTTTCATGTTTTTCCTAACACAAAAGGTCTGTATGTGTGATTAGTCCATGAGCTCATGGCGTTTTGAATACATCAGTACTTAAAAGTACTTAAATTACATATATATTTAAATAAGATTAAGAAAACCCACAAGCTTTGGGGGTAGGGGGCCTAAGAAGCACATTACAATGTATCTTTTTGCAAATGAACTTAGCAATTGTCCTTGGTGAGATGGAATATTGACAATTTATGCCTTGTAGCCTTTCCTTGTGGTGCATCTGTGGTTTGATAGAGTACAACAGCAACCTGTCTTTTCTGTGCATGTTCTGGTCGCATGTATAATGCAATAAACTCTGGAAACGAGTTCGCTCCCTCTGCTTTCTGAAATGGAAATATGTTATGGTGGAATTGAAAATCTTTGGTGAAATTATCTTCCTGTTAAATTGCTTGTTTGGGGCAGTTCAGGGGAGGGAGAAAGAGCAGGGGAAAGGATATAGAAGAGAGAAGCTGGAGGAGGCCTAGGGTCCTGAAATTTAGCAGTGGTTGGGGGGCAGTGAAAACCCAGCCTGGGTGTGCTGTTTCCATAGTTGGGAGGAAAGAGAGTCCTCTCTCCCCTGCCCCCCAAAGATTGAATTGAATTCTCAATGGGTGTAAGTTTCTCTCTAGCCCGAGCCTGGTAAGTAAGTAAGCCTGTGCCCAAGCTGCTTTTTCCTGAAATCTCCCTACTTGGGTGTCTTCATCTCTTTTGTTTCAGTTGTGTTCTTTTTAATGCTTTCAGTGGGGTCTTGGCAATTTCTAGCTGGCGTGCCATCGTCAGGGGCTGGGTTGAAACCAGTCTCACCCACCTGGAAGCTGCATGGCCTCCATTGCAGGAACAAGGACAAGCAGCAGCTTAGCATTGCATCGGATTCAATTCTGCGCCCCCATTCCCTCATTCTCACCCTCATCCCAAGCACAAGACAGCCAGGCCAAAGCAAAGCAGAGGATGGGTGAGTCTTGCCATCCCACTTTGCCCTAGTTCCTTGTGGAAGGATTTTATGCTCAGTCATTACCTTTTAGTGGTACACATGAAATTTTTTTAAAGGAAGAGAAGATTTCCCCCCCAGTAAATCCTCCCTCTGTTTAATTACAAAATGCTGATTGGAGCCACTGTATCTGGGAGGCAAGAAAATGTATAAAGGGTGACCAAAAGACAATTTGCAAATAAACGTGACTTCCTATGAAGTCCAGTGTTTCAGCTACCACCATGGCTCAGAAAACTCCAGCTTTCACCAGTATATATGCTGCAGGATACTCAGCCCAAGAGATTCCAGACTTATCTAGTCTTGCCAGGGAGAAGGGAGGAGAGGCCTTGGGGAGAATTGCTGACAGAACTCGTTACCCCAGGTTGTGCTGCGGTTTCAAAGAGTCTCCAACAGCTTCAAGCAGCTTCACAAAAAACCGTTTTCATTTCTAAAAACAATCTATTTAGGGGCTCTAAGCCTTAGAGCCCCCATCCAGGGAGTCTTTGGCAGACTCCATATTTATTCAGAGTTTTAAACATCCTCCTCAAAACTAAGAACCTGCCCCAGTTCCAAGACAGAACTATTTAGAGGATCCATTTCCTAAGGGTGGGAGAGATTCGGCTTGGAATGAATGCCAGGTTGGAAACATTGGAATCTATTTGCCCAGATCTCCATTGGTTGGACAAGAAAAGGTGGCCAATTTTGACTTCTCCGTTTCCTCCGAGATGTGAGGAGCTCCATTAGTTGTTGACAGGGGGCCATGTCTCGGAGGAAAACCCGCGCTACAGGCAAAGGCAGCAACTCTGGAACAAAATCAGAACGCCACTGGCAAAGACAATCAGGCCAGAAGTAGTCATTCCACCTTCTTTTGGGGCTCAAGGTGGGCTGGGAGCCCTCTAAGGGTGCGCTGAACAACTTGTAGAGCGAGGAATATATCCTCCGCCGCCGGCTCCCGCCTGCTTTTGTTTCGGCTCCCAGCCGGGCTTCCGAGGCTTTGTACCATGGATTTGGGAGTGACAATGGGCATTTCCCTCAGATTCAAGGCTGCCTAGCCTTGCCTCAGAAGGCGAAAGAGAAAGATGAAAGAAAGAAAAGAAAAGGAAAGAAAGAAAGAAAGAAAGAAAGAAAGAAAGAAAGAAAGAAAGAAAGAAAGAAAGAAAGAAAGAAAGAAAGAAAGAAAGAAAGAAAGAAAGAAANGAAAGAAAGAAAGAAAGAAAGAAAGAAAGAAAGAAAGAAAGAAAGAAAGAAAGAAAGAAAGAAAGAAAGAAAGAAAGAAAGAAAGAAAGAAAAAGAAAAAGAAAAAGAAAAAAGAATTCGGAAGAGTGGTCACAAGGACCAGGCCATTTTTAAGACATCTCAGGCATCCGCTTGGAGGCCTCTAAGTGGGAACCAGGCAAGCGGCCCTGCCCGGGGAGATGCGGTTGCTACTGGTCTCTTGGAGGCAGGGTCTGGGCGGCGGGTGGGAGCGGGCCTGCGCTACCATTTGGGTTCTGCCCTATGGCATGTTCTCTTCCAGGGCCTTTCTAGCAGCCCGGGAGAAGACAGGCACCCTTGCCGCCACTGTCCGCACGGTGCCGACTCTCCAGTCTGCCGGCCGCTTCGAGGGCAGACAGAAGCTCCGGCTGTGGCCGCCGCTGCGCCCAGCCCGCGGGTCAAAGCCGCCCCAGTTCACCCGTCGGGCCGCGGCGTGTGCTCAGCCTCACGTCGGGGGTGTGTGTGGCTGCGCGGGCGTGTGTGAGTGTGGTAGGGGGAGGGGACCCTCCAAGCTGCTCCATCCGTCCGTTTTATTAGGGACACATTAATCTATAATCAAATACACCTCATAAAAATTTTATTGAAAGGCATAATATCATTACAGAGGTCTTCCACCTGTTTTAAACAACACGACAAGCTGTGAGAGAGCGTGTGTGTGTGTGTGTGGGGGGGTGTGGGTGTGGGGGGGTATGTGTAAGGAGGGGGTGGGTTTGGGTAGGGAGAGAGGCACAGGGAGAAGAACTCCCCTCGGGCGCCAGGGGGCCGACTCTGAAGGCCGGGCTGTTTGGGGCCGCACCGGGCCTGCGCGACCCCGACTGCTCCCGGCTGTGCCCAAACTCTCGGTGAGCCCAGGACGCGCAGTCGGTAGCTGGGAGCCCAGGCGCTGGGGAGGCAGCGACGGGACCGAACTGCAAGACCAAGGGCGGCAAAAGGAAGCGAACAAATAGTCCCCAGCGCCTCCTCCGACCGCAGTCAGGCGTGTGGTCCCAGTAGCCGCCGAGCTGGCCGAGCCAGGCTGGGCCAAGTCCGGTGCACTGTCCGGGGCCCGCGGGCTCTAATTGCATGGCTTATGTTGATGATGATGATTTTTTTTTTTAATCACAGCAGCCCCCAGTTTAGCGGACTGATTTACTCCTGGTATTGGTAAATATGATCACGTGGGCCGCGCGACCAATGGTGGAGGCTGCAGCCTGCGAACTAGTCGGCGGCTCCGGCGCCGGCGGGGAGCGGCGCGGCGGCGGGCAGTGTAACCTTGGGTGGGAGCGCACGGTGCTTCAAAATGTCCTCCAGTGGCACCCTCAGCAACTACTACGTGGACTCGCTCATAGGACATGAGGGCGACGAGGTGTTCGCCGCGCGCTTCGGACCTCCTGGGCCCGGCGCGCAGGGCAGGCCCGCAGGTGTGGCCGACAGCCCGGCCGCCGCCGCGGAGTTTGCCTCGTGTAGTTTTGCCCCCAAATCGGCCGTGTTCTCCGCCTCGTGGTCCGCGGTGCCCGCCCAGCCCCCGGCGGCGGCGATGAGCGGCCTCTACCACCCATACGTGCCCCCGCCGCCCCTGGCTGCCGCAGCCTCCGAGCCCAGCCGCTACATGCGCTCCTGGATGGAACCGCTGCCCGGCTTCCCGGGCGGCGCGGGCGGCGGCGGCGGCAGTGGAGGCGGCGGTGGCCAGGGCCCTGGTCCCAGCCCTGGCTCCAGCGGCCCACCCAACAGGCGCCACTACGGGATTAAGCCTGAAACCGGAGCGGCCCCGACCCCCGCCGCCGCCGCCGCCACCTCCACCTCCTCCTCCACTTCCTCGTCTTCCTCATCCAAACAGACTGAGTGCTCTGCGGCCCGGGAATCCCAGGGGAGCGGCGGCCCCGAGTTCTCGTGCAACTCGTTCCTACGGGACAAGGCGGCGGCAGCAGCAACAGGGGGGACCCGGCCTGGGACAGGGATCGGGGCTGGGGCCGGGACAGGCGGCTCGTCGGAGCCCTCGGCTTGCAGCGACCACCCGAGCCCCGGCTGCCCGCTGAAGGAGGAGGAGAAGCAGCATCCGCAGCCACCACAGCAGCAACTTGACCCAAGTAAGTGCAAAAGAAATTGCCCCCTGATTTATTGCCGAAACCTGTAAGGCTCGAATGTGCAAAACTGATAGTTTTACTAACCTATAAAAACGTCTAGACGCCTACCTTAGCCTAGGCGAGCAACACACATCCATAAAAAAGCTTCCCATAACCACCTACCCTGGGTGCGCGGTTTGTACGGTAAACAGAGCGCGGGCATTAAGGTTTTTTATGATAATTCCCCCAAGTTGTGAAAAGCGACCATCCTTGGTGAAATTAATTTAACGACCTCTCTCCCCCACCCTGTCGTCTCTCCCTGCCTCCCCTCCGCCCCTCGCTCCCCTTCTGCAAACCCCCCTCTTCATAGACAACCCCGCCGCAAACTGGATCCACGCTCGCTCCACCCGGAAAAAGCGCTGTCCCTACACCAAATACCAGACGCTGGAGCTAGAGAAGGAATTCCTCTTCAACATGTACCTCACCCGGGACCGGCGTTACGAGGTGGCAAGGATTCTGAACCTCACAGAGAGACAAGTCAAAATCTGGTTCCAGAATCGTAGGATGAAAATGAAAAAGATGAGCAAGGAGAAATGTCCCAAAGGAGACTGACCCGTCGCGGCGCCGGCGGGACCGCCCTGTTTTGCAAAGGCAGTGGGGTTTTTTCTTTGTGGGTGCTTGATTTCCAGAAACTCTCCGCGATACGGACATTTCACACACACCCCCCTTTAGGTAGAAGTGACTGTGTGGTTGGTCTCTGTGAGGTATTTGGGGGACTCTATATTTGCTCGCTTATATGTTGGAGAAACCAAGTGGCTTTGGGGTTCTGCCCTGTCCCGTGCCCTCCCTTTCCTGCCCCGTTGGTTCCTTAGGAAATGCTGTATTTTGTGAGTGTACGCTGGCTTGAGCAGCCCTCTCCTTTGTAAATGTCTTCCATGTTTCTTAAAAGTGCTGTAGTTTAGACCCCAGCTCTGCTCGAGCAGGGGGCCACACGCGCCCCACTTCCGAGCATGAAGGCAGAGCGACGGCAGTGTGGAGACTCTCCGAGGCGTGGCCGGGTAGCCCAGCGGTTATGAAAGCCCCCTTTCCACAGGGAGCCCGCGGCCCTCGACTGAGACCTGGAAGGAGGCAGACAGAGGAGCCCAGGGCCTCCGGTGGAGCGGGGTGGGGGTTACTCAGTGCACTGGAGGAGCCGCTGCCCCAGGGAGGGCTCGGCTCGCGTGGGCGGCCGCGGGTGTAGGCCCTCCGGGTTCCTGCCTGAGGACCAGTTGTAAATGTTACCGCTTCCTACCAATAAATGCTGACCTGATCAAATGGAGCCCAGACGCTGGCCCTTAACGCTGTGTGCCTGCTTTCTCTGTATTTCTGCAAAATATCACTCTCAGGGACTCCTTCCCCGTCTTTGGGAGTGAGACACTGCTAAAAACCAGGGGTCCTTCCACCTGAGAGGTTGCTCTGATTTCCCTCCGAGTCTCCCTTTGTGTGGGCAGACCCAGTAGAGCAAAGACCGTGTGTGTATGGGGGGGGGCGGGGGGAGCGGCTTGGCGGTCCCATCTCTCCCTCAGCTTGCTTCCATCACCTTAGCGAACTCTGTGCCCTGGAACCAGTGTCAGCCTTGCAGCAGTGCCCAGAGGAGCCGAAAGGCTTCAGAAAGCAGGCACCCTCTTGCTGGGGCGCTGGCACACCGTACCCCATGTGTCTCTCTGGTCATGTAGTCACAGCCATCGACCCACCTCTCCAAACAAGGGAATGGCCAACTCTGCCTTCTGGAGCAACTCCTGAAGCACGGCGGGCCTGTCTGGCTCCGGGAAGGCTGAACCGGTCAGGCTGTGAGCTTCCGCCCCTCCCCACAGGAGCACAAAGTGACCTTAGCAGATCAAAATGGTCAAGGCTCTCCTCCGCAGTTACCTCCACCTCACCGCCCCCTCTCCCCTACCCAGTTTCTGTGCGCGTTTAGCCCCCAGCTTGGCCCTCTGAGGGCCTCATTCAGAGGCTAAAATGAAGGTCATTGTAAGTGAGGGTTCGGGCCCAGCACAGCTTTTGCAGACCCGAGAGGCGGCGGCGCCGGGCGGCCTGGGCTGGGCGGAAGGCAGGGACGAAGACAGAGTTTTGGGGGTTCCTGATGAAAGAGGGGACTTGAAGGAAAAGCAAAGGGGGGAGGCGAGGGAAAGCCAAGGCCCAGATCCGGCAGAAGGTGCTGCGTACCCCCACCCCTGCGGCCAACCCGATACCTAGGGGTCTTTGAAAACAGGAAGAGCCAAGGTGTCATAAAGCCATCGAGCCGGCGAGACGTCTGGAGGTAATGAGTTTACGACAGGCCCGGCGCTTCGCTTTGAAACCATCTCATTTTGATGTTTGTGTTTGTAGGAGGAAAGGAAAAATGCAGACAAAACTGGGTCTTAAAATCCGGACAATAAAATATAAACAAGACTGCGTTGGACTAAGAAGGCAGGGGTTTGGGAACGCCCGGTGAGGTGTGCGCACCTAGGAAATTAAAATGGGGGTGGGTAGGAAGGAGGAGGTGATGTATTTCTGATTTTTAAAATGGTCCAGGTATTAGAATTAGCCTACGGTGGGTGCCTCTTTATAATATTTGACTATGGCGGTGGTCTAGCTTGTTCTTTTTGTTTTTAAATCCGCCTCTTATTTGGGGATGGGAGAGTTAGTGATCTTGGGTCATTTACTCGGGTCGAGGGTCTCCCAGCCTCATGGTCAGTTGGAAAAGATGAAGTTACTTAAATGCCTTTTTACAAAAAAAAAAATCTGACCTTCCACTCCAAATTTAATAGCAAAAATATTATTGGAAATTGTATCTATTTGCTTATAGAAAATATAATAGTTACTGCTGAATTGGAGGAAAGTATATTTGAAAAGGAGAAAAAAGGTTAATCTCGCAGGAAACGCCTAAGCTGATTAAAGTCTTTGCTTTAATAAAAAAATTGAAGTGGAATGCTTAGTCACTTCATTTCATTCTGTGACTTCTGATGTAAACTTAAAATCTCCTTTATTGTGTATAGACATTCCAATGAACACGGCCCAACCGAGCCTTTCCAGACGACCACTCAGAGATCTAGCAAAAAGCTTTTAATTTGGTCTGGATACCCGTCCCCCATTGCCCAGCGAAATGGGCCTGAAGAACTAAAATTACAAAGTTAAAATAGCAAATATTCATGAGTCAACACTGAGTGACAGTTTTAAAAGAAAAACTTAACAAAATTAACTTCTATAATTTCTTAGGTTTTGAAGTGCCTGGCTCCTCTGGGGGGAAAAAATCCTGTTGCAGTTGATATTTAGAAACTTGTGATTTTTGTTAAATCTAGCCCAACCTATAGTTGTGGGTGCTTACAGAATGGGGACCTACTGTGTCTGGCAAAAGAAGGGTTGGAAACTTTTGAAAAAAAAACTACTGGAAGCTCTCGGGAGCACAAATATCTTTGGCTTTCAGGAGCCCGTTTGCTGCTCTTAACTTGTTGACAATCAAAGGGATGAAGCATTATTAGTGTCAGCGATCCAAGCCCCAGTTAAACTAAAGAATAAGATTGGAATTAGTTTGAATCGAATAAAGGTAAGCCAAGCTCAGTCGGCTCCAGGTGGCATTTGGCCACCAGAGAGCGCCGTTGCTCCACTTTGTGATCTCGTAAAGCAAGAGTTGGGGGTGGAGGAAGGTTTTGATTAAAAATATTTATAATATTATTTTTAATTCCAAATTAGGACAAATTTAACAAATAAAAGAAGCAATGTTCACTATTAAATTCTGCAGCCATGTTTGTTAGGTATAAAATTTTGGCTTAGTCAGGATTTCAGAAAATTTGGACTATGGCACAGCTGAAACTATAAAATGTTATGGCAAGTTAATGCATTCTATCAAAACAGAAGCGTGTAAAAGCATAGATCTTTATTTGCGAAGTTTATCGCGCTCTTTTGCCATTCAGATTATAAATAAAATGCTTGAAAGAAAAACTAAGTGTTTTGTCCCAAGAGGAAATGTTGTGTTGTAATAATGTTTTCTTAATTAGGCCAGAATGTGTAGAAATGAATTTTGTAGTATTTGTATTTCCTTTTAATCCTCCAGGAACCACATAGTTCTAGGCAGTGCCTTGCATTGAGATCTGGGCTCGCTCTCCCTTTTCTCCATTCCATTTTAAAACCCACTCTTTTATCGAGTGTTTAAACACACACACACACACACACACACACACACACACACACACACACACACACACACACACACACACACCAAACAGTGAAATAAAAAAGGCACGATTACAAAGTTACTTCCAAGCCTTTGTTGAAAATAATACTCTTTTAATTGGGTACTTGCAAGACTGGAATACAAATCATTAACTGTCAGAACCTGGTTCAATCGCCTTAGGATTTAAAGGAAGTTTCACCTGGAGATAACTGGCAGACACACACACACACACACACACACACACACACACACACACACCCGCACCCCCACAACACAAGTCTCCTGCACTCTACTAAGTTAAAAACTAAATAAAGTATGACTTTATCATCTGGAGATTTATTAGCAATCCGTTTACCATTTCCAGCCATTCCCTGTTAAAAGCAATTGAAAGTCTTAGACATTATTATCTTGTTATGCCTTTCCATCTCGACCTTATTTTCTTCATTTGCAAAATATGATATTTAGTCCACCCGGACTGATCTCAGGATTGCACTCAGAAGCTGGGACAACCCACAGGGAGTGGGGTTAGTTGAAATCACTCGCCTTCTGCGTCTTTTGGGGGCTGTCTAGGGTTTTTAGACATTTGCATTTGGCATGAAAAGCTGGCGGTAGTGTGTTTCATCGTTAGCGGGAACATCCTGGATGGGCTCAGGGCATGTTTTCGAGGTTGGTTCCCAAGGCCCGTGGCCTGGCGTCCTCATAATGGATTATCCACAAAGGAAAGAGACCTTGTCACCCAAAGAACACAGGAAAATGGTCAAGTAGGTGAGGGGAAACTCAACAGAGACCTATTACATTTATTGGACATTAAAACGGGAGCAGAGAGGGGAAAAATATGTGGGGGACACAAGGTGGTTGGTGGTGTAACGCAAAGCGGCTATAGAGCGAGCTTCAAAAATCAGGAATGTTTTCCGATTCACACTCGACTTGCTCACATGCCTCGGGACGGTTCCCTTTCTCGTCGCTCCCATGCTAGGATGAACCTTCTTTTTCTTTTGGAAGAATTAGAAACTTTTAAAACTGAGTCCGGCGCCTGCTCTTGGCAGTAATTACACAGGTTTGGCGGATGAACTAGTGGTTAACAGGAGATGGGTGCTGCCTGCAGCTGCCTGGAACCGGCGGGATCCGAACGCCCGCCCGGAGGCTCAATGGGGGGACTCACGGGCGTCGGTCTCCCGTGCTCCGCCCGGGGCCACTGCCTGCTTTGGTCCGCTCCACACCGGGGCTGAGACCCGGGAGCCGCGCGTCCTGCCCGAGGAAATACCACGCACCCCAGCGTTAGTCCTCCTTCCCGCCTTGGAACATTTCTGTCCGCTTTTCTACTTACTCTCTCAGCATTGCTAATGCCTCCCTCCCCACATTCTTCAGCCTCCCCCCTGCGCTTGGTACTGACGTCTATCAAGGGTGAAATGATGGAAACTATATTCATGGGCATGATTTCCATTAAATATCAATTAACCTGGGAGCCTCAGCCAGGCATGCAGTGCGTCAAGGGTAAATGTACATCTCATTTCCACAAGGCCCGCTCGGCTGGAAAAGGGTTTAGATTCGCTTTGATAATGCCAGGTTTGGGGGTCACCCTTGTGGCTTTTAATCAAACCACTTGGATAGGATCTAACTTAAAAAGTACGGTCCGTTCCGTCTACACTGCTTGACCATGTTCCCTGCTCTGCGCCCGCATGTCCAGAGGTGCAAAAGCCACAGCCAACTTCTGCGGGGCTGCTCCAGGGGCCGGAGGAGGGAGTCATTTGCTCTGCACCCTCCTGGGAGTGGCCTTCCTGCCTCCTCCGCCCCCCCTTCACCTCCCCAAGTGTAAGGCACCGCTGCACCCCCGCCCCGCCGGCCGCTGCCCACATTCCCTCGGCCCCGGGGGCACGGCGAACCCTTGGCAGTGCGGCTTTATGGGCCCCCTTTAAGGCCGGCGGAGGCATCTCCCGGCCAGTGTGAGGCGTCCCATCAGGAGCAGCGGAATCGCCTCGGATCCCTCCGCGCGGTTATCTCGCCCCCATCTGGCTCCCTCTCCGCGCAGTGGCGTGGTGCGAAAATGCCTCGCCGGGGCGCACCGAGTCGGCAGCCCCGGCGGCGGCGGCGGCGAGAGCGGTGGGAGGGGGCCGCGGGGGGGGCGAGGTGAGAGGTGGCGGGCAGAGGGTGTTTTTTTTCTTTTCCCTTCAGAGCGGGGGTTTGTAAACCGAAGCCAAAGAGTGTCCCCGTGGGCCGGGCGCACTTTTTTTTCTTGTCCCGGTGCGCACAGGGCCGCCTGGTGCCTGAGAGGAAACTGGAGGCAGCAGGGCAGGTCACCCGGGGCGTCGGCGATTAAATTGCGGTCGAGCCGGCTCGCGCAGAGAGAGGCCGGGAGGGCGGTGAGCGTGGGGGCTGGGTGAGGCCCCGCGACCCGCGAGAGAGACGGCGCGAGGCCGAGGCGGCAGGCTCGAAAGCCGGGCATGAGCGCCCAGTAGACGAGCGCCCGCGGCTGCCGAGCCTCAGAGGCCACGCGCGGGCGGGCGGCAGCAGCAGCAACGTAACCCGGCGGCCCCAGCGGCGTGAGCAGCCGCCCCAGAGGCCCCCGCGGCAGTGCAGCCGCGCAGAGGCGCGCTCCCTGCCTGCTCCGCTCCGCCCGCCCGCCCGGGGCCGCCCTCCCTCGGTCCCCGGCCGCCGCCGCCCCGATGAGCTCGTACTTCGTGAACCCGCTGTACTCCAAGTACAAGGCGGCGGCCGCCGCGGCCGCGGCTGCGGTGGGCGAGGCCATCAATCCCACTTACTACGACTGTCACTTCGCGCCTGAGGTCGGCGGCCGCCACGCCGCTGCCGCCGCCGCCCTGCAGCTCTATGGCAACAGCGCCGCCGGCTTCCCGCACGCACCCCCGCAGGCGCACGCGCACCCGCACCCGTCGCCACCGCCCGCCGGGCCGGGTTGCGGTGGTGGGGGCGTCCCGGGCCCGGGCCAAGACTACTTCCACCCCGGCGGGGGCAGCCCGGCCGCAGCTTACCAGGCCGTCCCCCCTCCTCCTCCGCATCCTCCGCCTCCGCCTCCCCCCTGCGGCGGGATTGCCTGTCACGGGGAGCCCGCGAAGTTTTACGGATACGATAACTTACAGAGACAGCCGATTTTTACGACCCAGCAAGAGGCCGAGCTGGTACAATATCCTGACTGTAAATCGTCCAGTGGTAATATTGGCGAGGACCCAGACCACTTAAATCAGAGCTCGTCTCCTTCTCAAATGTTTCCCTGGATGAGACCACAAGGTTGGGACGCCGTTTTTTTTAAGCGGGGAGAAGGGGAGAAATCTTTTATTTCACGTTCTAGCTTTAAAACTCCCCTTTCCTCTCCCTCTACTACTTCTTGTGTAGCTACATATTATTCATAACGTACTACAGACTTTCCCCCTCTTAAAATAGAAACCAAGTAAAGATGATGGGGACAGAATAATTGTGAAGACCTTCTCTCTCTCTCTCTTGCCTGCACATCCTGTATATATCAGCTAAAGAGAGTTGTGCATATTTCATTCCTTAGACCCATGCCAGAAACGTCCAACAACCTGCAGAGGCACCATTACATTTTTAAAAACGTTTATTTTCCTCTTTTGTTTTAATCAGCAGCTCCTGGTAGACGAAGAGGAAGACAAACCTACAGTCGTTTCCAAACCCTGGAGCTGGAAAAGGAATTCCTTTTTAACCCTTATCTGACCAGAAAGAGAAGAATCGAGGTTTCCCACGCCCTAGCCCTCACCGAGAGACAGGTAAAAATCTGGTTCCAGAACAGGAGAATGAAATGGAAAAAGGAGAACAACAAAGACAAGTTCCCGGTTTCGCGACAAGAGGTGAAGGATGGGGAAACTAAAAAGGAAGCCCAAGAGCTGGAGGAAGACAGAGCTGAAGGCCCAACGAATTAAATTCTACCTTTAAAATTCTACCATTGACTATTAAAGCTAATGATCAACATATGCTGGTGGATACCACCAATTTTCTTGTTGGAAAAACTACCTGTATTTCAAGCTACCTTCATGTCACTGCTCTTGAGGTTTCTGCTCTTTGAGAGGGATTTGGGTGTTTAAAAAGTTTCTAGTGTGATATAGAAGCAGCACTTGAGCTGTCCTATATAAGGGTAATTTGATCTTACCTTGTAGCGATATTTTTATAATGGTAGTTTTTTAATGTCTGAGCTAGTGATTTGCCTCAACAACATAAACTTCCTAATGATTAGCACTAAATAATTGAATATAAAATGCTTTATTAATCAAACAAGTGCACTTGAACATTTTAAATCTTTTCTTTATGGTGAGTAAATTAAAAGAAGTTTATTAATTTTTTTAAAAAAATTATGCCTGCAGAATATTTACTTTATTTTGATTAAAATGTATTATTTATGTTTTTTTTCTTTCTGCTTTTGTAATAATGATTCGGGTGCTTTTGTTTACTCCTAAAAGGTTTCTTTATTTTGTAAATGTAGTATCTCTGGGAAAAGTCTGGGCCAAATATTTGAAAAGCACATGTTAGTTGAAGAGTGTAATGTGTAGTCCGGCTCTGCAGCTTCCTTAAACTTGGGGAAAATGTTGGGCCAGTGACAAAAATTTCAGGGCAATGTCAAAGTTGACATTTAATGATTTTTCTATAATCTATACAAATTATGGCAATGTAATCATCTAGAGTGAATGAATACTTGAAAAGCCAATTATAACATTTTCACTCATTAACTTTTCACTCTGGCAAGTCGCTTTGTGGAATGCCTCTGCTTTGTCAACTTGCTTTCGTTTTGAACCGCGTTTGGTATCGCCTGAAATTGCTAGGTCTCTATGCTGTAGTCACCGCTGCGATTCCGTTTTTTAGTAGGTGCCATATTTATTTGTATTCCCTTCGCTCTGTTTGCACGCCCATTTTGAGCCAACTTGCAGTGTGTGTCTCAGATGTCGGTTGGTACGTCCTCTGTTGTTCTCCAGGATGGTCTCACCTATTTGAAACAAACCCTGAGAGCAAATGCAGAAAAATCCGAGTGTAAACAACCGCTCCAGAACATAGCTAGCTCTTTAATAAAGAAATGAATCTTTTTCTAGAGCTAGTGTCTTTGAGCGCCGCAAATAGCCCTTTTCCTGAGTCAGAAACAATTGTCTGGGCTCACTGAAGGCAATGCCCCGCTAAAGCTTCTATTTGCTAAAAAGGAGGTGGGGGGTTATATGCGCCCATGCTATAAAAATAAATAAATAAATGTAGGGGAGGGGGCGCTCTCTTTCATTCCAGAGAGGACTGGCTAGGCTATCCTAGCTTCATTTTACTTCAAATAACCTTGCTAAGATACTGTGAAAGCTTTGAACTTCACAAAGGACTCGAGTTGTAGGCCCAGTGGGACGACCCGGAGCCAGGTTACACCACAGCTTATTCTGCTGAGCCCACACTGATGCTGGGGTTTGAGATCTGTTATTAACAAGATATCCATTTTCCATTAGAGGCTGCTCCTGCAGCTGCCATTTTATGAGAGAAAAGGAGGGGGAAGAAGGGTAGGAGAGAACAGGAGAAATTCAAGTAAACTAACATTTCTCCCTGCAGAAGGGAAAGCACCTTTGTCAGGTAGACATTGAAGAGCTCTTTGCTTTTTCTAGATGCGTTTATTTTTAAAGAGGTACATTTTAATTTCCAGAGTGGCATTTATTGCAGAGGTAAGAAAATGGAATCGTATAGTATTAGGCCTGCATGACCCCCTCAGGCATCTGCGGGCTGTTTGCATGTGACCTCAAGGACCAGGGAAATGTTGGCATTGATCAGGCCAGCGGCGAATCACCACCTGACTTTCTATCCATGGAAGAGGCTGTAGCTGTGGCATTAGCTGACCTGAGCCAGGAAAGACAATTTTAAGTCACGGGTGGCTCAGGGCTTAAGAAACATTTGCACGAGGGGAGACAGCTGCGAACGTGCATGCTGGATTTGGAAACGTTTTGCACTGTGTGCTGCCTGAGACTCTGCTGTTGGTTGACACAGAGCAAGGATGCCAAGTACCTTAAAGGATGGCTAAGGAACAGCCTGGGGGTGAGGGGACGGCAAGCTGGCCAGAGACTGGTGCTGGCTAAATTCCAGCTGCCCTCCATGTAAGGGATTCCTCTGTTAGCACAATTTGCTGCCTTAAGAATACTCCCCAAATATTTTTAAGAGCCACTGATTTGGGCAAAAATCAGGTAGGGGACCTGGTGTGTGGATGGATGAAATAATGGAACGAAGAGGAGGTAAAAACGTCTTTATTTCCTCTGTGTTCTATGCTGCTCTGTAAGTACTGTACCTCTGGCCCCATCATCATCCTAACCACATGGTAAAATTGTAGCTCATGTATAGAAAAAGACTCTGTTGCAATTCCTGGTATATTTGAGAGTATTTGTACATATACAAATTTGGGGGGTTTTTGGTATATATTTGGTAGATTTGTACATACACATAGATTGCACATGTGCAAAAAGTGTTGGTAATAAATGTAGGTATATATGTTTTCTTTTGTAGATGGGGAAAGCATAGATTTATCTCCAAATAAAGAGCTTGGGGAATTACACATCACACACACTCACCACCTTTTTTTCTTACAGTGGCTAGAAACCCACCATCCTGGTGTTTCATGCAGACAGACTCACAGTGACGAGAGCAGAAGGTGCCTTTCTAATTGGCTCAAATCTGTAAACATTTGAAGGTTGCGGCAACAAACGAGCAAACATTTTTGCTGCAGAAATTTGCATAAACCTTCAAAGAACCCTTTGCAAACACAGGCAACTGCTTTTCTGCCCTGGACTGCTTAGGGAATCTTCTTAGAGAGGTCTGTAAACCATTTAGAGAAAAACAGGACCCTCTAATGTTAACACTGAATGAAAGAACCAAGCCTTCTAAGTGATTTAGGTTCTCAGTTTGCAAGGACCAGAAACACAAAAGAGGGTTTGGGTCTCAATGTTTCCTAGAGAAAAGTCAGTTCAGGGACTGCCATTTTGTGAGGTTCTACAAAGCCCAGGACATCCCTTACCTCTGCACAGGGAGAAAAAGTGCAAATGTGGCTGCCTTTTCAGTGCAGAGAGTCTTTTCCTAGCCTTTCTTCCCCAAGTTGAAAAGGAGGGTCATAAAACTCTGCTTTTATTTGGAGAGAGGAAAATTGACAATTGAGATTATGTCTCAGAAAATTTTAGAATTGAACAATCCCTCTTCAGTTCCACATGTATAATAAACCAGTGTAAATAAAATGTTCTAGTTAGGGAAGGCCAAACAGCTTGCCCCATTTTCTGTGTATTGAAAAACATTGTCTTCTTATTGTTCAGTGCAGAAGGTGTTATTTCACATCCAAACTTCTGTCTTTTACTTCCCCCGTTTGCTGAATCCTTGGACATCTGGGGGTGAACAGGGGGAAGAGAGAGAACATTTTAATGGACCTTGGCTGCTGCTATGGTTCCCTCCAGCAAAGTTAAAACCCACTGACTTTTTCTAGAAAGAATATGACTTTTGCTGACAGATGGCAACAGAAGTCCTTTAATCAGAAACATCCAAGGTCATCAGAACTTTTTCAAGGAATATAAATGGCTATCTCCAGAGGGTTTTGTGTACTTCCTGCTTAAGTCCACATCCACTTAATTAGTTACTGGGTGTGAGAATGTTAAATAGCAGAGAACTTACACACAGACATCCAATGTAAATATTTATAAACATATTAGAAGTCTAAAGACAGTGTCCTTGAAAGGATGGGCGGGGGAGGAGTTACCTCTTTCCGGCAGGTTTTGAAGCTTGCATGGCCATGCCCATGCATTAATGATGGGGGGAATTGCTGTGGCCAGCCAAGGACATTTACTTTCAGCCAAGATTCACTGGAGCAACTCCTATCAGAGGTGCAAAAGGGGATGTGACCCCTGCCTTTGAAGAAAAAATTACTTTTTCCCCCCAAGGATAAAACCGGGGAGTCCCTCTTTTCCTGAATAAATGAAGCCTCTCTCCTCTTCAATGCTGCATTGAGCAGGCTTTATAATGGACAAACATTTGGGGGGCCAGAAAAGAGGGGAAAACTAGAATTAAATTCCATAGAAATGAGAATTGCACTTAGGGGAGACTTACAGCAAGGGGTTTCAGAGGGAGTTCAGAAAGATTGCTTCTCCTCTAACCCAGGGCTGACCTGGAGGATGTTTTCTGCCCAGATAAAGGCCAGGCATTGGGGGCTCAAACTGTTATTTTGGAGAAGTTGACAAGTATCTAAAACCATTTCCAGCCTTTGAGCTGGTTGGTGACTGTCCTACCCCAGAAACCCCAAGAAACGGGAGGGATCCCAACTTATGTTGGAGAGGGGTTAGGGAGGAGAGCTTGATTTCTTGGCCTGCAGATCCTCAGTTTCCAGTGCAAGATCACTGACGCTGGCTTGCCAGGAAATTAGAGGGGCAAAACCCGAAAGTGCTTGGCTGCCTTCCAGAGCGGGCCTTTTTGGGAGGGGAGGGGAGGAGAAGTCGAGTGCCCCCTGTAAGGGGAGATTTGGAGGGAGGTGACTGCCAGGATCACCAATCTAAGTGCCTGGTCAGTACGCCGCCGTACACCTCACTCATTTTCCTTCTAACATAGAGTCATCCCAAAAAAGAAAAAAATAATTCCTAGAAAAGGTGGGAGAGAACCAGAAACTATTGAGGCAAGAGAGGCAGAGAGAGCAGAGGAGAGGAGAGCAGGGAGGAAGGAAGACGAAGAAGAGAGACAGAGGGAGGAAGGAAGGAAGGGAGGGAGGGAGGGAAAAACATGGCGCTTGCAAGCTGTACGTGCAAAATCCGCAAGGAATTGCAGTAAATTCCTTTTTGTTTGAAGAAAATTTACAACTTGGTAATAGACCTTTTTATGACCTATTTGCGGTCGTCATTGGCTGCGGCTGGTCATGTGCAGGCGCCGCTTGCCTTCACGGCCCTTTTCCTGATTTCCCAGGCGAATTTCCCCCCGCATTCTGCCTTCCTAGAGCCTCACCCCCTCTTTTTCTAACCTTTGTCTCTGCAGAGGTGGGCTACAGTCGTCGGCAGCAGGAGTGCGGGGTTCGCGGCGGCCTCGGCACCCACCCGGCGCCCAACTTGGCCCTTACCGTGGCTTCGCTCCGGGCTCACCGCTGCCGCCTCCGGAGCCGGTGGGGAGCCCGGAGGGCGGGAGAGCCCGGAAGAAGCCCCAGGCGCCGAGGCCCCCGCTGGCGCCGACACCGCCCGCCAGAAGCAGCCGGCCTGCTCCGGGTGACCGCAGCCGCGCGGTTCCGACGCGACTCGTTCTCTCCAACATGAGCGGGTCCCTGCCGCCCATAGAGCGTGTAGCCAGGCAGCGCCTAAAGGATTACAGCAGCCGTCCCGGCCGACCCCCGCCTCGAGATCGGCAGTCTCCGGGTAAGAGTCGCCCCGTTCCCGCGCCACCTATGCTTCCCGGAGACCTGGGGGTGGCTGTCTGCGTCCCCCTGCTCCCTAATCACTCCATCTCTAAGCAGGTGTCCCCAAGCGTCCCGGGTGGGGTCTGGCTGAGCTCAGAAGTCGAAGGGAAACCCCATTTCCTGTGGAGATTTCGAGAGGTGGATAGCGGTAGACAGGATCCCACTGCCTGTATCGAGAGCCCCTCGATGCCCCAACCTGGGAAGAATGTGTAGATGGTTCCTGGACGTCTCAGCTTTGCTGGGGGTCCCTAAAGGCACTCTGGAATATGGAGCAGAGTTCTGCGGTTTGTTTGTGGTCAGAGGTACCTGGGAGGCAAACAGGTGTTTTTTTGAGGACCGGGGCTTGGGGTGGGGGTGGGGTGGATTCTGTGTATCCAGGATGTGCTTGGTTTGTTAATCTAGACTTTGGGTGATGTTGACTAATTTCTAGGGTTTATGGTTTATTGGGCCTTGTGATGGGATGGAGTTTTAAATATTTTAATTTTTAAACTGTTTCTCTAGTTCTTAGTGAATTCTTGGTAACAACTCAAGAAAGCTTCCTCCCACATCTAATAATCTGAAAGGTGAATTTGGATTATTTTATGTCACAAAATGGATGCATATTTTGGTAGGTTATAGTATCCTAAAATCTGGTGCATGTTTTGGGGGAAAAAACAATTAGTCATTTCAGAAATGCGAAGCATATCTAAGTTCAAACATCGCATATGTTTCTTATTTGCCATAATAAGAAAAGTGTATTTTGCTCTTTAAATATACAACCCTGTTGTGGTTTTTGTTGCCTACAAATCAATATTATATAGCAATATTTTCCCCTCTACTTCACAATTACTGAACCGAAACATTATCTGAGTCAAAAGAAAATCTTTTGCTGAAAAATAAAAGCCATTTTCTTCCACCGATTTTCAAAGGTACTTGAAGATGTAGTTCTTAAATCCTATTGCCTATTTACTCGTGGACACGTTGTGAAATGTTAAAACCTTTGGACAATCTGCCGCATTGCGCATAGCCTGAACCTGCGCATGGTGGAGTATGGTCTTCAAAGCATCCAGTGGCAAAATCTAACAATGTTGCCCCAAATATTCCGGTGTAACCGTGTTGGCCATAAAAGCATTTCTGAACATTAAATGACATCTTTGTAGAAAGGTATTTTGTAGCAATTAACGATGAAATCGCCCTCGTTTCAAAATGGAGGGCCACGATTTGTGGCTAGTTGACGTCTGCGAAATTATTGTGGATCACAATGATCACTCACAAATAAGAAACTGTGAGTGTTTTTAAAATTTGTAATGTCTGTATTTTGTAACTGCTTCTCTACTATGGTACAATGGGTGTTGAGACTATTTTTTCATATTGATAAAAAGCATGATCTATTGAAAAACAGGCCCCTGGGTCGTGGGCTCTTAGGCCCTCCCCTGGCAGCTCCAGAGCCTAAGGAGCCCCTAAGTCGGCTGCGACCAGGGTGGGGGTGGGAGGAGCTGAGGCCATGATGACCAAGCCCTGGTGTTCAGAGGTTCAGTCATTTTTCCCTGGGCTCGGTCGGTGGCTAAACACGCCCAAGTGACTAGAAACCTGGGCAGACTGCAGGTCCGATTACGCAGCAGAGGGTGATGTCATGGGCAGATAGATATGGAGGACTGAAGGGCTCTTTGTAAGTCCCCGTGGTAGCATTAAGAGCTTATTGGAACTAAATGGTCGATTGCATCTAAGGGAATAAATATCTGCAAATCACATTTGAACTCAGGTCACTTAGTCCACGAAGAAACTAGTTAACACTTTTGCCACTGCCGGAAATGCTCCCATTGTCCCTGTTAACCCAGTAAAAAATAAATAAACAAAATAAAAAACACTTGGACCTTAAGAGTTCACAAGCCTGGGAGTGTAACTCTCAGCATCCTTGGCCTGAACCTCTATTTATTTATAGATCAGGGAGCCGATGGCATATCTGGGCCGTGGTGTCTACGGGTCAGGCTGTGAGCTAGGCTTGCGCTGTCCCCGAGGACCAGGAAAAAGAGCAAAGCTCGCTATTATAAATGTGGCCAAGCACCAGGCCTGAAAAACAAACGCATTTTTCTGTCAGCTGCTCCTCCAAATAAATATATTTCGCCAGAATTCTGTTTTCTGAGCTCGAGAAGCAGGGGAAATCGGAACAAAGACAGTATTTCACTCTGGGCTGGCAGGCAGCTGTTAAGAGGTATTTACGGCCTTGCCGCAGTGCGGCCGCCGGGCAGGGCACGCAGGGGCACCGGAAGCTGAGAAGAAGCCACCAAGAACTCGGAATTCCGATTTAAATCCATTTTAGGGCCATTTTTCCGGAATTGGTGTGAACTGATACCCTCTTTCTAGGAACTGGTCCCTTAGACTTGATAGTTCTGCAGAATGAGGGAGAAGTTGTGGTCTCTAAACGTAGGTTGTTTTTCGCCGCCTTGATTAATGACTCAGGAGATTCCGTGACTAGATGTGAAATTGCTGATCCAAATGACAACCTTACGAGTGTTCATTGGCAACATGGCGATTTTGCCGGTTCTGTGTAACATGGCTTGCAAATCAGAAAGGACGGTTGACGCTCTTAATACAGGTTTTCCTGGAAAAGAAAAGTATCTTTTCTGCCCCTTTGAGATAGGGCATCCAAGCTCCTCCGCAGGTAGGCGCTGAAGCAGTGCGCGGTGCCGCACACCGCACAGCGCAGCGCACGCCGCCCTGCACAGCCCCGAAGCGCCTGCCACGCACGCTCACCCGGCGTCCGGCGGCGCATGTGCAGTGAAATAGCCCGCCCGGGGATCCAACCAGCAGAGCACTATGGGGGTGAAGGGGCGAGTGGACTCAGAGCAAGATATAACCCGATCTCTCCACTCCTCCCTCTCTCAGGATTCGCTACTCATCTTTCCTTTATTCCAGCCTTCAATCTAAATATAGCTAAACATCTTGCCCTTGACTACGTTTTCAATCATCTTGATTCACCACCCCACTCAATTTAAATCTGTACTTTAGAAACTGTACAAGTATGAGCTAGTGGCCAAAGGGAAATCAAATCTTCTTTCAAGGTGTTAAGTAAACACAGACACACATACATATACTTAACACCCACCTTAAAAGATTGTGTGTGTGTGTGTGTGTGTGTGTGTGTGTGTTCCTCAGTTAAGTGTGTAGATTTTTTTCAGCCTGGTGCTTTTGCTTTGGGGAAAAAGCCTTTCCTCTTGGCGTTTGTTCAAACCGCCAAACTTCAGCCAATCCTTCAGCGGTACCCTTCCCGGATCTTGTTACGCCAGCGCAGCACGTTTGAGGGCTCTGCGGGGGGCCAGCGGCTCAGCGGAGAGCGGTCAAATAAATAAATAAATGAACGGACAAACTGGAGGGATTTTCCGCTTGGGCTCATCTAATTAATGGAGGATGCACGCTCCTGGGCCGCGGGCCTGTTGTCAGTGCTGGAGGGAGTGCAGTGGGAGGCGGTCTTTAGGGCCCTCTCCATTCCTCCTGGCCGCCGCGGGGGACACTGCAGGACTAGCTCACAGCTTCTGGGGCGAGGAGACCTCCGCCCCCAAGCAGAAGTCCCGGCCTCCGGTTTCCCGACCTGGCTTAGTCCCTCTGTTCAGCTGTCTGGTGCCTTGTCCAGGAGGAGGCGCTGTAGGACAAGCGTCTCGCGGCTGCGGCTGCGGCAGCGCTAGAGTTGCCCCGGGCGCGAGCGGGAGCGGGGAGGAGGAAGGGGAGAACACGTGACCACGCCCCTCCCTCTCCCCGCCCTCCACCTCGGCTCTCAAAGTGCTTTCCGCCTCTGATGAGGGTCGGCAACGCAGCGCCCAACTGCAGGGGCTGCATCCGGGGATGGGCAGCGGAGACAGTCCCGAGGCCCGGGCGCCTGAAGGCAGGTTCCGGGGTCGCAGGCCACCTCACTTCCTCCGCCTTCCCGGAGGGGGCGCGATTTTCGCGTGCTGGGCTTCTAAGAACAGGAAAGTAGAGTCCCGTGGTAGGGCAAAGCATGCCTAATTCGTGGGGTCCCAACGGGCCCCCTTGCTGGGCTGCTGTTCTTGACACTTTCCTTTCCCGTAATCCCTGGTACCCAGAATGGGCAGCCTTGAAAAGCACATAGTTCGGCGCATCCCGCAGGCTGACGAGCCTAGCCTAGCCTGGCTCACCTAGAGCAAGACCTGGGTCTGAATTTCTTTGAGGCTCCCTCAGAGCCATGGCCTATCCTATTGACTTTTCAACTTGAGAACTCTGCAGATGCCCATCTCTACCGTTTACCACACCACCTACACACCCTTTGGTGGGCTCTTCGGAGGCATTTCTTGCACCAGCAGTGGCACCCAACTTCAACAACTGGCTCTGATCCAACCCCACTGATCTATCCTCCATTTGTCTCCTGGCAACGCATTCCTTTTCTCTCTTTTCTCTACTTCAAGGCAGTGATTCTTAATGAAGGCCTGCATTGAAATCTTGTTTATAATGCAGGTTCTTGGGTCTCACGCCAGATTTCTTACTATATCATAATGTCCTGGACCTGCATTTTGTAAACAGTCTCCCCCAAGGGTAATTAGGATGCACACTTCGGTTTGAGAACTACTGGCCAAGGGTCCCTTCTGCTTCTTTTATGGTTCTTCTGTCTCCAGGGGCCAAGTTCCCTCTACTACTCAGGACTCCCCATAGTTCCTGGGGCTCCCTTTCTAATTGGGTTTTATAATGTCCTGTCCCATAGGTTGAGTAATTGCTCCCATTTGGGGAAAGTGACATTGATCCCTTGCTAACTTGGAGATTTCTGAGGTGAGTAGGTTCAGATTACCTTGGTTCAAATTTTTAACATTTACCTGCTGTGTGACCTTAGACAAGTAGGGAAAACTCTCTGGGCCTGTCTCCTCATTTGAAAAGTAGGGATAATAAGAGCACCTTCACCTGTTATGAGGATTTTTACCTACATAGCACTATGTGCCAAGCACTATTCTAACTGCTTTACATATATTAACTCACTGGTTAAGTACTTAAAAGTGTTTTAGCACATAACAAACATTCAATATGTGTTCCTTATCATCAATATTCCTTTTCTGCCCAGCAATCATGTCTAGACTTTTAGAGCTGAAAGAGACCTAGTTTACTCACCCAATCCTTGAATTCTATAGAGAAGAGAGGCCTAGGCTTTGTCACACAGGAAGTAGTAGACCCAGGAGAACATGATGGTGGGACTCTTCCTATTGTTGTAGTAGGCCTCAGAGGCCCTGACTTCTCAGGTCTCAGTGGCTGGCACATGTCTACAGGTAGACTTCAGGACCATACCAGGAGGAAAGTGGCCCTAGCTCCTCAGTGGGCAGATATCAGGTAGGGGAGGCCTCACACCCACACAGGCACATCCTTGACTTCTACAGAGGGCTTCAGGCCTTTCCAGAGAGCAGGCCCCACTGTCTACCTCCTGAAGTCACCTTCTCCACCACCATCTAGCATCATAACTACCGGGGCAAGTACCTTCTTTTACAGCCCCTGGGCAAATACTCTATTTTCAGTTTCTTGAAATTTGGGGCAAGGTGGAAAAACAGAAGGCTGGTGGGCAACAGCAGGGGAGACCAGGACTGACCAACTCCCCCTCGTGTTCCAAGGTTTGGGTTCCAGGGCCATGGTTGAGCCATAGCACCCAACTTGGGCCATAGTGATGCTTAAGGTGTCTTGGAGAGGCCTTATCCCAAAATCACCATCAGCCCTTCCAGCCCTTCCAATTTTGAAATTCTTTGTATCTTTTAAAAAGGGCTATGTACATACTACCTCAGGCTATAACCCACATACATGGGCACACCCCCTGCAACCAGATTCCACCCCCTTAACCCTGGCTTCCGTGACTGCTGCCTATAGACTTTTCCCAAGAGGGCCTCTGTAACCCTGGGCTAAGCTGCTTCTCTTGGCTTAACCAGGAGTCCACCTGGGTCAGATTTTCTCTCAAAACGCACATAGTCTCTTCTGCTATCCACCATGTCAAGTGGAATTGGGCCCATGGCATAGGGCAGCACTGTAGCCCCCTAACCACCCCCAACTCCTATGCCATATAACCTTCATTCTTGGTTCTCAAAAGACTTAGATGGCCACCCCAGACCCTGCCCTTCTTGGGACCACTGGAGAATTTTCCAGCCCCTGCCCCCACCATCAGAGATTCTGCCCTAGGGCCCATTATTTTGAGTCTCATCTCTCACTATTGATGTTTTCTTCTGCAGTCACCCTTTCTTCCCAGAAGACACCAAGCCAGAGCTCCAATGGGTGGAGTCAATTATAGGGAATAGGGTGGAGGTGGCAGGAGAAGTGTTCTTTTAGTAACACAGCATAGTGCCCGGAATATGGAATCATATTTCTCTCCTGCTTGGGACTCCCTGATCAGCCCTTCTCTGGTTCCACCCCCAGCCTGTGTCCCTAAGTGCCAGGCCTGGGCAGTCAGTCTCCTTCCTCCATTTATCCCTGGCCTAGGGAGAGTTCATCTAAAGTCCCATCAACTACTTATCCTGGTTGTGCAGACATTTAGTGTAAGGAAAGAGTTTAACACCACCTCTGGGCAAGAAAACTCTTAAAAGTCAGCATTAGAATATTCTTTACTGGTTCCACGTGGCAGGGGCCATTAGGGCTGGCAGAAGGCAGACCTCATTACATTTTGAATGCAGTTGATGCCTCTTCCTTCCTACCAGCCGCTCTGGCTTGTGTGTCAGGAGAATCCCTACAGAGACTCTATCTCATTGGTAGCTCTCTGGGGAGTAATTCCCAGGACTGGTTCTTTCCAGCCAAATGGGGAGGGACAGTGCCTAGAGTCTCACTTTACCCAGAAATGAGTTCCTTACAGGTTTTTAAGAAGGCTTTGACCTCTCCTCCCCTACCTCCTCTTTCATAACCACTACCACCATCATTGAAAGTCCTTGGGAAAACCCCAACAAATTAGCCTAAGCTAGTCTGCTGTTCCCCCTGGTGCTCAACCTTCATACTAGACCAGGGGTGTCAAACTGGCGGCCCACGGGCCGCATGCCGCCCTCAAGGTAATTTTTTGTGGCCCACGATGCTCTGAAATAAAATGAAAATATAACAAATTGCTATGAAGAAAATAGCGCTTAGGGGAGATGGAGGCAATACCGTATACACAATTCCCTCATTAACCCTTTAACTACTGAAGACAAGTATACAAAAAATTACCTCGAGGGCCGCATGCGGCCCGTGGGCCGCCAGTTTGACACCCCTGTACTAGACCAAGCTTGCTTTTCCCCATATCTGCTCTCTCATTCATCTACAGAAGCCCAGTACATGGGAGATTTGAGGTGAGGGGCAAGGGAAGATTGTAGGAAGGTGAATACTCTCCTTAATCACGTTGCCTGGCTGTCCTAAGATTAGAAAGTAATTGAAGATGCCTGCCTCAATGTCTTCCTTTCTTTCCTCCCATTCCCTACACATAGCTAGTTTCCTGTTTCCTATTATCTAAATATACAGAGTAGGCTGTTTAGTTTCATCTTCTTATGTAAGCCACAATGAAGACTGCAAGCAAGTCCCAGTCACCATCCATTATTACCATTCATTCAAAAAAGTATCTGCTAAGCCCCAACCAGCTAGGTGCCAGGGCAGCCATTGTTTCATACACCATGTCCTAATCCTGGTCTTCGCCTTACTTTTACCCCACCCCCATAGAAAGCTCATCACAATTGCCTAGAAAGTTATACATCCTTTGACTAATTGTTATATTAACTTAAGGGAAAATAAAGAAAGCTTTTCCCACCCCCTCAAACTTTGATTATTTTTTACAGTGTTTAACAAGGACAAATTTTAAAGCTGCTCACTTAGTGCTGACAGGATCAGAAACGATTTTTTAAACGGTTGATATTTACTCATGTTTTAAAAACAAATGCTACCAAGTGAAAAAAAAACCCCTCCTAAGTTGTTAATGGAGGAGCGGGGTGGGGTGGGGGGGTGGATGCCATACACAGTCTGGGCTTACAGCCCCCTGCTTTCTAGCTAATGAAAGTCAAATCAGGAAATGGGTTTAGAAATGCACGGAGAATAGGTGGAAATTAGGATGCAAAGGGATCTTTGTAGAGAGGGATCTCTTTCATGGGCTTACTGGGACTTGCAGATATGAGAACTTTTGCAACTAAATTTGATTTAGAAATCATATCTGTATGTGCTCACCAAATTTACACAGAATGTCCATTCTTTTCATTGGAATCATAAAAACCACACATTTTCACACTGTTTGGTGGCAACTCTGTTAGGCTATGGAAGGATGCTGGGGGTCAGTTCTCTTTTTATTTACTCCTGTTGGTGGGAGCTGAGGGCATCTTTCCCACCCCACCTCCCCCAAGCATAGAATATCACACTCTTCCATAGAGCAGCGCTTTTCGTGGCTTTCTCAACAGGACAGCACACTCCTCCCTTTAGGCTCTCCCTCTGGTGGGAGTGGCACTGCAGGAGGGGATAGGACCCACCCAGGTTTGGGCCCGGGACAGGAGCGTGAGCTGGGAGCCCTGTGGTTGGGGAATTGTGGGAGTGGGGACATCTGACTTCCTGGGTTTGGGTTCCTTGAGAGCTTCATTTGCTTCCTCACACCCTCTCCCCTTCACACCAGGGCTGTTTTATTGTTTTATAACCTTCTTTAAAGCTTCAGTTGCCAAAGATTCCAGTGGGGCTATTCTCCACTTTCTCACTTTACCAAACCCCAAGTCTTGCTGTTTTAAGCAGTTTGGTCACTTGCAAAGGCTTTCCTTTTAGATCTAAGCAAATTATAGAAACCTCTAAGCATGTAGCTACCTTCGACTTTGCTGAGCCCATCCACAACAATACAGAGCCAAGTGTTAGCTCCAACTGCCACCCCACCCCCAAGCCCACCCAGCCTCTCCCTAACCACCTTTTTTTCTATTGAAGCTTGAACAAAATCTCAAATAACTTCTGGTATAAGCAGTAAAAAGTGGCCTTTGGCTTTCCTCTTTGTTTATTTACCACATCTAGAGCTAGAAAATGATTGAAATAAAGGAGTTGATGGTACTCACAGTGAATGCAGCCAAAGAATCATAAGACATGCCCAAACCAGCCTTTTCCAAATAGCACTATCTCCCAACTTAAACAGATGTCTCTGAAAAGATGCTATTTGAAAAGCCCGGGGTATTGATATGAATATGACCACCCCCACACCCCCCTGCATCTTGGATATTTGGAACTATTTAAATGTGAGGGAACAGTTGCAGTGAACCTTTATTTAGTGAATAAAAGTTTAAAGCCAAAGGTTATTTATGGTTCTGTAGAGATGGGACCTGAGTGGCTATTTACAAGCACGTGATTCCAATAAACTTTGTTTTATGGCTTGAGAGTTGACAAGCCAAAATATAATTCCCACCATAAATTAGGTTAAGAGCATACAAGTGCAGATGCTTGGTTCCTGGAGCAGCGATAGGAAAGTGAGAGCTCCAGCTAGCACCCGGCTCAGGAGGCAGTTCTACTCCCAGCTCCCCTGCCCACTAGGAAGGAAAACCAGTAAGTCACTTATTTTTCTAGGACAGCTCCAGGGGTGGGGGATTTATCTGCCTCTCTTTTCCACCTGTGGTGGGGAGAAGTCCCATCGAAGTTAATTCTAATTTTAGCCTAAACCTAAATGAACAAATAGAGGGGGAATCCAGGTTTTCTCCCCTCCCTCTGGACACAGAAAGTTAGGAGTTGAGGGCTCCCACCTAGCAAGAGGGAATTACTGTGTCTCTCCTCCCATATGTAGCATCTGTTTCAGAAGTGGAATAAGACAGTGGTAGTCTAGGTGGAGAGAGAGAGAGAGAAAGGATAAAGATGGAGATGGCCTTGCCTCTGAGATTTTTTTCAGAGAAGGATGCCATCCTAGAATAAAACTAGAAGAGACTGAAAACTTAAAGCTGAACACCAGCCCCTGTGAGGACCTCTGCTTTGTAAGATTGCTTTGTGGGTTCTCCAGCAGCAATGCTGACAAAATGATTTCATATCCATAAAGCTGGATAACAATCTCAAGCATTGCCATTTACCTTTAAATCCATCGATTTTCCTCCTCCTAGGTTATCATTTGGGTCCTCATTTCCCTTGGAAATTGCTCTTTGTTTTCAATTGGAGCAGAAGTGGGAAGGCAAGTCCCAGCCAAGTCTGGTCCTTCTTTGGGAAGGAGAAGACAGGTTTGGGGGGCATTAGTTGGGGGTTGGGGAATTTGAAACTAATCTGAAACTGGGAAAGGGGGCTAAATTGCTCCCAACGCGAGACAACGGGAAGCTGGGGCTGGGGACAGATGCAGCGGCTGCTCCCTACCCAGTGGACCCGAGCCCACCCAGCCGATTCTGCACAAGGAAACACACAAAAGGCCCATTTACTACTCGTTTCCCGTTTTCCCACTGGGGAAACTGTTACAAGCAGACTGAGTAGGGCCAAGAAACCAGTAAGGTTTTGTCCAAGGGTGCGTGGAATGGGGGAGGTGATGGGGGCCATACTCTCCTACTCTGTGGATCTGCCCTTGAAGACTGCGGTCTCCCCGCTCCGCGGAAAACTTGGCGCAGTTCCTGGGGGCGGGCACCCGAAGCAGGGAGATCTGGGTATTGGTGGGGTGTCTGGGCCTTGTCATTTTTCTGTGTATCATCTATCTCTGCTTTATTATCCTGTGCAATTTAAGTGACCCCCATTTTCATTGCAACAGGTTCAGGACCACGAAAGACCGCCGCTGTAAGTACCTTCCCGTTTCTTCCGAATCGCGAGGAGGCGGTATTGATAGCTGGGGAGGTGGTGGGCAAGAGCCGCGCCAGGGGAGTAGGCGGGTGGAAGAACGGCCCTGCCTCCCCTGGCCTGGCGCTTGGAGGAGAGCTCGCTTTGGAGGTGGAGGCTCTAAGTTGAGTTCCTGGAAAGATTTTGGGGGCCTGGTTCACAGTCACCTAACTAAGGAAATGTGCCGCGGGCTCTCGCCCTTGTCTTCTTGGGCCTCCCAGGACCTTCTGGGCCTCCCCAGGTCTGTCCAGCTCGCACAGGTGCAGCGCTGCCACGGAGTACGCTTCTGTTAAGAGCTTGCAGCTAATTAGCAGCCCGCCCTATTAAGTTGCGGCGAGTATCGCCTTCTGCTAGAACCAACCTGCGAGACACCAAGACAACGCGATCTCCCTCTGCAAGCCAGCCCAGCTTAACCCGGTCCTGCCTGGCCCAACCTTCTCTTGATTTTTATACAAATAAGAAAGAAAGAGAGACGGAAAAAAAATAAAAAAACAAAACTTAACCCTGTACGGTGGGTGTGTTGAGTGGACCCGCTTCTGGCAAGGACTGTGAATTCTGAGCTTTAGGTAGAAGTCCCTCCTCGCCCCTCCCCCGGCCCCAGCCTCAGCGGTTTGGGCTCTGGGTTGGGGACATGGGCTGAGCGAGGAGAGAGGAATACGGCCCTTGTTGGTCACTTCTGCTTTACTGTAACTGCAGTTCGAGAATTTCCGAGCCAGAGCCGCTGGTGTTGCAGGCAAATATTGGGGGATGGGGAGAGGTGAGGTGGAGGCATACATTCTTGGGGTCCTGGGCTCGGAAGTTGGATTTTTCTGCGTTGCACGTGCCGCGGAAGACAGGTACATTTCTGAGGAGGCCCGTGACGTCTCCTGGAAGATTGTCTCATTAAGATGATGGTAGTGGCAGGAGAATCATGGAAAAAAACAGTGGCCCCTCCCTCACTGCAAAACGGAGATAGTTTTATTTTGATGGGAGATGGAATTTGCGAGAGTGGTAGGACTCAGGCACCCTCCCTCTCTGGTGAAACACCTTCTCTTCAGGGTGAGAGATGTTGGGACGTGGCTCTGGGTCAGATTTCTTTGCCCTCCAGGTTGGTCAGCCTTGTAGACAACCTGGGTGCTGCGCTGGCCCCCATAAGTGGAGATTTCACCAATACACAGTTCCCCTCTACAAATCATGCTAGCTCAAGTGACACAGGTTCTGGGCTCCAGGCTGGAAAATCTGGTGTCCTCAGGACCCCCTTGCCTTGCCCCTTTCCTGCCGCCACCCTAGCTCTTGGGTGCTTAACTCTGCTGAGGCTCCTTGCTTGAAAACCCACATTCGCACCCTGTAGCTGAACACAGCTCAAAATCCTGAGAAATCAAAAGCATTTGTATGAGCAGTTGTGCGGGAGGTGAATATTTAACGCTTTTGTTCATCAATAACTCGTTGGCTTTGACCTGTCTGAACAAGTCGAGCAATAAGGTGAAATGCAGGTCACAGCGTCTAACAAATATGAAAATGTGTACCCTCACCGGGTCCCCACCTGGCCCAGCAGGCTCCCCCAATTTGTCTGGATAAAGCCTAGGCCCAGTGTCTCCAGGAAGACGGTAGGGTTGGGAGCACTTGGCATTAGGGGAAGTTGGGGGGAACCTCCCCGGGACAAGGGAATTGGGCATGGGGCAACCTCAGAGCTCTTGTTAGAATTGGCACCTAGGAAGACCCTACAAAGTTGCCAAAGCACTGGAACCAAAAGATTGGGATGTAGGGTGGAGTGTGCAAAGTGCAGAGTAGAAGCAGGCAGACAATTTTGCCAGGCTGCGGGGACGGAGGGGAGTCTTCCTGCTCTACCCTATCAGGCCCAGGCTGAGGCTTGAAACTAATTTTTGAATGATGAGAGGAAAATAAAAACAATTTTAAAAATTGTCAACACCTCTGGCCTATGATCAGAGGTCCAAGAACCCCACTCCAGCCTGGATATCCCTCTGCCCCTGAAATCCATCAGGGCCCTGAGTGCCTCTGTGCTCTTGGTGCCCTGAACCGAGGGGTGAGCCCCAGACAGCGCTGAGGCGCTGGGGCGGGTGCAATTCGTGAACTTTTGTACTCTTGTGTGCTGCTGTCGGCAAAGCAAAAATAATGAAACTTTGTGATATGTTTGTAAATGATTTCGACTGACCCCTCGCCCTGCCCTTCACCATTAGTGTGCCGGCCCCAGCCCAGGGCGGCTCGGTGCCTGCAAGCAGCGCCTGCCTCGGGGGTCTGCAGCAGCAGCCGGATGGAGAGGCCAGCCGGGCTCAGGGCCCAGGAAGGTAAATGCGCGACTTCTTGGAGGACTAGCTTTGTCAGCCAACCTGGCTTGCCCTGCAGTGGATGGAGAATATTCCCCTGTTGCCTCTTTCTTCTGCTACTGAGGGCATTTGCTCCTTTCTGGAAAATACCACATGATAAGGGGGGGCGAGGTATTTGGATCCAGAGAGGGGGTAATAAAACCGCCATTTCTGGGATGGATTATTTTTTTTCTTCTTTCTTTCTTAAGAGACTGTTTTGGCTCCTTGGCTGCTGGGTAACACCCGTCCTGGTACAAGGATGGGGAACTCGTTGCTGCAAATTGCCACCCAGCCCTTCAGGCTACCTGAACCATCTCTGAAAATGCGGGTGGTTCCGAGGCCAGGGCTGCCAGCCGTCTGGGTACCCGATTTGGGTGGAACCCGGAGGTAGTAACGTTGTCTATATATACCCTGTAGAACCGAATTTGTGTGGTATCCACATAGTCACAGATTCGATTCTAGGGGAATATATGGTCGATGCAAAAACTTCACATTTCTCCGAAATAGCCTGAATCGGAAGGAAAGTCCAGAAGCATCCTGGGCGCGTCAGTTGCCTCTTTTTGTTTTATTACCTTGGACTCCAGCAAGATCGACTGAGCCTGGTGTCACAGAGCACCGTTTTCCTAGAGACTCTCCTCAACCTTTAAACAGAGGCTCTTGTGTAAACCCCTAGTTGGTTGCACGAATCCAGGGTGAAAGGGCTAAGTTTTGGGGGGCTGGGGCGTGAAGTGGGCGGCCAGGTAACCCCAGCTCTGCCCTGGAGGAGTATGAAGTCAGATGGTGCCAGTGAGGGGGCTGCCGCGTGGGAAGGAGGCACGATGGGAAGGCGTGCAGGGTCCTTTGGGGCTCATTTGGGTGAGGTACGGACACCCTCACCACCTTTCTGGCCCACCCCTCAGCTGTACCGTCCGAGGCAACGGGCCTCTTGTTATACTGTCAAGTCCCGGCTTTGGCTAGAAGCACCCTGGCTTGGGCACTCGCAGAATGCTTGGCGGTTACTCATTGCCTCAATTGATTCTGGCCAGCCAGATTGTGGTAACTTTTGGGTGACCCTGACGAAGACAAAGCCGGGACTCGGCCTTTGTATGGCAGAGTCCCCGTTCCTGTGTCTGGGCTAGAGCCTGGCCTGCCTGGGGGTACTCTGCCCAACTCAGAAGCTGCCTTGTCTACTACCTACCTGCCTTTTGGTGTTCTACACCCAAACAGATATGGGCATTCATCCCCCCTTGAACTGTACCCATTTTGGGGGGCTGCTTTCAAGTGGGGTGAGAGGGCACTTGAGGTTAGAAAGTCAGTGGAAGACAAAAGCTGGGATTACCTTTGAGGAATGAGGGTGCTGGGGGCTAGAACTATATTAACATATGATGGGGGCCCTCAAACGTGCCACAGCGAGTCACTTGATTACACGTATGTTATTTAGTTAAATTTGTAAAAATTATGAGATGCTCACCAACCCGGTGATAAACTCGCTCCCTCGCTATTGGCTGGCCTGGTCACATGGCCGCCAACTTTATTCAGTTGACAGCAAGTAGGAGGGCCCTATGGAAGGAGAAAAAAAGACAACACGAGAAAAATTAGTATTTTCTACCTTCTGAAATTAATGGCCATGAGTTCGTATATGGTGAACTCCAAGTATGTGGACCCCAAGTTCCCTCCGTGTGAGGAATATTTGCAGGGCGGCTACCTAGGCGAGCAGAGTGCCGACTACTACAGCGGCAGCACGCAGGGTGCCGACTTCCAGCCCCCGGGGCTCTACCCACGGCCAGACTTCGGTGAGCAGACCTTCGGAGGCGGCGGCGGCCCGGGGCCCGGTTCGGCGCTGCCCAATCGGGGTCACGGGCAAGAACCCGGTGGCCACTACGGCGCTCCAGGAGAGCCGTGCCCTGCTCCCCCGGCGCCCCCGCCCGTGCCCCTGCCTGGTGGCGCCCGGGCCTGCAGCCAGCCCGGCGGCCCCAAGCAGCCGCCCCCCGGGACAGCACTCAAGCAGTCGGCTGTGGTCTACCCATGGATGAAGAAGGTGCACGTGAATTCGGGTAAGGCGCGGGGCCCAGCGACCTCCGAGTCCCCACCCCAGCCCAGCGGCCTGGGCCCTGGGAAGGGATGCGAGTGGGTGAGGGCATGTGGGGCTTCAGTGGGAGCCGCAATTACTCTCTCCATAAATTTTTATAGCTGAGGGAGCTGGCCAGGACCATGTGGCTGGCTGCTTGTCTGTGGGCGAAAAGGGGGGTGGAGATGGGGGTGGGGTGGGGGCGAACTCCATTTTCAGAGCGCAAGGAGCACAGAGGAGAAGGGGGTTTCCAAAATACTTGGAAATTCCCGAGTTTGTGGTGGGCCTGGGAGAAGGGAGCACGGTTGGGGATCCCCACTTGTGAGTGTGAGGGAGTGAGTGGGTGTCAGGGTGTGGGTAGGAGTGAGCGTGTGCTCTGGGGAGAAAGGGCGGGAGGGAGGGAGAGCAAGCTTGGAGCTCAGGGAGGGCCTCGGGCCTCGGGGAGCGCCAGGAAGTGAGCGTGGTGGCTAGGGGCCTAACTAGTGGCCGGGCGCTGACCTGACCGCGTGCTGTCTGTTTTGTCTCGCAGTGAACCCCAACTACACTGGCGGGGAGCCCAAGAGGTCCCGGACGGCCTACACCCGGCAGCAAGTCCTAGAACTGGAAAAGGAATTTCATTTTAACAGGTATCTGACGCGGCGCCGTCGGATCGAAATAGCTCACACCCTGTGTCTGTCGGAGCGCCAGATCAAGATCTGGTTTCAGAATCGAAGAATGAAATGGAAAAAAGACCACAAGCTGCCCAACACCAAAGGCAGGTCCTCCTCGTCCTCGTCCTCCTCCTCCTGCTCCTCCTCAGCTGCCCCCAGCCAGCATTTGCAGCCACTGGCCAAGGACCACCACACGGACCTGACGACCTTATAGAAGTGGGGACCCTGGGCCCATCCCTTCCTGCACTCCCGGCTGAGCCGAAGCTGCGGGGGCAGGCCGGGCCCGCTGTCACCTCGCTGGGCTCTAAGGTACTGTGGGGTGGACCTGGGACAAACAGGCCGCCTTCGGACTAGGTTAGCATCTTGCCCGAGGGCAGCCCCCTCCCTGGAGCTGGGATGGGGGTGGGAGGGGGGCGGGATTCTCTCTCTAAGCATATTATCACATGGCAGGAGCTACTGAAACATAAAACCTTGGCGAGTCATTAAACTCATGAAAATCTCTGCTGTTGGATTTTGAATTTGCAAATGAAGGTTGAATGCTTTATCCCAGTGTGAATTTGAACATCCTCCCCCACCACACCCCTCCAGGGATCTTTGTGGTTTAAAAATGTGGGGGAGTTGAAGCAGAAGGTTGGCCACCCCTGTGCTAGGTGCTTTCATGGAAGCAGAAGAGCTGGGCCAGGATTTCTGAACTTTCTGGGTTGTCTATATAATTTCCAGTGTGAAAAAATATATATATTTTTTGCTCCTAGTGGCCCTATGCCCAAAGAAATGAGTCTAAGAAGGAAGTGGAAACGGGTTATTTTATGTTTAGATTATATTTGCTTCAATATTTATTTGTTGGGGAATGGAATACAGACATAATTGACATCTTAATGCCAAAAACCTTAAGATGGTGAAAGGGGCTGAGTTTCAGGGAGCAGAATCAGAGATGTGTAGACTTAACTTCTGGCTCTAACCGGCATTTTGAACTGTACCCCTCCCCACTCCGGGGGAAATATGTGTAGGGGACCCTTAACCCTTCTAGAGGGAAGCAAAGGGTCCACTCAGAGTTGAGTTCTTGAAAATATATTTTCACATGTGCTTTTTTCAGCATTGTGCTTACAACCAGTTCTGGGTAATTAAAGGAAAGGAAAAAAAGAAAGAAACAAATGGTCCAACATTTTCCTTCTGGGGAAAGAAAACAAAACCTCTATGTTCTGGATCATTAGGTAATGACTGAATTTTCTGTTCCAACTGGATTCCAAATGCCCAAATGCCCCACATAGTAGTATTTTATAGGAATTGGTGTATGGCCTATATTGAAAAGGGGATGTGCAGTAGGGAGAAAGTAGCAACATGAGGAAGTCTTGCTTTCAAAAAGAAAGAAAGAAAACTAATTAAACCTAGAAGTCCACTAAAGTTGGTCTTAGGATTTTTTCCCCTGAAGTTTTTATTTTTAAAACAAATCTAAGGACGTTTTTCTCAGCCCATTAATTAGAAGCAGAAATTGTATAAGTATAAAAGTTTTCAGGCCCTCTTTCTTGCCTTGAGAATAGTGGTTTAAAACAATCACTCAAACAACAGGAGAGATGTTCTTTAGTCATTTTTCTTATGCCTTGCTTGGGAAGGGTTCAAAGCTCATTTTTCTAAAATGCTGACCCTTAGGGATAAGGGGGAAAGAGAGAGTCAAAGGTAAGGACCAGAGTTCATATACTCAAATGAAACAAGGCTTAGGAAGTTTAAACCCCAAAGCCTGGGACTCCAAAAAGAAACCCCTGGTTGTAGCTATCCAAAAGTGACAAAAAGGGGGAGGAAGAAAGGGTGAGCTTGAAAGGGAGACTCAGAATTGAGGTTATTTTTTCAGTGCTTCAGAACACTTTGGAAGGTTACAGTGGTGTTTTTAAAAATACATTTAAGTGGAGGGGGGGGGGAACTTTCTCTGCAGGCATGTTCTTTGGTTTGGTGTCTCCTGAGAGCTGAGGGCAGGTATTCACTGGAGTCCCTAGGCTGAAATTCCACTTCTCTAAAGTATCTTCCAAGCCTTGGTCTTTTGTATTAGACCCTGGGGACAGCTCTTTGTTCCTCCTTGGGGTGAGCCTGGCTCTCAGACTTGCACATGGCAATACTTGAATATCGGCACGTCGGGATATTAAAGATGGATATTCCTGCATTATTCGCATCATTGTTTCTATGACAAAAAGCACAGAGTTCATACATAGTCAAGATGTCTTTTTTCTGACGCCCTCACGTTGAGAAGCTGAAAAGGTATTTTACTGAAGTTCGGCTAATTTACAGAATCAGGTTCATCCAGAGGACAAATTTTCTATTCGATTAGCTGTATTTCAGCCGGGAGGACTGACCTCTAAACCCTTAACCTTTTGGACTCTTAACTACCCTTCTCTTCTTTTTTCCCCTCTAACACGGAGAGCAGTCTTTGGATGTAACATTTGAAAAGAGCTGCTATACTTGGGCAAGTTGGAAAGTTGCTAAAATTCTTTCTGAAAACCCAAATCTGTGAATACGTTGAATTTCTCCTTGAGACGGGGAACAGTATATATTGTCACAACATCCAACTACTATATATTATAGAGATTATTATATAGATTTCCCCCTTCCCAGAAAGTTTAGGTTTCTCACCCCAGCTTCAGACCAAATGCCAAAACCACTTAACTGCCTTCACCCCTGCCCCAAAAGAGAGCCAAGAGGCATGTTTTGATGAAAAAAATCCAAGCTCCTTCTCAAACATGGCCCCACAATTTAGAAAAATAACTTAATAAAAAAACCCCAACTTCTTTGTTTATAAGTCTCAGCTCTCCCTCTCAGCTTCTAGGGATTGTCTTTTGAAATGTTAATGGAGCTTGGATGGCCCAGAGGGCAACCCTCAACCCTGAGGTCCCAATTGGACCCCAGTGTCCATTTGGGCCCACAGGAGTGGGTTGGGGAAGAAGCAGGGCCCCCCAACCACCTAAGTCAGGGAAGGAAGTGAGTTTCCATCTGGGAACATGCTCTGGAGAAAGCTAGATGTGGAAAGTCTCAGTGCCCATTTGCTTTTATTTGTTTCCAGTTTGTTCCCCCAAATATGAGCCAGAAGTGTTTGTTTTGGTGGTTTTTTTTGTTTTGTTTTTAAGCTGTGTTTGGGTCGTGACTGGGGTGGGGGAGTGAAGTGTTTGCTGAGGGCATTGCTCCAGACTCCCATCTCACTTTGTCCATTGCAGCCTTTTGTTGGGTGATGACATTGTCAGTCAGTCCATGGTGTCTGTTCACACAAGATGCTTTTTAAATAGAATTGACCGATGTTCTGCTGCCACTGATTAAAGTATTATTTATACTAATTGTTGCCTGTAGTTTTGATGTAACTCATTGATCTATATTTGAAATAATAAAAGGTATAGCAAAATTGCCCTCCTGTTTGGTGCCTCCACAGAAGCATTCTTCATTAAGTCTTATGAAAACTAACATTCAATATAAACTTTTAAAATTTTTCCTGCAATGTTCCTAGCATATGAAGGTTAAATTGTGTCAGGTGAAGCAATTCTATCATTATCCCCTCCCCCCATATATACATAGTTCCAATTTGGCCACCAAATTTTATGAGCATTGAAAAGCCTGGGGTTGAACTGAGGTTGCTGGGTGTTGGGCATTAGTTTTTATAAGGAAAATAAATTACTGGGCTTAAAAGAGGCTCCAGGTTGGCTTTCTGTGGGGCCCCAGTCACCCCCAGACTCCTTCAGGTATTTTTTTGTTATGTGATGGGTGAGAGACCTCCTCACCTCCAACTCTAGGAGTGAGTGTCTAGTGCTGGGTTCTGGGCCGACCTGGGACTGGCCAGTAGCTGCTCGGACACGACCCCTCTGGCCTCCAATCTTGGGCTCCTTCTACTTTTGCGGTGCTGCTCAGCCCCACTGGGGTCTCCAGCACCTGCCCCTCCTTCCCCCAGCGTCCCCTCCGCCCTCCAGACGACAATAAACACTCCCCCACTATAAAAAGTGGCGTGCGCTATTTTTATCGCGAGGGCTTTTTCACATCTTGGCTTGCCTTGAAGAAGGGCCAAAACAGGAGTCCCAAAGTAGATGGGGGGGGGGTTGCGCGCGACAGGAAATGAGCAGAATGCGTAAAATCAGACATGTGTACTTAATATATGGAAGGGCTCGACTCAGACGCGTGGACATGTGTATTTATAAGTGCACAGACAGAAGTTTAAATATTCAGACACATTTTATGATTGTCCTCTGCCTGTCTTCTGGCTAATGGCTCCTCCTGTGCCCACCAACACATCAATACGGCTGTATGTATTGAATCACGGGCAGGGATGAGGAGGAAGCGAGTCCATAGCTGAGCCCGCTTGAGTACAGTACAGTAAATCGGGCCCCTCGGCAGGCAGAAGGCGCTTCCCGCCCGCCCGCCATGTTGGGGAGCCCTCCCTGCCCCCCGCGCCGGGCTGGGCGGCCGGGGCTAGCCAGCAACCGGGGGAGGGCCTTTCATAACCCGGAGAATTTTCAAAGTGCGAGGAAGATGATAAGAATAGATTTCTACAAGTCCCGACCACGTGATTGGAGAAATAATTAATTCAGCACGTCCCTTAAGAAACACGGAGTCGTCATTAATCTGCCACGCAAAGGGCTCTCTCCGACTTGGAAAGTGCAGGGATCCCAAGAATATCACCCGTCCAGGGGGGCCGCGCGGCGCCCCCGGCCTCCACCCCCGGCCCCGCCGCGGGCGTGGGAGCGCGGCCGGCAGGTAAATATTTTGGCGACTTTTATTTCTTCAGATTTAAATCCTTAATGAACTTAGCTGTCAGGGCCGCTGACAAATAGTTCCCTTTGCTTCCTGATTTGGAACCGCGGGCCGGCGAGAAGTTGTTAGTGGCTTGGATGGTGACCTTTGGTTCAGCAAAGCTTTGCACTTATGAAAAATTACTGAGAGACCGAGTGTGTGTGTGTGTGTGTGTGTGTGTGTGAGAGAGAGAGAGAGAGAGAGAGAGAGAGAGAGAGATGCGAGGGGACAAGGGGGCGAGGGGGCGAGGGGCGAGGGTGCGCGCGGGCTGCTCGGAGACAACGAATTGTAAAACCCTCCCGGCTGGGGGACGCGCCTGGCGCACGCGGGCCGAGGTTGCCCGGTCGCCTGTGTCTACCGGGAACAATGGTCGCTGTCACGGCATCTGCCGCCTATTCTTAAACCGGTGAGAAAAGGCCCCAGCCCTCCTTTCAAGCGAGGCTCGTAAATTTTTCTTTGCGTCATAATAGAAGGCTATAAAATCGAGTTGAAATTTTACCCCAGGCAGGTTTTAACCAACAGATAATGATTTCCGAGTTGCTTCTCCCACTCCCCTCCCTCTCCATCCTAGCTCTGCAGCTTCTGTCACCCCAGCAAGTAGTTTTCCCTTCTTCCCTTTTATTTCTGTATTTTTAATTTTGCGGGGGGCGGGGGGAAGTTCTAAAATAAAGGTAGAGGGAAAAGGGAGCTTCCGCCGTAGGAGAAGACCTGGGGCGAGCAGAAGCCTGGAGGAAGGTATACGCGGGAGAGGCCAGGGCGAGATGCACGCCAAGGCTGTCTCTCCTGCTTGCTCTCATTTCAGCCTTTTTTCTCCTGCACGCCAAGGAGATTCGAGGTCCCAGAGCCACCTCACTCCCACCTCACCCCACCCCCCAGTTTCGGCTTGGGGCAGCAGCGGGCATTCCTCGCCTCTAGCTCGAAACTCTGGCATCCGGGGAAGAGAGGCTCTGTATTCACCTCCTTCCCTATTCGGCTTTGAGGATGATTTCCGGCGAGCTGAGGCTGGCTGCATTTGGTGGTTGTTTTGGGATTGTGTGTGTGTTTTGATTTCTTTTTTGGTGTGTGTATATTTCCCCGTCAGACAGAGACAAAGTTTCCTCCGTTATGAATTATACATTCAAACAATAACACATTAATTCAATTATTCAAAGATGACAAATGTTTATGTGCTTTGCAAGTGACTCCGGTGCAGATTCCGGGCTCTTTCTCTGAGCTGTTCGCGTTTTTCTCAATGAGAATTGGCTCCCCTCCCACCCCAACCCCACTCACCCCAACGCGCTTCGACATCCCCTGGTAGGCCCGGAGAGGAACCCACAAAAAGCCTCCTCAGCCCCACTGGCAGCCTGGCAACTAACAGCCTCCCAAGGCCCGGGCTTGGCGGGCACCGGCCCGGGCTATTTTATCAGTGTGACAATTGCCCGGGTTGGTGTGATAAATCATCGTAAGTAATTCCTGAAAGGGTGCGAGGCTGTTGGGGGCCGGGCGAGGACTGTAAATCTTTCCGGTTTATTGCTCTATGAACATATGCTCCGATTGAAGAAGGCTTAGATCCTTTCCTGGAGACAAATTCCCGCAAAGCGGCCCGCCTCTTTGGCTGGAGATTAACACTTGCTGCGGGCCGGCTGCTGGGCCCTTGGCGGGAGTCTAGGGGGCGGGATCCTCCTGGCGGGGTTGAAATGGGGGCACCCATGGTCTGGCTCCAAGAGGCTTCCCGACTGGGCCTCCAGCCAGGCCCAGCCAGGTGAACAAAAGGAGGGGCTCACTGACAGGTCTGGGACTTTCTATGACCTGCCCTCTGGGACTTTCTTGGCCTCTGGAATGGGATGCGGAGGACCTTACTGCCTTCTCCCCGGCCCTTCTGCGGCTGCAGGACACATTCGCCTTCACCGGTCCGAGGCCTTGTGAGCAGCAACAGGGTATCTGCTCTGTGCCCATTGCCACTGAGAAGCAGAGCTGGCCGTGAAAGCGAGACTTCGGGGATGGGGTGGAGACCCTTGCATGGTGTGGGATTCCGGGTGCGGGTCGGACTGGGGAAGAGTGTCGGGGTTCCCCAGGAGCCAGGAACTGGAGGCCACCCAGAGCCAGGAGTTGGAGGCCACCCACTGGCGTCCAGTCTGCGGGGAGCTTAACTCTTCTGACAAAGCAAAATTGCTACCTCGGAAAGTGCTGGGAACCTGTCCTGATTTAATATTTCTAAAACAGAAGCCCCCTCGTCCCCCAGATAAGCCCAACCAGGACTGATTCCGCAGTCCCCATGCCTTCTTGGAGGCGCCGCAGGAAGCGGGAAGGCGAGGCCTGGCCGTCGCTGGGCCTGCGGGATCCGCGGGCCGGGGCCGGATCGGGAGGCACACAGGTCACGGCAAACGGCGATACGGCATCTCGGCTGCTCCGCCGCGCAGGACCCGGGTGGAGTGAGTGAGATGCAGAGAGGGGAGACCGCTCCCTGCTCTGGCCGGCTGCGTTTGCGTCTGTTCTGGCTCTCAGAAGTGGCTGCTTGTCTGCGACGTCCGCGGAACGAGCCAAGGCCCCAAGCAGTGGTGATGTGGTGGTGGTGGGTTTCCCAGGGTGACTGGCCTGGTCTCTGAGCAGGAGGCTCCCACTTCAGGGCCGGAGCCTGCGCTGTGCCACAACGTAATCGCCTTGTCTGGCGAGGGGGAGAGCGGTGGGTCCGCCTAGGCGGCACATTGCCCGGGTGCATGCGGATGCGGAGAACTGGGCGCAGCGGGGGAGTCAAGGGAACCCTGAGCCTCTGGTGCTCCACAGCCACCTTCGGAGACTCCTCTAAGACAGGCGACCTCTAAAATTTCTTATCCCCAGACCAGTCTATTGGAAGGCTGGGCCAGGGTCAGAGGTCGTGGGGGAGAGAATCTCAGCGCCTCAGTCTACTGCCAGCGGCCAGGCTAGGTCGGCCCCTAGCAGTGAGATGGGGGTTTTCCTTCATCCCCATACCCACCCATGTCTGCCCCTGGAAAAGGGCCCGGATCCCACGCCTCCCGCCCCCTCCTCCCAGCCCCCAGGTCTGGCTGCGCTCCGGGGCTGGATGCTGTGAAAGTTTCAGCCTCAATCAGTACAATCTTCCCTCAGGGTCACGTGAACAAATATGCTCGCATTTGAAGGCAGCGTCTGTATTTCCCGACTATGAGGGGGTTTCCGGGGCTCTCTCCAAATCCAGAAAGGACCACATTCCGAAAGCAAAACAAACCTCGAGCTCTGAGGGGCCTGGGAGGGCTGGGCAGGAACCCAGCAGTGGGTGGGGGCGCGGGTGGCCGCTTCTCTGGGCCTGGGAGCAGACAGGCGGGCGGGTGGACCGACGGGCGCGCAGCGCAGGCTAAGCCAGCTCGGGGACTACGAACTCGTTCCTCCTGCTTTTATTGGTAGTTGAACCTCAGCCTGGTACCGTTCTACCGGGAATTCCGTGTGCTCGGGTATATGGCCGCGTCTGCGAGCACGCAAGACCAGGGTTGGGACAGTGTTGTCTGCAGACAAAGGGGGAAGGCTAGCTCTGCCCCCCACTGGCGCCCACTCTGAGGCTGAGGACACCAGGTTTATGATAAATTGGGATTCAGGTAAGCAATTGCATGACAAAATGGAAATCTTTGGGCACAGGGCTGCTTGTTGCCCTGAGTGGGATACTAAATATGATTTATTTTGTGTAATCTGTGATCTTGATTATTGCCAATTGGTGAGGCAGCCGGCGTAGACCTAGATACACTTCTACATATACATCGAGGACGGTGATTAATCGTAATGAGGCGCGCTTTGTGGGAATGCTCCCCGCCTACCCAAAGGTTAGGAGGACACACTACCTTGCCAGGCTTGGAGGGTGACCGGTGGCATGGGGTGGGGGAGAGGAAGGTGGCAGTTTGAGGAGAGGGTTAGTGAGGGGGTTGGCGGCTGGAGGAAGTATTTTGGGGGTAAATGTGCAGTTATGAGAATGGGCTGAAAATGAAATGAATAAAAAGAAACTTTTTTTTACACTGTCACTGCCAAAGTGAGATGGAGCGTCATATTAATTCCGTGTCTTGGGCTGTCGGGCTGGGTGCAGGCAGGTTGATTTATATGTATTGAAAATAAACTCTGTGGCCAGCCAGCTCCTTGCATTGTTCTGGGAGCTAGCTGCACACACTCAAGCCTTTATCTCTTGCTGTTGGCTTAATTTTTTTTCTCGGAAGGTTAAAATGCTACTCAAGATTCTCTTCCCAAATTCAAAAGAACCCCCAAACTGCCCAGAAGAGTTTGGGAGCCTTCTCCACATTCCCCTTCACTAATCAAGGGTTTTGACTGCAATAGTGGCAAAGAAAAGGTTTAGGGCTTCTGGGTCCTCCCGGAAGAACCTGGAATGAAAGCTAAATCGTATTTAACTCCTGCATCCCATCCATCCTTTTGTTTACTATGTCCTGCGGCTCCTGCCTGGGGGAGGACAGGACAATCCATCCTGGGTCTTCCGGGGCCAAAGCCTGAGTAAGTAGTTACATGAGTCGGACTGAACCGCTCCACACTCATGGGAACGCCACAGGGCCAAGTCATACAGGGCCTCTGTGGGCAAGGGACCCAGAAAGCAAGGAGCACTCCCTTAGCGTAGGCTGGGACTGGGCACAAACAAGAGAAGGGCCAACTTCCAGGGGCGTCACCATTAAAGGAAAGCAGTAAAGTTGTTTTGTCAATCGCCTGTGCTTGGCTCCATCAGAACTTAAAGTCGCTGGACATTTTTCTTCGCTTGCTGCCTTGGAGCTGCGCGCCTGCCAACTTAGTCAGCTGAATCCAATTACCGCGAGCAGCATTTCATTTGGCCCCATGGAACACTCACTTATAACTTCCCCGAAAATTTCAATAATCCGCACCAAGGCTCCCTATCCTAAAGACTTTTCAGGGTTACTGGTGGGGGATGGGGTATAAGACCGGGTCTGCCCAGGACCAACTCCTCGTTGACAGCTCACAGACCGGACTCCCTCCCGCTCCCCCAGTTTCTGGCTGTGGAAAGAGTACTTGAGCTGGTGGCCCAGAGCCAGCCAGGTTAAGCCTGCGATTCTGGACAAGCAGGAGGCTGAAGTCGGACTCATGCTGGATGGAGGGTGGGTTGGGGAGGGAACGCAGGAGAAGCCGGTGGGGGCTCTGGGCTGCCCACCTTTGGCCACTCTGGGATCCTCTTTTCTTTCCCCTTCCCAAGCCTCATGCACCCAGAGTGCAGAGCGCACGGCGCACCCCAGAACACCCAGGAGCTAACTTACCCTGTTCTTCCGCGGCTGGGAAAATAAAATCTAGCTACCAGCGTCCGGGGATTGTGGCCCAGGGTAGTCTCTCAATTTATCCCTTTTTCTGAGGGGAAGCTCCTACTTTTAAAGAACCCCCCTTTTTTTAAAAAAAATTAATAAATAAAAAAAACAAGCGGCGAAAGTTGACGTCCGCCCACGTGAATGTATCATATAAAGCGACTTCGGGATTCGCCGGTCGGGTCGGTGGGCCCGGGTACAACGCGCCTCCATCGCGAAGCCCTCCCGGCTGGCCCAGCGGAGTGGACCCCCTGGGTCCGGGCCCATTGGGAAGTTGAAGTCGAGGCGAGATGTTAGGAGCTCTACCGGGCCGGGATCTCTCCGAGGCGCTTCCGTTGGGTGTTCATTAAGGGTGAGTTATTGCCGCTTGAGCCAAAGGTCACTTCAAAGGCTTATGGCTTCGCGCTCTGGTCTTTAGAAGGGCCCGGAACGCTTTGTGTGGGGCTTTCCCAGCGCGGTTTAGTGTTTGCAAACTACTGAGTCGACAAATTGCACAGGGCAGCTGCAAGAGGGGTGATTGTGTCTCTCCCTTCACCTGACCAGGGGCAGGCACCCTCTGAGCACCTTTAGTGGTGGGCAGCTAGGTCCGTTTTTAGGATAAAGGTGGAAGGCATGTTTGTTTTAGGCGGTTCGCAGGCTGATTCCTACCCAGGTGTGGGCAGCCCAGGACAGGAGTGTGGAGGGTACTTACTGGAATAAAATAAACTCAGGGAAACCATTGATATAAAATGTACAAACCGGGAAATAGCGCCTAGTTCCCTCTTCAGTGGGGCTGCCTGGGGCAGCTGTTGACTGGGACCCACTCAGGCCTATCTACATATTCACCTTTTTCTGGTGCTATACTGTAGCTTCCCTCCCACCCCAATTCTGCACAGTCCCTCTCTTCTGCTCTTAAAAGGGTGGACTAGGCCTGCGGGATTGGGGCACCTGGATTATTTAGAGCTTGGTTGGAGCAGGAGGAGAGGGAGGGACTGGTTTCCATGCACTTCTGACCCACTTGGCTCACCCCCTGACCTAGGGTGTGGCCTTTCCCTCAGGTCCGGGTTCTCCCTTCCCCCATCCGGCCAAAGACTTGGAGTTAAGTCTACTCGCTCCCTAAGAGCCAACCGAGTCTCCCTTCTGCGTGAGAGAAGGCGCCCTGAATGGCTGCAGGCACATTTTACAATAGCCAAGTTGATTGTGACACTCTTAAAGGGGATAAAGCCTCTCCACATGTGCTTGTAAGAAAGAACCAGCTGCCACTGAGAGTTTTCCATTTTGTTCCAGATCCACCTGAAAAGAATATCAAAAGGAACCCGAAGAGCCTACAAAAAGAGTTAGAGACAAAATTCGAGAAAACACACGTACACACACGCATACACACAGAATTGTGGTGAGTGGCATGATTTAAAAAAATAATTTTCACTACATTTCCATCCGTCTTATAATTCAAGGTAGCCTTCTCAGGATTCGTACATACATCAAGACATAAAACAAAGGGCGGCTTTGAAGTGGATCACCACAGTGTGAACTGCCGCCGGTTACACGATAACCGATCATCGGCCTTCAAATTTATGGCGCTTTAATGGGGTGAGCCCAGTGCCTTAAATGGAGGGTGTACTACGCACTGACTTATCTCGGCTAAATATGAGTGATTTAGAAGGCCCGTCCAGGGCTATCCGTAGGGCAGAAGAGGCTCAGGCTGAGGGATGGGGAGAACTTGGGCAGAAAGCTGCCCCAGCTCTGCGATAGATAAATATATCCCTTTCAGAGCAAACCCGAAAAGGAGTGGTTCCGAAATCCTGAAGTAGCGAAGCCAACAGGGAGGGAAGAATCATTGCTCGGTTCCAGTGAATTAACAGGGATGCCGAGCAAGAGTCTTGTCTGCCAGAAAGAGATCTAATGGGCTTCCAAGGCCCTGGTTTAGGTAAAACAGGGAGAGGAGCCGAGGCCAACTCGAACCTTAGAAAAATTTGAGAATAACAGAAGCAACCAGCACACCATGGCCTCCCCCTTCTTTTTCAGCTTGCATGGACTGACTACCCATCCGTGATTTACGACCACCGCCGCGCTAGTCATAGCCGGGCCACAGCCGCCCCCTCCCTCTCCAGGTCCCTCGGCCTTTCCACGGCCACCGCGGGCCTGCGAGTGCCGGGTAGGCCTCCGCACATCCAGCGAGCCTCCTGGCGTCCCCAGGCCGCGGCAGGCAGCAGGTCTTCGCACCCGGAGAGGCTCCAAGCGTCCCGTCCCGCGTCCGGCCGCAGAGCAGAGCTGCTCCAAGAGGCGGGCACCCGGCTACTTTATATCATCCCCCTGCTCCGGGGGCGCCGGCCCAGGAAAAGTGCGGAGCACTGCATTCTTTTGCTGCGCTTCCTCCTACGCGGAGCCTGTTTTCCACTTGTGAAAACTGCCGGGCCTGGGGAAGTGTTTTTCTTTTCATTCCTTACTGAAGCGTTTACTGCCGCGGAGCTCACAGTCATAAATTTTGTTACAAACCACAATGACAGGTGCATTGATATGCACCGTGAGAGCTCCAGCTGCTTAATAACCCCGTCCCCTGGCCGCTGTGAACGCCTTTTATTTATTCGGTATCATATTAGGTATTGATCCCCGGCAGAATTAAGTGCAGTGAGCAAGTATCTGGATCCCGCTGTTTCAGAGGTGCGGTGGGTGCGGCGGGCCAGCGCGGCGGGCCAGGGAGCGGGCGGTGGTCGCTCAGAGGCTGCCTTCCTTCCGACTGGGGACCGTTTGGCGCTGTATTCCCCGCCTGCGGTTGGGCCTCCGAGCTAAGCTGGGCAACTTCCCGGGACCTCGAGCAAGGACGAGCCAGACCCCCAGCTTGGCGCCCCTTCCCACAAGGGGCAGGGGATGGCGCCGGCAGGGTTCTGGGGAGGCAGCCCCGGGCTGGTTCCCCGGACTGGGGGGTGGAGGGGAGGAGGAGTAAGAGGAAAGGGCAGCTGAGGACTTCGAAGACCGCCCCTCCCCCCGCTCCTCCCCCCCAAAAGGGCTTGTCTTCACCCCAAGGCATTTGGGTCCCGGAGCCCAAAAGAGCAGAAGTACCAAAGGGCGAGAAAAGAAAGCCTTAAAGAAAGGGGGTGGGTGATCGAAAAGATGAGCCACTGAACAGTTGACCATTGTCCAAGTGATTTATGACCCATTCCTTCTTTCTAGGTTCAAGCAGAGTTCACAAGGAGTAGGGATTTCTGGAAACAAATAAGCTTTTTTTTAAAAAAACCAGTTTTGTAACAATATTCTTAGGTCCTGTTTTAGAAAAGGTGGCTTCTTTTTTAGGGCACTATATTTTTTTGGCGGGGGCGGTGGTGAAGGCTGCAAAGCCCTTCCCGCTTAGCAGAGGGCTACTGCCCTCGCTTCTGGGGAAACGGGCATTTATTTAGGTGGCGGGTCATCATTGAGTGGGCCTTGAAATTCCTTATTACAATGAAAACAGAGGCGGGAGAACAGACTCTGTGGTTGCTCAAAAGCCACCCTGTATTTGCACTTTTGAGGTTGGTACACAGAGCTTTTTCTAGGAATATGCCACAGGAACAAATTTTATATATATATATATATATATATATATATATATATATATATCTGTTTCAAAGACCTGGTCAGTTCTTAAAGATGCTGTGTTTTGGTGTGACTGGTCCACCTATCAAGATAAACTTGGTCAACCTGGAGGCAAGAGAGGGATGTTTGCTTCCACAGTTGTAAATAGAATGAAAGAAGCAGCAATGAGTTCTGGTGGTCTGAGTGTCAAATGTGACCGTTTTAACATCCAGAGGGCCCAAGGTTTAAGACTGGAAGCTGGATCCCAGAAACGTCCAGAAATTTAACCAAACACAGAGTACCTGGTGCTTTTGCTTGGGGGCATACACATATAAATATGGTCACAGGATGAGGAGGTAGCTGTCCATTTGATATTCAGTAACTTTAATAGTCAGAGAATGATATAGAAAATGAATTGAAAGAAAGATTAAGACAAGCTTTGTTGGGTAGATAGCTTAACTGCATACATTTAAGAACAATAGTAGAAACAATTCCTAAAACATCCTAGTATTTTATTATCCCATTGAGAAGGGCCTGTCTCTTATCAAGATTAATGGCATATTCACTTGTATTTTAAAACAAAAATGAGCAACAATACAACCAAACAAAGCCTAGTATGAATATTTTTTTTATTGGGTTAGGCTTTTAGGTGAAAGTGGATGGGAAATGAGTGACTGGAGGAGTGGTTTTGGTGGTAGTGGCCAAATCCATTAGGCCGCATAAATTGTCTAGATAATGTGGTCCATCATAGTGACCATGATGGAAGCCAAGGAGTTTGGGGGAAGGAAAGTTGCCTGAAAGATGAGATGAAGAATTAAAACCAGGGCACTGAGTTTTCTTTATCAAGCAGACAAAAGTGGTTGAATGGTATCAGTTATACTTTAACTCCTTAGGAGCCTTTCAGAAAAAGGGGTGGGTGGGTAAGAAGGGAAATCTCCAAGAGTCAGAGGGGACAAAAGGGGTAGAATTTTTCTTAGTTCCCCCCCCCAATTTTGGACCCATTCATCATGCCAAGAGAGGCTCTCTCACAGGTTGTGAGTTGGGTGGGGGTGGAATGGATGATTCAGAGCAGAGGTCAATAATAATATCTATACAATAAATGCAGGATAAAAATGATAAAGTTATAATGTAAAGCATTCTCCACTCACCCATGCTCCATGCACTTCAAATTCTAAATGTCTTCACCCATTTGCAATGGTATCCATTTAAAAGTAGTGGAGGACAAAGTAGAGTCTAGAAACTTGTAGATGAAAGAGAGGAAACATTTTTCTAGCCTCAAAATAAGTCTGGGGTCTTTTAAGTCCTCTTCTTGGTTTTATCTCCTAGTGGATTTCACAGTGCTGTCTGAACAGAGCTAACTGGGCTGATTCTCACTCTGTCATCGGAAAGTGGACTGAGTCTCCATGAAAGATGCTGTGATTTTGAAACCAGGTGGGGAGATACTTTTGTTGAGAGCTCGGCTCTTCTTAGTGTGTTATAGAGCGTTCTTTTGTCCATCAAAATCCTGAGATGACTCCATGATTGATTGGTCTATCCACTCATTCACTCATTCAACAAGCATTTATTGTGGGGCACTGGGCTAGATGTTAGGAATACATAGACGAATAAGACACAATCCCTGCCTGCAAGGAGTTCAAAGTTGAGTGGGAAAATCGGCTATTAAAATGTATGAGGCCATAAGTGCTTTTCCATATAGTTTCAAAGGCTAAATTGACAATCTTGGAGAAAGAAAATTGTACCTGGAGAAAAAAAAAGGCTCCTTCCTTTGGATGGAGTTAGAGAGAAGGAAAGGTCTTTTCTTATGTTCATGAGAAATTCCTTCTGACTTTTCCAAGGGTTCAATTAAATTGAACTTCATAAAATCCCTGATTCCCCACTATGAAGTGGGTGAGAAGCAGAGAGACTGAGCTAGTCCTTATATATTGATTGGTTTTGCCAATGATAATCCCACTGGGGCCTCTCACTTTTCTTCTCCACAGGTCACCTGGAGCCTGGGGCTGCCCCAGCTGTCTCAGGACTTGGCAGACATTGGAGGTGGCGGTGAAGGAGACAGTGGTGGTCAATGTTATTTGAGCAGGGTCAGCAGGCCCTGGAGCTTCCTGAGTGCACGATGCAGAAAGCTGCTTACTATGAAAACCCAGGACTATTTGGAGGCTATGGCTATAGCAAAGCCACTGACACTTATGGCTACAGTGCCTCCCATCAGCCTTATCCACCCCCTGCTGCTGCCAACTCTCTGGACACTGATTACCCAGGTTCTGCCTGCTCCATCCAGAGCTCTGCACCTCTGCGAGCACCAGCCCACAAGGGAGCTGAACTCAATGGCAGCTGCATGCGGCCTGGAACTGGGAGCAGTCAGGGTGGGGGTGGTGGCAGCCAGCCTCCTGGTCTCAACTCAGAGCAGCAGCCACCACAGCCCCCTCCTCCACCACCAACCCTGCCCCCATCCTCACCCACCAATCCTGGAGGTGGAGTGTCTGCCAAGAAGGCCAAGGGTGGGCCCAATGCTTCTGGCTCCTCAGCCACCATCAGCAAGCAGATATTCCCCTGGATGAAAGAGTCCCGACAGAACTCCAAACAGAAGAACAGCTGTGCCACTGCAGGTAGCTTTCTGAGGGGGCTCATCCCTAGGCTAAGGCCCCTTTAAACTGACACCAAGAAGCTAGCTCACCTAGGAACCAAGAGACTCAAGGCTGGAAGTGCAACCATGGAGGCCATATGTCTAAACTACTGATGCAGAAACGTCCCTTCATTTTAGTGTTCTTGATTGGGTGTCATACCCTTACAGTGACAGGGGACTCACTTCCATTCCAGGCTGTTGGTGCCATTGCTGGGCAAGTCTCATAGTTATAAGTAGACAGTTTTTCCTCATACTGACCTAATATCTGCTTTCCTGGGCTGCTGGTGACAACTCAGCTTTTTTTTTATCATCCAATAGCTCTTTAAAACTTGAAGACAGGTATGATTTTCAAGACCAGGTGGTTATGTAGTCCATATCACATGAATCCCACTCCCTTAAATTAATAAGCACTAAAGTCTATGGAGTCTATGTTAAGAACCATGCTAAGTGCTTTACAACCATTTAGTTTACCAAAGAACCCTTTGAAGTAGGTATACAAGGTCTGACAATTAAGTTAGCAAACTTTGTTGCAACAATGATGCTAACCCTAGTTGATATCAGAGGGATTATTCATTATGAATTTGTACCAGCTGCACAAACAGTTAACTAAATTTACTATTTGCAAGTGCTGAAAAGGTTGTGTGAAAAAATTAGACAAAAATGACTTGGACTTTTCACCAACAATTCATGGCTCTTGCATCATGACAATGCACCAGCTCACATGGCACTGTCTGTGAGGGAGTTTTTAACCAGTAAACAAATAACTGTATTGGAACACCCTCCTTACTCACCTGATCTGGCCCCTAATGGCTTCTTTCTTTAACTGAAGATAAAGGAAATAAAAAATATATATATATATATATATATATATATATATATATATATATATATATTTTTTTTTTTTTTTTTAGCTGAGCCATCCTGCCACCTGTTGGCAGCTCAGTGGCAGCTCAGCTCGGGCTGGGACTCGAACCGCTGTTGCTCAGAGCTCACACTCTTGAGTGAGCTCTTAACCAACTGAGCCACTTGGCCGGCCCAAAATAAAGGAAATATTGAAAGGAAGACATTTTGATGACATTCAAGACATCAAGGGTAGTACAATGACAACTCTGATGGCCATTCCAGAAAAAGAGTTCCAAAATTGCTTTGAAGGGTGGACTAGGTACTGGTGTCAGTGCATAGCTTTCCAAGGGGAGTACTTCGAAGGTGATCATAGTGATTTTCAGCAATGAGGTATGTAGCACTTTTTCTAGGATGAGTTCGCTAACTTAATTGGCAGACCTTGTATGATAATATCCCCATTTGACAGATAAGGAAACTGTTAGAGATAAGTGACTTGCCCAAGATCATAAAACTACAAAACGGTACACTGGAATCCAACCAGGGCCTCCAAGGCACAACCATGGGATTCTACTTTGCTCACTCCAGCCCAATTCTTCTCATCCTAATAAATCCATAATAGGGAGGGGATATGCCCTGAAACAGGAGCAGCCTTGGGTATCCCTCCCTGGAAAGGGAGATCCTAGAGTTGAGAAGATCTTCTGTACGTCCTGTCAGGGTGTGTGGGAGAAGATGGGCAGGTACAGGAGCGCTGAGGCCTGCTGCCTCTTTTTTCTTGTCCTGCTTGGTTCCTGAAATTTTCTAGCCTTGTGTTCTCTGATTTGGTTTATCTTCAGGTGGATGAACTTGCTTTCAGGTTCAGGGCCAGTTTGAAGCCTGGGATGTAGCTAACTTGTTATCAGGTCTCTGGTTGCCTCCTGCTCTCTGGGACTGGCTCCTAGGGGGGCAAGTATCCTCCTGCCTGTGAGCTCCTTCTCCTGCCCCTCCTTCCCAGCTGCAGGCTCAGGCCCTCCCTCCCAGGAGAAATCCATTTGTCTTCCCAGTGAAGGAGTGGACAAGCTGCTGAGAGGTGGCAGGGGTGGTAGAAGCCAGTGTTGAGGCTGCTGTTCCTAGCACTGCAATACTCAAAATGCTCCCAGCCTGGCTTTGGATCCCCTAAAAGTCAGGGAAGTATTTTTGTGGTTTGTCACCTTCCTGCGTTTGGATGCAGAGCTCTTGGGTGCAGCTGGGCTGGAGTGAGGTGCCAAGATCTCTACCCTCATTCTATGCTTCCTGGGTGCTTTGCCCAGAAGCCAGCCCTTGAGCAAGACAGGCTGGGGCTGCCCCTCCCCCACTTCCTCAGCAGAGACTACTAGGAGTGTTCAAAGAAGTCTGGCCCTTCTTTGATAGAGGGGAGGCCTTACCAGCTGCTACTAGTCTCCCATTAAACTCCACCACGGCCTTTGGGACGGGATGATGGACTAGGCTGGAGGGGAGGGGTCGGGCAGAGGAAATCGGACCTCAGAAGGCAAATGGGGTTTTCAGGTGCGACTGACTGGTAGGCCTGGGGCCGGTGAGTTCCCATTTGGAATCTCATCTCTTAAACGCCCCTCCCCCACTCCAGCCAGGATTAAAGTTGGGGGAGGAAGGAGGAGGCAGAGGGAGCCAGGGAAGCACCCCTCTTCAGCCTTGGGTGTCCCCACCTCTCCCAATCAGCGTCCCCTCTTTCTCTCTCTCTCTGCCCAGGAGAGAGCTGCGAGGACAAGAGCCCGCCAGGTCCAGCGTCTAAGCGGGTGCGCACCGCGTACACGAGTGCACAGCTGGTGGAGTTGGAGAAGGAATTCCACTTCAACCGCTACTTGTGCCGGCCACGCCGCGTGGAAATGGCCAACCTGCTGAATCTCACCGAGCGCCAGATCAAGATCTGGTTCCAGAACCGGCGCATGAAGTACAAAAAGGACCAGAAGGCCAAGGGCATCCTGCACTCGCCAGCGGGTCAGTCCCCGGAGCGCAGCCCGCCGCTCGGCGGCGCCGCCGGCCACGTGGCCTACTCAGGCCAGCTGCCGCCCGTGCCAGGCCTGGCCTACGACGCGCCCTCGCCGCCCGCCTTCGCCAAATCTCAGCCCAACATGTACGGCCTGGCCGCCTACACGGCGCCGCTCAGTAGCTGCCTGCCCCAGCAGAAGCGCTACGCTGCGCCGGAGTTCGAGCCCCACCCCATGGCGAGCAACGGCGGCGGCTTCGCCAGCGCCAACCTGCAGGGTAGCCCCGTGTACGTGGGCGGCAACTTCGTCGACTCCATGGCGCCCGCGTCCGGGCCGGTCTTCAACCTGGGCCACCTTTCGCACCCGTCTTCGGCCAGCGTGGACTACAGCTGCGCCGCGCAGATTCCCGGCAACCACCACCACGGACCGTGCGACCCTCATCCCACCTACACAGATCTTTCGGCCCACCATTCGTCTCAGGGACGCCTGCCCGAGGCCCCCAAACTGACGCATCTGTAGCGGCCGCCACCGGCCGGAACTCGTGGCGCAATTACCTCTTTTGCTTTGGTGGCGGGGTTGGCGGGCGGGGCCCACGGGGCAGCTGGCGATCCCCTCCCTAGCTCTGGCCCAGTTGCTGCCTCCCGGATCTCGGGCCGACAGCGGCCGAGGCGCAGGCGACTGGGCCTCCCCTCCAGGCGCGTCCTCCTTTGGGTGACTTGCCATAAATCAGCCGCAAGGATTCTCCTCTGTAAGCCTGACAGTGCCATGTGCGGACCAAGGGACTCAAATCTGGTAATGGTGTCCCGAAGGTAAGTCTGAGATCCATCGGCGGCGCGCCCTGCAGAGGGACCGGAGCCGGGAGAGCCCTGGGCCTGGCCTGCCTGTAGCCTAGTTGCCGAGACCTTAATTTATATGCTCCTTCCGGCCCCGTAAGGATTGCATCGGACTCAACAATCTGTATTTATTATTTGAAGCGAGTCATTTCGTTTCCCTGATTATTTATCCTCGTCTTAATGTATTTATGTGTATATTTGTAGAATTCTCCAGCCGAGCTTAGGAACGCGATCCCAGGCCGCGGGGGCCACATTTCACCTCTTTAGTCCCCATGGTCTAAACTAGTTGAGAGAGTAGTTTTGAACAGTTGTAACCGTGGCTGGTGTTTGTAGTTGATGTAAAGGATTAAGACCGCAAATTGTCCTTCCTGGGTAGAGTCAGGCGGCCCCATGGCGTGGGCACGACACCCCCGTTACTCATTTCTCAACAGCCGCAGTCCTCCCACTCGACACAGTTTATTGACTTCAAATTGTCTGGTACTATTTTAACAAATATTTAGAATAAAAAAATTTCTCTGTCGGAAGTGTATCTGTGTTAATCACGCACACTTGCAAGTAGATCACTGCCTTTATCTTTCCCACAATCCCCGTGTTAGGCCCCCAAATAGGCAGACCCTTTGAAATATATTTTTTAATTTATTTGGAATCTAGTACACACATTGGTTCTGGGGATACTTGATTACATCCCAGCTATTCACATTGGGGGTGTGTGTGTGTGGGGAATATGAGGATGCAAACCTAGAAATTCTCCGGGAGGGATGATTTGGGTGGAGAGCTTTGCACTGCGCCTGCTTTGCTGTTTCTACCTCCCTCTTTCTAGACATAAATTGACTTTTTAAGATTGCATTTACATTGGGGAGGCCAGAGCTCACGATTCTGCGTTAAGTAATACAAAAACAAACTTTGAAAGAAAACTGACAATCAAAGAAAAGACACAAGAGAAATCTAAAGAAGAATTGAGCTATGAAAAAGCTAAGGTGCAGGAAAAAACGATCATTTGGAGACGCGCACCTAAGCTTTTTCTCTAGGAAATGCTGTCTTGATTTTTATAGTGGTTGGTGGTTCATTTCTAAAGAAAACAAACATTCCCCATGATGTAAAGTAGTAAAAGTTTCATTAATGGAACATAAGTATAAACACCTTGTTTATTCCTGTTTCTTTGTACAAGATGGGCAAAAAATGTCTCCAAGGATTTATAACCATTTTGTAAATATTAGCGTGGCTTTAGCTAAGAGCGGACAATTTACATCCGCTTCTCTGGGAGGAGGCATTTGGAACACGCCTTCAGATAAGGTTCAATTCTTTGTATTTCGGCAAAGTCTGCCCACGCATCTCTATTTGGTTTGACAAATAATGCAACTCCTACTACATCCCCGGTGACACGAGGTGAAATTCCTATTGTGTGGAAATAATTTAACTTCTAATCTTCTGGTGGAACAACAATCGTTTCTATTTGAATGTTTGTGTTTCGCTAAATAATGATGGCTCAAAATATTTAGTTTCCTTGTTCCTTTGTGCTGTTTTCAAAATGGCATGTTAGATTAGGGGTGGGAGGGGGGTTATCCTTTTGCTAAATTTCACCTTACCGAGCAGGTTTAAAGAATACATGTTGTAGAAGTGTATCAACAGAATAAATGACTTCGATGGAAGGGATATTTTACCCACTTTCAAGGCTTAAATTTGTTTTGTATGAAATTTGCATCCACAGGCAGAATTTCTAATTGTCTTGTAAGAAATTATTTTTTAAACTATTAGAGAAATCAAAGAAGAGCTTGCTGCCTTGCAGAGATAACAACCTTTCTTAACTGGCTAAATATTAAATAGATGAATTGTCAGGCTGTTTAGATTCAGCCCGGTTTTCCCCTCATCTTCTCTTCCTACCATAAGTAATAATAAAAATACATAATGCATCATGGCTCCAGGCGTTTTCCAGCTCCGTGTGTTACCGCAGGAGTATATGCTGAGTCTGCGGGTGTCTGCAAGGCCCCAAGTGTCATCTGCGGCTTAGGGTTTCATGGATTAGAATTTAAACGGTGTCTAGCCCGGCTGACATCAGCTTCCTCTCACACTCAGGCTCCAAAGAAGTTCGGGGTTAGGGGTTCCCTCTCCAGGCAGCCGCAGACGCCCCAAAGCACCCTCTTTAGTGGGGTGGGAGAACGCACTTGGGACAAATCTGTGGCTTTCCCTCACCTCTTGGAGAAAGGTTCTGAGGCCTCTGAGAATGGCTCAGATCCGTTCCTGCCTCGGCATGTCATGTGATGGGCACACTCGGTCGCTCTTGGCGCGGGTGGGGGCCACAATGAGTCTGGGGAGGGCGCTTCCTGCAAGGCCAGAGCAAGAGCGGCCCGAGACACAGCCATTTAAAACTTCATAAATTATAAACAAGCTGCCTTGGCTTTCGCCATAAATTCTGCTCCTTTTGAGCCTGCAATTAGTGTTAGGAAGCACCGGAGTCTAAACACAACCAAACGCCCTCTGAAGGACCCAACTGCCCGAGGTTGCAAACTTTTATTTATTTCCCAATGCCACTCCCTCTGCACCCCGAGGTTTGCACACATAGTCGCCTCCTCCCCCGCTACCGCTGGTAGTACACACTCGGCTGGGTTCCCGCTTTGCGAGGGAAGGTCACAATAGCTGCTCTATCGGCGGAGGCGCCTGCCTTCAACCCCCCACTCCACCGCGGGTCTCGGAGAAGCAGAGAAAAGAGAGTGGGGGAGGGGAGCCCGGGCCCGGCAATGGCGCCCTGGGCCCAGGCCTCTCCTCCCCGGAGGACCTATGGCGGGAAGGGGCAAGTTGGCAGGGAAGGAAACCTCCACTCTAGCCCGTTATGGGCGCGCAAGGGCAATGGGGAACGCACCAAGGCCTCGAGGCTGCTGGCCCTCACAGCCTGGCGCTGGGTTGAGGGCGCCCTGAGCAACTGGGTCTTACCGGAGCGGCTGCGCCATTGTGTGCACAGCTTCCCTACGGGTTCTGCGGGGGGGGGGAAGGCCGCACAAAGGCAACGCTGGGCGAACAAGTGGAGGTGGGGAAGGGCTGGGTGTCTCTCCCGGTGTTGGTCTCTGGGAGGTTCACCTCGTTTGCCTACGGGGAGCGAATGTCTCAGGCCTTGGCCAGCTCTGCTTTTTTCTTGTAAAGACCGCTTTGGGGGAGGTAAAGATCAGGGAGGTTGTGGGGGATCCCCCTGAGGCCTGAAGAAAGGGGTCAGGGCTGCAAGCCTGGGCCCATGGACAACAGTCTTGGCGGCAGTCAGGGGTGGTGGTGGCAGTCGTTCTGTCCAGACAATCAGAGGTGAATTAAAGCAGGGTAGAGGTGAGGCAGATAGAATGGCCCACTGCAGAATGGGAGATGGTGGTGGGAAAGAGATTTAGGCTGACGGAGAGCTTTCCCTGGCTGCAGGAGAAACTCAGGACCTAGCCTGGAGTGACGGGAGGAGACCTAATTGAGCTAGCCAAAGGGGTGTGAAGTTGCAGAGGAGAGGCCTAAAGAGTAGTCCTGGCCCCTGGAAAGGCAGTAAGAACAGGTGATTAAGTACATATTCTGCCTCCTGGCTTTCAGACCTCAGCCTGTTCCAGGGACCTGACAAAAAAAAATCCACCTCAGATGGAATCATTAACTTAACCATTCACGTGTACCATTTCTTTGTACAGGCGTTCTAATGAGAGAGCGAGGGAGAGAATATAGAGCGAGTACTTTCCCCTGGTGCAGCCCCAAGCCTAGTCCCCATCAGAGACACATCAGCTAAATTGGTTTCCCAGGCCCCAGAGGCTGCTAACCTTGCTGAACAGAATTCTTTGACTTTCTATAGTAAGGAGTATTAAAAGATAGTGATTACCTATACTAACTACTTGTCTGTTCTCCCTCCCCCATTCTGTACCAGCTGACTGACCCTTGAGTGAAGTGCATCTTCTCAGCCAGCAGGCTTGGGAGCCTCGGCTCTCCATCTGTTGAGGTTTTTCATTAGGGAGGGTGAAGAGGATATGTGTGTGTGTGTGTGTGTGTGTGTGTGTGTGTGTGTATGTTTGAATAACAAAGAAGGAACCCAACATTCTATTAGAATTTTTCTCTGCTTGACCTAGGGAAGCTAGAAGCTTGTTCACACCTTCAGTAGTCAAGGGACAGTCACAGGCCTGTTTTGACTTTTATCAAGTTGAAACTTCTTCCTGAAGTCAAGAATTGCTTAATCCCAGTAACAGATGTAGGAAAGTCCTCTTCATCTAGGAGCTCTTGTCATCTGGGAGTCCTTCTTTCAGAAACTGCAAGAAAAGAATAAAGTGAACAGAAGTTTGTGAATATTAATAAAAATAAAGAGGGGCAGAAGGCTCTAGTCCCCACCGGTTTACAGCCTGATTATTTCAGGGCACTGCCACTTCCCAGAGAGGATATAGCTAGGGCCTGAGTGAGCAGACCTATCCCTAGACACTTTAGGCACTGGGAGCTGAGACTGAGTCGCCAGCCATGTCCTCACCACCTTTGAGGACTGGCTCATTTAGATCTCTTTTGTAAAAGGCCTGGAAGGAGAGAGAATAGGTTGGGTAGATGAATCATCTGCACTTATGCATTGGTGGTGCTGGTTGGTAGTGGAGAGGATCATCACAGAGAATGAAACCTTAGTTCTCATTGTTCCCTTGCCTTCTACTCCAGCTACAAATGCCCTCATCTTTGGGGCCCGAAGTTGGTGCCAAGTGGATTTATAAACCTGGCCTACAGCCTATGCCTAAACAGTTCCCTTAAATCTCATACCCTCCTTGGCAAGTTGGAAAAGTCCAGAGACAGTCCCAAGACCTACTTTCAGGCCAGGTTTAGACTGAAGCACAGTGAACAAAAGGTTTCCACACATGAACAAAGAGCCAAGGTCAACGGATGTCCAATCACTTGTAGTAGCAGAAGCAGGTGAAGGGTCCCCAGGAGATACTGCGTAAGTTCTCTTGTCCTAGATCTTGTAGCAAAATATATTGGCTGATCCCTATAGGTAGTTTGTATCATTTTTATGGAAAAAACAATACCTGGAAAATCACAAAAATAGTATTTTAACATTAGTAAGGGCTCAAGGAAGAGATCTTAATTTAAATCCAGATTCATGGAGAACCCTGGTACAAATGAAATATTTTTGCTGGGGGAGCAAGCCTCCAACCAGGTCAAGAGGACTTGTTGGGCCAGGGCCTTTTTGAAGAAGGGAAGAGCATCCTGACTTATAAGGAGATAGGGAGGGAGGCCTTTTGATGGCTGTATTGTTCCAAGTGGTGCCCTACAAATACCGCATTCCTCCCCACCTCCTTAGCAAGGGCCCAGTAGGGAAACTGGGTCAGATAAGCTGAGCTCCAGGAAGTGGCAGAGCTGGCACCAACCTTCCCCTGCGGCCCCCGCCCCCCTGCCGGCCCACCCACCCCCGCATCTGTTACCCCTTGGGGCAGCAAGTGGCCATCCTCTCCCCACAGGCAGAGAACACACAAAAGAAGCCCCCACCCATTCTCCGACCAGGGACACCCCGAGTTGAAGCACCTCCCTCCCCTGCGGGGAACAATAGCCCGCGGTCGGGCGGTAGCGAGCGCACAGCACAAAGGCCAGCTCAGGCCTCGCCACCATGTGACACTCGCTTGCTGGAGCTCTCCCAGCCAGCCCCGCGGCAGGACGCAGTCGGCAGAGCCAGGCTGCGGTTGGGAGTGGATGGGTGTTCCTGAATCCACCTGGAACACTTCGGACAGACAAACGGCGAGTTAATCACCCAACCCACTAGCGGCCACGTCCCCTCTCACCAGCGAGGAGGTCTGGGGAGGAGGCTGGGGTGAATGATTTCTCTGTGTGTGTCTAGGGTGGGGGGCGGGAGAGGTTAGTCCTATTAAGAGTTCATCAATCACCCGGTGTGCACTTTTCGCTCGACAGCGGTTCCTCCTCCTTCAGAGCAAGTCTGGGCCAGCTGGGAACCGACCAGAAACCGCAGGCGGAGGAGAAGCAGGCATGCAGGGTGAGCGCCAACCAAGGGCGCGACCCGCCACTCCGCGCTCGCTCACTGGGAGCGCGCAGCCCAGCCAGCACTTTGCTGCGCCAGGCAGGAGAGAAATACAGGCTTGTCACCTCCTCACACCGTGGCCAGCACTACCTCCTGCCAGCCTAGCCCTGGGACCACTCAGGGTGCCCAGAACCCACCTAAAATGCTGGCCCCCACGCCGGCCCCTGACCCTCAGTGATTCTGTACCTCCTCACAACCCCCACACTTGCTGCTTGCCTAAGTGACACCCTTATATGCTGCTATACCCCCCCTCCCCCCCAAAAAGGGCCAAATCCATCTCTGAAGGCAGGACAAGAAAAATCCCAGTCAGTCAGAGGGCCTTGCAGACGCTCTTTTATTTAGAAGTTTAAAAAAGATGTTTCCAGGGACTAGAATTCAGGGGAGAATCTGAACTAGTTTAGTTCTCCTATTTATCTTCACGAGTATTTGTGTAGGAGGAAGCAAGACCCCCATTGAACTTGGAACTAAACTTGAATTCCATTTAAAATAACAATATATACTTAAAACACCAACCACAATGATATGACTCTCCTCTTTTTTTTTTATGTGACAGCAGGACGAGAGTATTTTAAAAAGTGTTTTTTTTAAAAATTGAGGTATAATTTATATATAACATTGTATTAGTTTCAGGTGTATAACAAAATGATTTGGCAATTTGTATACACCACAAAACAGATCACCACAATAAGTCTAGTTAACATCCATCACCATACATAGTTACAATTATTTTCTTGTGATGCGAACTTTTAAAATTTATTCTCTTAGCAACTTTCAAATATGTAATACAGTATTATTATAGTCACTATGCTGTTTTTACTGTTTTTACTTCAGCTCTTTTGGGTTCATTTTAAAAACACCATAAAGGGATAGACTGCAAGTTGTGGGGGCAGTCATTAGCATTAGAGCTGTTTACAGCAGAAGGGCCTGGGTGAGTGGGTGGTGACACATTCTTCTCCCTCTTGAGTGGTACCTACTGACCTTTTTGTAAATTCTAAGAAAGTTCCAGGCTGCCCCCTTTTACCTTCTTTTTTTCCCCTGAGTGCTACCAGGTGAAATTTTCTGAAGTTAGTTAAATATGTTGCCTCAGCCCATAGGAAAGAGCCTCTGAAGGACAGAAAGTCCCAGCGTTCTCCCTGCTTCCCTGAGTCCTCTTCTCTCTCATAATCCTCTTGGGTGGAAATTAACTCGCTTTGGAGAACTGTTCTACTGTCATTTTGCTTCAGATATATATAAGCTGAAGCATTAAGCCTTGCACAGCATCCTGAACTCATTGAGCAATTAAAATACTTGATCCTGTTGTCCTTGGTTCAGAATCTGTCTCTCTCTCCTTTCCTTTTCACCAGTACGTACTGAACAGCTCCTAGAAGCACTATGCTTGGCCTTGGCATACAAAAATGAGTCACTGATTGTGTGTGCCCCTCTATCTATAGGGAGAGAAAAAGAATTAATCTTAAAACAGTGTGACAGAGGCTGCAACGGAGGCGTGGCCAAAATATTCCTGGAATGAAGAGGTGGCACCACTAACAGTGCTATAGTGTCAAAAAAGGCTTCTCAGAGGAGGTGAATTTGAGTCCTTGAAGTATATGAGTTTTTTATGTACAGGAAGGAAGGCCAAACCAGGTGGAGAGAGCAGCACATACAAAAGCAGGGAGGGAAGAAAGGGCAAGGTCTGGACCTGGAACAAGGAGAGTAGCTTGAAGTGGGGCATCTGCCTGGAAAGAGGTTGTAGAAGGACCATGGAAAGGAGTCTGGACTAAGTCTGTAGGCAATGGGGAGCCACTGAAGGTGATAAGCTGGGACATGAGGTTTTCTGTTTGGAAAGCTAACTCTTGGGGCTACTGTGTCTGATTGGAGAAAGGAGGGGTAGGAGACAAGAAGAAGAAAAGAGGTTGCTACAATAATCCAGCCTAGAGAGGAACTAACATGATACGGATGAAAAGGAAAGACATTTAGGAGGAAGAATTCACAGGATTTGGTGACCAACTGGATGAGTGAAAGAAGGGTTGTGGATGTTAATCCCTATGTTTCTGTTAGGCTGTGGGAAAAGTCATGATGTATTTTTTCTATGTTTTTCGTTGCAAAAATGCATCATGACTTTTCCGACAACCCAATATGTTGAGGGCCTGAGTGGGTAGTCAGGTCATTCACCAAAATGAATAGAGGAGGGGGAATAGAAGACTCTGCAGGGGAAACTAATGAGTTCAATTTTAGGTCTACATTGTGTTTTCTGCTTTGCTAACTGATGCATTGTGTGATCCTAAGCAATTCACTTAATCTTTCTGGCCTTCAATTTCATCATCAATGAAACAGCCAGTAAAGATATCTAACTCATAAGTTTATCATTAGAGCAGTGTGTGTGTGTGTGTGTGTGTGTGTGTGTGTGTGTTAGGTACTATATCCACCAGGTCCAACTGAGTATCCTATACAAAGTTAAAATCTCGGGAAAACATCCTCTTAGGCACACCACGATGATCAATACTTAGGTCCTGGGTGGCTAGTGAGAAATAAGTCTCAGGAAAATTAAAAACAACACCCTACTGCTTCCCAGATATTGAATCCAAGCTAATGCTTAAGACTAGGTCTGATCAGATTGCTAATCAGAGCCCCTTTGCTTCCGGAGGGTAGTACTCTCGAGGGGACACATGCAGAAAGATGGTCTTGGTATCAGACCACTAAAGAGACCTCTTAGCAGATGTCAGAAAGCTTCTGTGCTTTTTTATATCATGTATCTTTTGGGGAATGCTCAAAGCCACCCACTCTCTTTAAACCTCCTTAAGCTTCCCTGTGGCACAGTGTAGGGCAGGAAAAATGTTGAACCTCTGACCATGACCACTTACATGGGGTGTGACTACAAGGTGCTTATCTTTTCTGTGTCAGTATTACCATCTTTAATATAGAATTATGGAAGAATCAAATAAGATAAGGGAGAATGATATTTCTGGAGATGCTATAAGGGTAAGTAAAAGGTTATCAGATTGGCAAAAATCAAAAACTCTAATCGCCACTGACTTGGCAAAGGTGTGATGAAACAGGAATTCTCATTTGTTGCCGGTAGAAGTAGAAATTGATTCACTTCCATGGAGCACAATTTGGCAATATGTATCAAAACTGCCAGTGCACATACTTTTGACTAATTTCATGTCTAGGTATTTTCTTTTTTTTAAAAGATTTTTATTGGGGAATTGGGGGGATGGGAACAGTGCTGGGGAATTGGGGAAAGGGGAACAGACAAGTTGCTGTCGTTTTGTTCCTCAATCTAGCTGTGGAGGACGTTGCCTCACTGGCCCAAGTTGGCACCATCATTGCGCTCTTCTCTGGCGAGGCAGATCAGTCGCCGGCTTCTGGACGGCCTCTCACTGCGGCTGCTGGCCGCTCACGCTGGCTGCTGGCCACACACGGCAGCCCATGGCAATCCACTGTCACAGGGACTGCAGCCCACGCCGTCGCCGGCGACTCATGGCAGCCCAGCTCCAGGTCGAGCTGCTGTTCAGCATCCCAGCTGTAGAGGGCAGCGTCACTGGCCCTCATATGTGGGATCCGAACCGGGGCCCTCTGGCATCCCAAGCGAGTTCTCAACCATCGCGCCACTCGGCCGGCCCGATGTCTAGATATTTTCTTTTTTTTTTTTTTAAAGATTTTATTGGGGAATTGGGGGAGGGGAGCAGCGCTGGGGAATTGGGGGAAAGGGAACAGACAAGTTGCTGCTGTTTTGTTCTTCAATCTAGTTGTGGAGGATGTCACCTCACTGGCCCAAGCTGGCACCATCATTGCGCTCTTCCTGGGCGAGGCAGATCAGTCGCCGGCCTCTGGACAGCCACGCATGGCGGCTGCTGGCCGCTCACGCTGGCTGCCGGCTACACACGGTAGCTTATGGCAGCCCACTGCAGCAGGGGACTGCAGCCTACGCTGTCACCGGTGACCCACGGCAGCCCAGCCCCAGGTCGAGCTGCCGTTGACCATACTAGCTGCAGACAGCAGTGTCACTGGCCCTCATATGTGGGATCCGAACCGGGGCCCTCGGGCATCCCAAGCCAGTTCTTAACCAACGCGCCACTGGGCCGGCCCTAGGTATTTTCTCATAGGTAAAAACGTGCCCGTGTGTATGTAACAGCAAAAGACTGAAAATAAGCTTAATGCCCATTAATAAGGGACTGGGTAAATAAGTTGTGGTAAATGTATACAGTAGAACAGCAAGAAGTTATAAAAATAAACCAGGAAGTTCTGTATGTATTTATATGAAATAATCTTCAAGATAAAATAGGGAGAAAAGCATGGTGCAAAAGAGTCTATCTAATATGCTATTGTTTGTGTAAAAATGTGGAGGTGTGCTATGTGTATAAAGGATCTCTGGAAAGATATATAAGAAACTCATAAAACTGGTTGCCTATGTGAAGGGGAACAAGGTGCCTGGGGAAGGATTGGACAAAGACTTTCACTGATACCCTTTTGTACCCTTTGAAAATTGAACCGTGTACATTTAAATTTATCACCTATTTAAAAAAATAAAGGAGCAAAAAATAAAAAATAAAGAAAGATCAGTACAATTGTAACTGACCTGGGTGTCCCTTGTGTCTTCACACTCATCCTTATTTGTATTTGCTCTATCCAGCTACATTAATCTTGGGACACTTCTTGTTTTGTCCCTGCCTGAGCCCTAATGCTGATCAAGCTCAGCAGGAAATGAGGGGATCCTTCACTCTTGCTTGGTGGTGGAGGGGGTGGGGACCCAGGTCCCTCACTGCCCTCTCTTGCAGGAGTAGCTCAGGGTGGGTTCTCAGAAGTCTGGGGCACAAGTTTAGCAAAATGAGGGCAGTAGACCCCTCATTTAGCCACACTGGCTGCATGGTCTTCCAGAAATGAGGGTGTCTCCTTGACCCCTGCTCTGCTTGCTCAGCACCGAGGCTACCACACTGCAGAGGAGGGGCTGCCTTACTCCCCGATTTTTGCAAACTGTGGAAAGGCAACACACTGGTGAGTCAGAGACCCAAGTTGGTTTCCTCATTTTTGCAGGATGGCTTTGCCTTTTAACCTCTGAGTAAAGTGACTTCTCTCTAAAATGAGGGATTTGATGTCACTTACTCTAAGGGCCCTTCTAGCATCAACATCTTAGGCTGTGAAAAGTCAGCCTTTAGCCAGGGGAAGAGTTACAGCCTAAGCCAAGGGACATTTCACCTTCTCTGGATCCCTGAGATGCAAATGCTCATTCCAGACAACTTGGGAGAGGTAGAAAGAAGTGAGGGTTGGCTCCTTCTTCTTGAGACCCCCATTCCCACTCCTTTCCTCATCCTATTGACTCAGAACCACTGGACATTTTCTCTGAAGGGACTGGGAGAGACAAATCCCTTTCACTTTCTACCCCACTGGCATCATCAAAGACAAGCTAGGGAGATGACAAGGAGAACAGAAGTAAGCCCAGTCTGCAAAGCACTATTTTGTCAGCAAAACTTGGGTAACTCCTACTGGCTACTTCTTAAGAATGTTTTCTAGAACTTCAATCCAGCTAGACTTAAGTTTGATCTTGAAATTGACCTCTCTGCCTCTACTACTCAATAGGCTTCTGGATGCTCTTCAGGTATACTCATGTTCCAGCTAGCCATGAGCTCTCCCCTCCCCACACCCCAAACACCCCTCTCCCTTCACACTGATTTCCCCCTAACCCTGCTCCTAAAGCAGAAATGCTCAAAGTTTGGGTTCCTAAGAACCCAAGATGCTTATTAAAAATAAGGACTCCTGAGTCAGACCTATTGGATTAAATTCCCTGCACTTTTAAATAAGCTCCTAGGGTGATTCCTACCCACTAAAATGGTTTGGGGAGCGAATAAACTAAGGGTATCCTTTAGCCAATACAGTAATACCTTGGTTTGTGAGCATAATTGGTTCCAGAAACAAACTACTCATATTGCAAGACATTGTTCATTTACCAAGTTAAAATGTATTAGAAATGTTTGCTCGTCTTGCAGAACACTCACAAACCAAGTTACTTGCAATCCAAGGTTTTACTGTATTAGTCATGGTGAAGATACACCATTCTGTCCTTTCTTTATTTCTGTCCAACAAACATTTACTGAATGCCTGCTGTGTGACAGGCACGAGCTTGACCCATGAGCCTTTCATTCACAAAGGTGTCAGGGAAAGGCACAACACTGTTTGTCTCAGAGATGGTCATGTTATCAGACTGCCCACAGGTTTAGAATTCCTGTTCTTAGGATCACTTTCATCTCCATCTCCGCCCTGGAGTGACTAAAGGATGCTGCAGAGAACTGAAAATCTTGCTTAAGAGAAAAGACACCCTCACCTCCTTTTACCCCAAACAAGCAAGAGCCTTTCTATGCTTTGGGGCTGTGGAGCCAAGAGTTTGCATGTGCTCAAGAGTCTCCAAGGGGTAACATGGCCGGCCTGTGGACAGAGGTTCCAAGGGGCTTCTTAGGAACAATTGTAAACACACAGAAGACCAGACTACTACCCTCCATCACTTCTGTCTGCAGAAAAGAAGCTTGTCGTGCAAATAGGAGAGAAAGGTAGTCATAGAGGGTGGGCAGGGGGTGGCTGCTTTGGTGAGCAGGATGGGAGAGATTTCAAAGCATTCCTACATCAAACACAACCTGGTAATCAGGCCCCACTGCTGTCACCTCCTGCTGAGAACTCAAAGCACCAGGACCTAGCAGGGCAAGTGACCCTCAGGAATTCATGACTTGAACAAGCAATAAAATCAGTAAGACATTTCTTCCATGCCCTGTGAACACGTAGGAGACACACTTTAAAGTTACTCAAAATATCCTATATTCACATCTTTCTACACACACTTCCCCCAATAACGTCTTCTAAGTTTTTCTTAGGAAATTATAGATACAGATTCTTTGGGAGTAGGTTTATAGTATAGCTAAGACCTGTGCCAGAAATGAATTCATTGTTCCTTTGGTTTGTGAATATCTTTTCACAAACCATCCCAGTGTAACCATCCCCTAACAAAATATTCTAACATAGGAGTCCTTGGCAAACATTTGTTGAATCTGAGTCTGAGATAACCAGTCTTGACTGCTAACCTGAGCAAGCCAAGATTACCAGTCCAAGAGTGGAGTTGACAACTCAGCCCCAAGGTGTAGAATATGCCGAAGACTAGGAGATTCAAAGGTGGTAGAGAGAAGGATGAGCAGAATGTAGCTTTTTTGTATGCAATTAGCAGGGAACTGCTGTTGGGTCTGAACAAATAGTGAACAACTTACCCACAGTTGTGAAAAAAACTACAATTTTTAAAAATCTTTAAAAAATTCTCTTTTAGGATACTTTCTTCCTTTAGTAAAAGCTCAATCTCCAAAATTTTGCTTCAGGAACATAGTATGGATAGCTCATGAGTACATCAAAATCAATGCTTAATTGTGATAGCAAGGACCCAACTTTTGTCCCAAATGCTTAGTGGCAAAAACTTGGTCCTTGTTGCAAAGAAGGTTGCCAAGGCACCGGGGCAGCCTGTTTTACATGAAACCTTAGAGAAGGAGCCCCTAGTTTGGTAGGTTTTGGTAAGCCTTTCCAGAGAGTCAGGCTGGGTTTACTGTCCTACATCCTGGGTTGCAGCCAGCTGGATGTCTTCTTCAGAGAGGTTTATAAGGCCACTCTTCCTTCTTGACCCCCTGGAGCCTCTGGGCCTAGGAGTTGTGATTTAATGAGTACCTTTTGAGAGAGGGCCTCATACTTTTGAGATAGGAGTGTGAGAGCTGGGTCATTATGCTGGTAAACACTGGCTCTTAAAGTCTAGCCAGGGGTGACTACGGGGGCACTATCAACTCAGCAGCATCTGACTTGCTGATACTTTTGCATCAAGAGCCCAGAGGGAGGACAGTGAAGAAATGCATCTACATTTGAAGCCTGAGCTAACGCTGAAGAGCTCTATTATTTCCTAACCAGGATGTTAGAGAAAAGCCTTTATTTTTCTCTTTTTAAAAACTATTTAGCTTTGTCACCTGATTGGCTACAGGAGAAAATTGAAGTAGCAACATCAAGTTTGAAGGGCTATTTTCAGCATAGGATTCTATTTCCCAATGAAATCCAAGAACTCCAGCAATGCAGGAACCCCAGACTTTTTAAACTTTGTTCCTGCGTGTCTACCCTCCACCTACCCCACTCCCCATCATGGCTCAACCCTCCCCTATCGTGGCTCAACTTCGGCCTCACCAGCAGCAGCACTTTTGGTGTGGCTTTATTTATTCACAAGTTCACATCCCTGTAGGAACTGGCTCCCTGGACTGTGATGGCTCCTATTTTCCAGACTTCCTCAGAATGGAATTTTAGGCAAGGGCCCAATCGCTCTTTCATGACAAGTGGATCAGTAAAACAATAATAAAACCTCGGTCACCATAACTCAGAGGCTGTAATAGATCAAGTTCTCAAGGGCACTTGAAAAGCCAAGAGTAGACACTTTATTCACCCAGGGTTTTAAGAAACCACCCTCCTTCATTATTACTGTGTGTAAATAATATTTATATGTTTGTTATTTTCCTACAGCCCCAAGAAGGAAACATTAAAAGAAATGTTCAAGGAAGTTAGAAAGTTTGTCAGTGTAAGCTTGTCTTCGTAACCCTTCTACTCTTCATTTCCTGTGCCAAGTGCACTTTTATTTCCCGTCTCTCTACACTCAGTAAACAAAACCATATTATCAAGGGAAAGACTTGAGCCCATTAACATTGTGAGCCCTCAGATTTCACTCGCAAGAGACGACGCAGCACTTATCTGATGGAACAGAAGGTTTAATTGCTTCTAGGTTCAAGCCTGTCCAAACCTCTCAGATCGGACTCATCCCTGGGAAGCCGTTGCGCCCTCCAGCCAAGCGCCTGGGAGAAAGCGTGCCCAGCACCGGTGTGTCTGCCAGCCTCCTAGATAGGAGCACAAGGAGCGTGCGCTCCTTCACAAGGGCAGATTCTTCATTTTGACAACCTAATCAGAGGGCAAAATCAGCTAAACTTCCGAACTAGGCAGAAACTTCATCTTCTCAAATCAAAACCTGGCACTCCAACATTCGCACTTCTGCAGCCACAGACGGAAGGAGTGGAAGAAGCTGAAGAGAACGCTGAGAAGTAAAGTGAGAATCTAATCTAAAAGTGAAAATTTTTCGCGCCCCAGGTACTCAGCATCTACAGCATAAAATTTAGTACCATAAATCGGACGGGAGGTGGGAAGTAAACCTCAGCTTCAGGTTTAGGAGAGAAATAACACCAGTGCCAAGAACACCAAAAGCGCATAGGGCTCAGAGAAAAAAAGGAATAACTACCTTCGCTGGGGAAAGGCTAGGAGCAGTCCCTACCCGCCGAGCTCCGCGCTCGCTTTTTAACCCCTTCCACACCGCGACGCCCACACCCGGCACCTGAGGGACTAGTCACCCACGTTCCAGAATAAGTCCTTGCCCCCTCCATCCTCTCGCCCTTACCCGAGCAACCAGTTCTGCCTTTCTCCCCCCACCGCGCCCAATACCTGTCTGGACAGCAGATGTCCCAGGCTCTCGCCCTGCGCGTTCCTACCCTGCCCTTCCCAGGCCGCCCCTAGGCAATGCTGGCTCTCCCCGGGGCCGGGGTCTCTGGGTGGCGGCCTCCCGCAGATTCGGCAAAGTTGGCAGCGGGGCAGGCGCGTGGAGCCCGGGGCCGTGCGGGGAAAGCACCCATTGGCCTACCCGCGCCACGTGGCCACCCCCGCCTTTATATTAAGCCACTATTTACCTCCGGCTTGCTCGCCATGGCTCGGCGAGGGCAGCTCGGGTAGGGAGGAAAGGCGGAGCGGCGCAGCCCGGCCCTGGCCCGCGCGCTCAGGTAGGTGGGCTGGAACCATGAGCTCCTACCTGGAGTACGTGTCGTGCGGCAGCGGCGGGGGCGGCGGCGACCTGCTCAGCCTCGCGCCCAAGTTTCGTTGCGCTGACGCCCGGCCGGTGGCCCTGCAGCCCGCCTTCCCCCTGGGCAGCGGTGACGGCGCCTTCGTCAGCTGCCTGCCCCTGGCCGCCGCCCGACGCGCACCTTCATCTCCGACAGCCCCCGCACAGTCCCCCGCGCCCCCGTACGCGCCTTGCACCCTGGAAGGTGCCTACGAGCCGGGCGCCGCACCTGCTGCGGCGGGGGGCGCAGACTTCCTGGGGCCCGGGCCCGCATACGACTTCCCGTGCGCGCTCGGCCGGCCAGCAGACGACGGCGGGGCTCACGTCCACTACGCCACCTCGGCCGTGTTCTCGGGTGGCGGCTCCATGCTTCTCAGCGGCCAGGTGGATTACGCGGCCTTCAGCGAGCCCAGCCCCTTCCCGGCGTGTCTCAAAGAGCCTGCGGACGGCCACTCTGGGGCCTTCCAGACCGCGTCCCCGGCCCCTGGCGCCTACCCCAAGTCCGCCTCCCCGGCCTCGGGCCTCCCCTCTGCCTTCAGCACGTTTGAGTGGATGAAAGTGAAAAGGAACGCTCCTAAAAAAAGTAAGTACTTGAGCCATGGAATGACGCCCCTGGGGTTGGGGACCGAGCCTCCTCCACGGAATTGTGTTGGGAGCATTTTGCAGCTGTCCCTTAGACGGCGGTTTGGGTTCTGTGGAGGAAACGCGTCCCGAGGCGTTATTAAGGCAGGCAAATCCCAATGAGCGTGCCCCGAATACAAGCTCGGAAAATGTGCCGGGCATGGAGAAAATTCCAGGAAGGGGCTCTCCGTGGAGCGTGTATCTTGGCAGAACTGTGGTCATAGGGACACAGGAGGGTTGCTGTGACTTCGATTGTAACTGGAGCCCTGCCGCTCGCCGGTGTTGGGTCTCCGCGTCCTCTCGCCCCGCTGACGCCCTGTCTTTACATTGCAGGCAAATTCACAGAGTACGGAGCCGCTAGTCCCTCCAGCTCAATCCGCACGAATTTCAGCACCAAGCAACTGACAGAACTAGAGAAAGAGTTTCATTTCAATAAGTACTTAACTCGAGCCCGACGCATCGAAATAGCCAACTCGTTGCAGCTGAATGACACCCAAGTCAAAATCTGGTTCCAGAACCGCAGGATGAAACAGAAGAAAAGAGAACGAGAAGGGCTTCTGTCCTCGGCCACACCTGTGGCTTCCCTCCAACTTCCCCTCTCAGGAGCGAGCCCCACCAAGTCCGGCAAGAACCCCCGGAGCCCTTCTCAGGCCCAAGAGCCCTCATGAGGCTTAGCATTGAGGCTAAAGAACCTTGGCCTGCAGAAGTCATAGGCGACCACCCCTATCTAGACTTACTAGCTCGTTTGGGATGGAGGTGGGCACGGGCAGACATTAATAGAGGTTTCACTTGGGAAAGGAAGTATCTTGATCAGCTTCTGAGTTCCAGGCTGTGTGTGTATAGATATTAATTTGAGGTCTCTTAAGCCACTCGTGTGTATTATTTGTGTCTTCTCCGGGAAAGGGAGCCCAGCTGCTAGCCCAGCCCTGCTGCTATGTTGCCTTAGCCACATGCAATTGTTGGGTTTAGAGTGGCAAAGCATTAGTTACTGAGCTCTGCCAGCTCTCTGATGTGCTCAAAAGAGCCATCTACCCAAAGTTTTTCTGGTTTTAATTTAAAGGACAAGGCTATATGTATTCAGCTTCTTGAGATCCCCAAAGCTTATTAGGGTCTCCTTGATGTAGCTAAGCTGCTTCAATGATGATCTTCACATTTGCACTCCAGTTTTGTTTTTTTTTTAAGAAGCAGTTTCTACCTCTCCATGTGCCTGAGTGAAGATACAATCACTGTTTAGTTAGTAGCTGAACAAATCCACAAGGTGGGTCAAGATTAGAACCTGAACTATACCTTGACACCAGTTACTCAAACTTGAATGTAAATATATACAGTATGTATATTTTTAAAAAGGTTTGCTTGCAATGAACATACATGACATTTAATGCCATAGCATGTAAAAGGTTTGAACTTTTTTTATATAATAAAAATTACAGAATCTACTACACTCTGCTTTCCCTCACCTTTCATTTTGATTGCCGGTATTTTTCTTTCAAGTGTCTTCTATTTGGAACTTCTTGATTCTGCTATGAGAATTTGTTTAGGTTGATACCCTTAAAAAAATGACACAAACAGCAAGTTAGGGACAATTATCTGAGCAGTTTTTGAAGGAGAAAGAAACTACTCTGCCAAATATCCAAGTAACTTAGGAAGTACTTCCTTACCGTAAATGTCATAGTTTTATGGCGAATGTGTAACTCAAAGATTAGGTGCCCACTGTGGGAATGTTGTAAAGCCAAGGAGACACTGCTGAGAGATCTCCTTGTTCTTTTGTCTTCTGGTCTCACAAAAGGAAGAGGAAAGGGTGACCTGAAGACTTTTTTCATTGGTTAGTGTTCTCTGAGAAAGGCAGCTGCTCATCAAAGGTTCCTAATGGTGGAATGAATTCCCATTTCCAAAGTCAAGTATCATAAAGGAGACTGGGAGAGGCCAGCAGTCAGAGCTTTCCACTTCCTGTAACCCAGGCTGAGCACCTATCTGGTTTTACAAGAGATAGCACAGAGGTAGGTGCCTTTCTGGTTTTGAAATGAATTAATTTCAAATGAATTCATAGGAGGAAGTACAAGCCCACAATTTGAAAGTTGGCATGAAGGTATGTGATAAAATCCTCTAAACTTATTTCCATCCATCCCCCCTAGTGGCCAACCCTGAAGGCATCTGTGGTTGACCAAGCTTTTATGTAATCTTACAGAAATACTTGAAAAACTGCAATGTTAATAATACATAAAATCAAGTGGATATTTGGGACAATTGTCAGGCTAGGTAATTTTCCTTACTATATAGATATATCTTTAAATTCTCTGTGTAGTTCAACTGAAAAACTTAATGGCCCAAATAATCCAGATAAGAACCTCAGCTCTCCTTTTAGCTAGGATTTCTAGATTCTAGGATAGTTCCTCAAATCCAATTCAGAGGTATAATGATTGTGGAGTATTACTTTCCTTATAAAACAGTAATGTGATTGTCTTAGAAGACTGAAATTATTGGGTTGTCGGGAAAGTCATGATGCATTTTTGCATTGAAAAGCATAGAAAAATAGGTCATGACTTTCCTGACTACCCAATATAATAAAATTCCTGTTTTTTGCACTCACAGTTTAATGGAGTTGCAGACATAAAATTATCAGCTCTAACAAACTCAGCTGATTAGGGGGGAAATATATCACTTAAAAAGCAGGTCTGTCAATATTATCCTTATGTTTAGACATCTGCCCTTCACTAACTTGATGCTAATCAGATCTTGTTTAAAACAACAGCTCCCCCTCTGAGCTCTGTAGCTGATTGAAAAGACTTAAAGTTGTAATCTGCTTGCTTACAGCTACCTCTGGGTTTCCCCTGCAGTGGTCTTTGACAAGACAATGTTTCCTTTTTGATAAGAATTCAAATGTACACCTAAACAAAAAAATATCAACACACTTGGTCATTTCCTTAATCTACCACCCTTTTCTCTAAGAAAATAAAGCTTTTCCTTTTGAAGCTACTATTAGCACTTAGCTCTGATGGATGTCTTCCTTGATGAAGGTGGCTATTTTGACATACGTATAATGCTGTCCTATGAATCAGGCCAGTATTAGCTATTTTTTGACCAACTCTGGGGATTTTTAAAAGCTTTCTTAATGTAGATAGCTATATAGCTATATTCAGTATTGGCTGGCGATCGGGACAAACTAGGTGACCTCTGGAGGTCCCTTCCAGCATGAAAATGCTACAGAAACAATTCAATGACTTGTGCATGTTTTATTTTAGGCCTATCATTGGAAGGAAGAGAGTTCAGTTCTAAGAAAGCAAATGCAGTCCCCAGAATTACTGTGACACTGTGTTTATACAGGTAAAGTGTATTTTAGAAATTATCAAATCCATCTTACCAGGAGAGGTACCTAGCCCATGTGGGTTGTTTATAGAACACCCCTGTTCTCATTATTCAAAGCCTTGTGTTATTTTGAGTCAGAGCTTTCATTAAGTGTGATGGTTACTACACAAACAGTACAGTTGCTAAAATCTATTTTACATGATTTCAAACTAAATATGCTAATTCACCCTCCAGTGATCCATTACAAGAATGAATACACAGTGGACAATTCTGCTTATTGTATAATAACTATTCAATGTTCCTTTGTCTTCACAGAATGACCATGGGTCTATTTTCCTGGATTCAGGATAGCTGGGAGTGAGGAAGAAGAAATAAAGCATTTAATAACACACAAAACTTCCATTAATTGAGTACTAGCCAATGAAGGACTGCTGATGTAACATCCTAAAGCAATGTCACCTAGATTAATTGTATGTGATTTATTCTGCCTCAATCTCATGTATGGTGAGGCCCAAGACCAGAAGAGGTTATGTCCAAATATCATGTCATCAGAAAGGAGGGACAGGCTCAGGAGTGTTTCATTAGCTCTGACGTTCTTATTTCTTATGGACAAAGAAATACTCTACATTTGCTGAATATTGAACTTGAAAACCTCAGGACCTAATCAGCTTCAGAGAGATGTTTAGTCTGACCACAGACCTCTCAACAAGAAATATGCCCATTGTTAAAACTTTATTTGTGGTTTTAAAGTGAAACCATACTGGACACATCTCACAAATAATGATAAATCTGTATCTAAATTGAAATAAAGATTTTCATGGTTTTGACTTCTATAGCATATTTCCAGGGCATGAACATGCAACAAATATACAAAATTGCTTTATTTAATTTTTCACTTCTAATTGCTTAAGTTATACTTATATTCAGAAATATAATTTCAGTAGAAACTGTTTACCTAAATGCCATAATAAACCAAGAGGAAAGTGTTGCTAAATATTGGTTTGAAAGGGAGCTTTATTACTTAGGTTGTGAAGAGCAAACGTTATCTCTTCCATTTCTAATAGTCTTATTGATGTAATTTGGAAAGGATGGCCAAAGAGTGCTCATTTGGATTTGTAATAGCTAATAAAGCAGGTCACTGACACTTTTGAGGCATTTCTAGAGGGTGCTAGACTATATAGCACATCCCCCACCCTTAGGGGTTGTGTAGAACCTAAACTATAATTTGAGGGGTCTTCTTTAAGAAAAAAATACAAAAATCATAGATACAAAATTGATAGGGCACCTCCCAGGACCTGGAAGTGCCCAAATTAGTGAAGCTTAAGTTTCTGTGGGTTCATGGTACATCCATCTCTGCTCCTTCCTGAAATGATTGCTTTGTGCCCACTACCCAGCCATTGCCTGTAAGATGATAGCAGTGATTGCTTTTCTCCAACATCTTGGAGTCAGAATTACTGTTTGCGCTTCTTCAAGTGTATCCAATAGTAGATAGTGCAGACAAGGGCAGATGGGAGCTCTGTTCTACAGTCTGAGCATCTCAGTCCTACTTTGCTTTGGGCTGCTGGCTGACTGAATTACTTCATTGCCTTGGGAATGGGAGCTCTCTCTCATCCTGGAGGGCTGTTTTTGTGTGTTTGCTTCTCAATGATAGAAACAGAAGAGAAATATAGAGCTGGAGGTGACACAGCTATGCTCTGAGCTTCTAAGCATTTCCCAGAAGGATGGAATCACTCAGGCTGAGGTAAAGGACTGTGTTAAAAAGAACATTATTCTGAAGGGAGGAAACCTGGATTTTAGCATCAGTTATGTTTTTTGATTAAAGGGGAAAATAACTTTCCTGGTCTCAGTTTTTCCTGTAAGACAAAGGGAGTTTGTCTGGATGATCATTAAGTTTCCACATCCTTAGTATTCTCCCATAATCCTTTACTCTTGCTGGTTATTACTGAAAGTGTATTTAACAATGTTGAAGCTCTGTAAGATTATCATCAAACAGAGGCTGTTATTGGAGTAATATCTGAGGCCTTTAAAATTTCATCCCTTTTGCTTCAGAACATGTATGTGTGTGTTTGCATGTGTGAATTAGGTAATGTTTCTCATTGATCTTGACCTGATGAAAAAAAAAAAGCTAACAATGATCATAGCCTCCCACCCCCAACCCCAAAGTTACCACTTCCCTTTGAACAGATTAATTAAGATCTAATAAGAAACTTTTTAAATGGGTGTCAGCACTTCACATTCAGATTCTTATTTTCCTTGTCCTTAATTCCATACTTCAAAGTTAACAACTTTCAGAATAGAGAAACGATTTTGAATTTTTTTCCCTCTAAGATATGTGGGGTTGCAAAATAAATGCTCTCTTCTGTTGAAGAAAAGAGATATGGATAACCAAATCACTCCTCCTTTCTATTAGTCACCAAGGGCTGCCTTTTTTCCTTCTCCATTGACTCCAACTTTATCATCTCTCATTCAGACATGCAATGGATGCCTCACTGGTCTCCTTGCCTCCAGTCTCCTATCCAGCCAATCCACTGCCAAGCCCTGTCTTCATCATATTCCACTTTAAATTCTTGGTAGCTTCTGGTTGCCAGTGGGAGAAACTCAAATATCTATTACATGAGATTCAAGTTCGTCAATATCTGTATCTATTCATGTTAATCTCCTACCATTTCTTGACACAAAAACTTCACCCCAGTTAGTGTGGTCTGTTCATTCGCTACCCAAGGAAATCTATGCTCTTTCTTTTTTGTTTGGATTGGAAACTTTTTTTTTTTTTAAAGATTTTATTGGGGAATTGGGGAAGGGGAACAGACAAGTTGTTGTCCTTTGGTTCTTCAGTCTAGTTGTAGAGGACACCACTTCACTGGCCCATGTTGGCATTATGATCATTGCGCTCTTCCCAGGTGAGGCAGATTAGTCATTGGCCATTGGATGGCCGCTCACCTTAGCTCACTGCAGCAGTGGCGGCCACTCATGGCAGCCCAGCTCCAGGTGGAGCTGTTCACAATGTTAGTTGTAGAGGGTGGAGCATCACTCGTCCATGTGGGAACCAAACCGGCAGTCCTGCTGCTCAGAGCTCATGCTCCCAAGCCAACTCTTAACCAACTGAGCCACTTGGTCAGGGCCCAGCTTGGAAACTTTTCTCATGGCATTCCTCTCGCTCATAATTATCTCCTATCTTTGCTCTGCCTATCCAAAGTCATCCTTTTTAGCAGAGCTCATATCCTACCATCTCTGTGGTAGGATTTTGCACCATTCCAAATTTAAAGTGAATTCCTCTGAGTTTCTGTAGCATTTATTATTTGTATTACTTACTCGGCATTTACAGTCTCCTGTCATATCCTCCTTCCCTCATTCTTTTTCTCTTTCTCTTTCTCACCCTCTCTCTCTTCCCCATCCCCATTAGTTCTTTCTCCACTGGTATACATTTTATTTCTCATTGAGTACCTTGTACATAATAGTGGTCCTATACTATTTGCTGAATGTTGAATGTAGTTTTATTAGATCAAAGCATATAGTGCTACTCATCAAGTGCCTCTTCTACCAGGTGAAGAGCACTATAATAACTTATTTGCTAAGTATTCTTTAGATCTCATTATTTATTACATAAGCTAGTCTTGACCACACAATAAAATACAAATAGGAGGCTAGGAGGTGAAGGAGGGAGAGCTATAGACTTCTCGCCTGTGCTTCAAGGCACAGGCACATTCTTTTGATTGAATACATTGTAAACCAACAAAGAGTGTGAATGTTATCTAAAATGATCCCTTTTATCCTTACAGAATATAATTTAGAATGCACTTTGGTTGTTGTTTGAGGTTTTTTAATATATTGCATTCATTACTTGCTACTGTCATGTGCATACCTTATGGGAACAAAACCACTGGAGAAGGACTATTGAAACCAGACAAGGTGTAGTGTGGAGTTTCTCAAGAAAGGTCTGGAGACAATTGAATATAGTGGTTACAAGATGCACCTTGGGGGTGGCTGTTTAGTTCAGTTGGTTAAAGTGTGGTGCTGATAACACCAAGGTTGCCGGTTTGATCCCCATATGGGCCACTGTGAGCTGCACCCTCCTTAAAAAAAAAAGGAAAAAAAAAGATGCATCTTGGAGGCAGACAGGCTTGGGAGCAAATCCTGAGATAGGTGACGCTATGTCACTGAGCTCTACATTCCTCCATTAAAAATGGGAATAATAACATTCTTATTTCATTGACCTGTGAGGGTGAACAGAAATAATACATGCAGATTGCTTAGCACAATGTCTGATGCTTAATAAACATTTGCTAACTATTATTATTATTTTAAGATTTTATTGGGAAATTGGGGGAAGGGAACAGACAAGTTGCTATCCTTTTGTTCTTCAGTCTAGTTGTGGAGGACATCACTTCACTGGTTCATGTTGGTGTTATTGCACTCTTCCTGGGTGAGGCAGTCGCTCGCCTGCCATTGGACGGCTGCTCATGGCAGCTCACGGCAGCTCACGAAAGCTCACACTAACTGCGGGCCAGCCCCACTGCAGCCTACACCATCGCTGGCGACTCAAGGCAGCCCAGCTCCAGGTTGAGCTGTTGTTCACCATCTTAGCTGTAGAGGGCGCAGCGTCACTGGCCCTCTCATATGGGATCCGAACCCTGGCCCTGCTGCTCAGAGCTGGCGTCCCAAGCCAGCTCCTAACCAACGCGCCACTCGGTAGGCCCAACATTTGCTAATTATTAAGACAGGATAGATTATGAGAGTTGTAATAGACAGCTAGGCAGATAGGCTGGAAAGACATGGGGAGAAGGAGAGAAATATTTGTATATACAACAAATATTTCTTGAGCTCCCGGGTGCCAGGCACAGACTACTAACAACTAGAATTGAAGAGATCTTGAGAAGGGAACAATAATTGCAGGGAATCGGGTTGGAGAGAATAAGTAAAGCCCTAAGGCTATTGATAAAATTAGCAAAATATTGGTAATACGTGACAACAGAGAAAAATAAAATGGCAGTTGATGGATACTTGGTGAGTGCAATGGCTGGGCACTCACTGAATGAAGTAAGAACCCAGGACCTTAGAAGAAGTCTGGACAAAAGGTGCGTTAGGCTGTTAAACAATGCTTCCATTTTACTGGATCATTCCGGGCAATGCAAAAAAACTTAAATCCACATTTCTCCTCAATTTTTCCCTATCCAGAAGGACATATGAATTCACATACATGGTATTTTGAGGGTCAGGTGTCATAAATTAAAATGCGGTGATGATTTACATGAGTTTCCTACATTGTGGTGCCTCCCTGGGTTGAATTTATCATTCTTAAGAATAGAGACTCTGGTTGCTGTGTTCTGTGGACATCAAAGTTAAAATAGGATCAACCACATTCTTGTTTCTGTTGCTGCAGAAAGAAGAAATTCCTCCCTCTACCTACTCTAACAGTGGGGAATCATGAATTTTCTCAACTGCACATAAACCTTTAATTATTTCCATTGTGGGTTTATTAAAGCTTGCTATTAAACTGGAAAAAATAAAAGCTTGCTACAAAAAGAACACTTTGACGTCTAATTAATGGCCAAAGGATAGTCATATGTAAATAGAAAGTATTTTATTTTTCTTAAATGCCTATGACCTAATTGTCAAAATAGTGTTAGTATCCAATTGCTTGTATGAGTGATTACTCTATCATATATAAATGTTTATATCTCCTCTTACATTTGAAACCTGATCTACATTTCAAATTCATGCAGTATGTTGACTTCACTATAGGGGTCAAGAAAAGAAATTACTAGCTTATGAAAGAATTGTATAAAAGATGGATTCAATGTAAATAAATAAAATGAGCTCCAAAGGACAAATTAAAACTATAATATTTCTCATTCAGACAAAAATAGCATACTATTTGTCCCTAAAATCTTCAATTATCTTTAAAGGCAATTTAAACTTCCTTGGATTAACCTGTCAAGAAGCCCAATTTATTTTTCTGTTTTGATTGCAAAAAAGCCCACATGCAACCAGAATAATCTTATTTTTTCTAGCAGTATATGGTTTCTTTGCAAACTTAAAAACACCTGTGTTTGAATCTCTGAAGATACTTTGGAATTTGTCATGTAACAATGCAATCCAAGAAATGTCCAAGTCCACTTTTATCGAAGGTTTGTGATTTTTTGCTTGGCCCTTGATTTTGAAAATTTATATATTTTATAAGAGAGTGTCATAGGTTTCTCAACTGGTCCCATATAAGCACAAACTATTGTAAGTTACATATTTTATTACACCAATAAATTTCATTTTGAATGATCAAAGATGAATAAAGGTATTGCATTATATATGTTCCTCACTCAATATGTATCACAAAGACAAAGTCAAGCTAGTTCCAGGTTCTTTGTAAATAAAAGTTTCATATTTTCCAATTCTTGTCCTTCCAATTATAGTTATAGAACATAATTATCATTTTGAACTCAGGACAAATAGAATTAGCTTAAAGCTTTCTTAATTAAGATTATGTTGTATTAGGAACACTTTAATAAAATTCAAAAACACATTTGGATTGCTAAAAAAACCCCAAACTTTTAATTATTTTCCCTTTTAATATCAGAAGGCGCTTTTTGAGGCTACTCTCTTAGTGAAGAAGAAACAGTTATCTGTTAGTTTCATTTGTTTCTCTTGAGTTAAATGTAATATTTTTATTTCCAAAATAACGTGCATGTATGGACCCAGCCTTATAAAATTATTGCTGTGTACCAAACTATCTATCCATGTGTTCATCTATCACTCTCCACATCTGTGTCTACAGAGATTCTGTGTTGAGAAATATGTTCACCTAATGTTAATGACGATTATTTCTACATAGTAAGATTTTGTTGATTTTTGATTTGTAGTAGTTTTCTATATTGCTTAACATTTTAAAATAATAAATCACTAAATGTAGAGATAATAAAGTCATTACTTTAAAATATATGAAAAAAGGAAAATGCATTTGGTAACCACAGTCTTTGCATTTATTTTTGCCAGTGGGAGACCCCAGAGGAATTAGATAATGCATCTCATGTGCCAATTCCTGAATAATTAAATAAAAATGTCTGTAATATACATGGGTGTACACTTGAGTCAAATAAATGATAGATAAGGTCTATCATTCATTTCTTCAACAGGGAATTCAGCACTTGGGTGTCACATATGTTCAATTTTCATCCTACCAGTTGGAAACAAGCTCCAAATTGTGCTGATAAAAGCAGAATTCATGATTAGCAAAAGAATAAGAAAAGAATATCTTTAGCTTAAGTAAAATGGAGAACCAAGAAATATGAAAAACTATATTTTGGATTATCATCTTTTCCATACTTATAAAGCAAAATGAAAGAAATGCTGCTTTTAATGTTAAAAGCAAGTTTATAAAGATACAAGCAAACTTTTAATAAGAATGTGTATTTTTAATAAGCTTTGCATTTTTTTTGGAGAGCAATACCAAAATATTCTTTGATTTCTGTCATGAATTTCAGTTGTAGAAAGTCTTATAAAATTTCACAGTGGTCTGTGAGATAAACACACCAACCCCCCTGACCCAAACAAAACACAACATGTTTAGTTAAGCCTCTAGGAAGCTAGTTAAAGGTTAGATAACCACAATGAGAAAGAAAATGCTAGTTCTTTCACTGGTTTTATTTCAAAGTTGTCTTATTTCACTAGCAACTTGATACCTCTAGGTATGTGTGAGAAGACTAAAAGACTCTAGCAATATATTCCATAGACTCTAGCAATGGGATGCCAAAAAATGTATACAAGTGGACACTTTGGTCAACATTGCTCAAGCAGTAGTTTGCAGTAATCAGAAGTGTCTGGACACTGATGGTAACCACTTTGAGCACTTCTTGTAATTGCAGAAGTCAAACGTGACTTGTATTCACCTTTTGTTATTGGTATATATGAGTATTACAGTTTTAATAGTTTTTTCCTTACTTAGAATGTGTATACATTTTTTTGGCACCTCTGTATATCTGTCTTAGCTATCTTCATTTGACTAAAATTATTAATTCTGTGGAGCATCTACTACATGGCTGTTTTGTTTGTTTTGGCTTGCCTAGCATTTACTCCTTCTTCCTCTAACAACTTTTCTTCACTGTTTCTGTGGTGAAAAGAACAGCTGATTCTTGTGCCCATGGTGGTGATGTCACCTCCATGCAGGGTGCTGTTCTTGGCTGGCTGTGGAGCCACCTCCAAGCCTAGTTCTGTGGCCCTTCTGGAGTTAACTAGAGTCAATCTTTTCTCCCCCCACCCCCTTTAAACCAGCTTGAGTGGGTGCAATATTTGTCTCTCAGAATCCTGTGTGATGCACTGCCCTCAAGGAACTTATAAACTTGGTATTAAGGGACATCAAACAAGTCCAAAAATAACGTTAAGTGCTTTATGGGAGCTTCACGTGCTTAGGACTGTGTCTACACAGCACAAAGTGAAAGTGGCAGTCTGGCACACACCCAGCTGCTTTAACAAATTTGGCAGCCCGTTCACTACATAAGCCTTCAACGTCAATCATAAGATCTCTGGAGAAGGGAATTCCATAGACTCTGGCAATGGAAAAGTGGATTAGATTTTTTTCCTTCATCTCTTTTGGTTTCCAAGAATGTTCTCGGCTCAAAGTGGGAATTTTCATGACAAAGAGCCTACTACCAATTGCTCTTTGCTTTGTTTCATAGTTGGGTTAATTTTAATTTCTTCTGTTTCCAAAACCTCTGTACTCCACATCTCTGTACACATCTTTACTATAGAACAATTGCTGTTTATGGCAGTGATCTGCATTCATGTATATCTCCTCCAGGCCAGGGGCTGTAATATATTCCTAACTCTGGATCTCTACTATATCCATTTTTGCTATGTTTAGTGGGGAGCTGATTTTATATGCCATAATTACTGAAGAGATTTTTAAAAAGAGTTGTACATGTGCCCCACTCCAGTCCATCTACAAGGTGCTGCTTCCCATGCCTGGGTTAAAATGATAAAGTAAGAGAACTTCATCTCTCTATCTTCTTTTCCTGAGGCTTTTTCTGCCATGACCGCCTCATCCCTCACCATACCCTCCAGTTGGTAGTGGTTTAAGTCAGCCCTGATGTATCAACTGACAATGTTCTAGCTTAACCTGCTTATACAAGTGGTCTCTTACGATTGGTTTTTAGGCCATACACAAAAATTCAATACACCCTTCTGAATGTATGCCATATTTAACAACCAGGATACCTGAAATAATGCACATTAAAAAGGTGTCCATCATACATATAGCACTGGGCTTGCCTGTGAATGAGAGACAAGACTATTTTAATGTTTTAGGCTTCTCCTAGAGGCAGGAATGAGACCCTGAGAGTGCTGAACACTGAGATGACATAGAAAACATTGTTATAAGATGGATTAGATGGGAAGAGTCAGGAAGGCCATTTAAGGATTCATTTCAATTGCCTTGATGAGAGATGATGAAGGCTTGAGGTAACAAAGAAGACAGAGCAACATAAACAGACACTTTGGAGGAAAAATGGGAAGGAGTTAGTAACTGATGCCAAAGAGGAGCGATAAGACCAGATACAGACTTTAGAGCTCTAGGAACAAAAATGATTAAAAAATTTTTTTATCATGGTAAAACACACATAAATTAAAACATACCATTTAACCTATTTTTAAATGTACAATTCAGAGGCATGACACACATTCATATTGTTGTGCAAACATCACCATTATTCATTGCCAGAAAAATTTTCATCTCCCCAAACTGAAACTCTGTACACGTTAAACATAACTCCCCATTCTCCCTGTGCCCCAGCCCCTGGTAACTACTCTTTTACTTCCTGTCTCTATAAATTTACCTATTCTAGATTCTTTACATAAATGGAATCATAGGATATTTATCCTTTGGTAGCTGGCTTATTTCAATTAGCATAATGTTTTCAAAACAAATGATTTTGCTGGGCCTCACCTCTATTACAAGTCATTTAAGATAAAACAGTGTTTTTCAACATGACACCAAATTATGTATATGCGAAATTAAAAGACCACATTTTTGAGTTTTCTGATTGCAAACTTCTGGGTAATTGAAGTTAAATTTTTCTCTTTTTCTGTGTGGGGCATGAGTAAGGTATGTTTGTGCAGGAGGGTACTCTCCGCTCACCTACTGTGTAATCCTCCACTGCTCAGGCAGCCTTCCAATACCCAGAAATGCTGCATGTTTAGATCTTCCTCAAATTCCCCCCAAATTCAAATATATCTTCCCTGTATCCTATTCCTTTTGGGCTCTGTTCTCTGCTACTAGGCCAAGGATGGTGACATGGATAGTTGGGCATTTCCTGGATAACAGATTGACATTTTAACCAAGGATTTATTTTTTATTTTTTAAATAGACCCTAATGAGTCCTGGAGTCAATGTGGAAATGGAAACTTCAGGAGAGCAGCAAGCTGATGGAGGAGGAGGTGAGACTCATGTGGCCAGGGCAGGCTTGGGGCTCTCGCAAACCTCCGGTACCTAAGCTGTATTGCCCCAGCAAACCCGGCTAAAGATGGATGGTACTTTACGTGTCATGAGGCAGGGAGTAGAGGAGGAGATTCTCACAGCACAGAATCCTAACTGTTTGGGCTGGAAGGAGCCTTAATGATTTCCTAGTACAGTTTTGGAGCATGGGCTTGGATATCAGACGGCCTGGTTCCAAATTCTGACTCCAGTCCTTACTGCTTGACCTTGGGCAAGACATTTGAATGCTTCTGTGTTTCAGCTTCCTTATGGGGAAATGAACCAAATGGTATTACCTCCTTGGATTGTTGTGAGGATTAAATAAAACAATATATAAAAAGTATTTCAGAATGGCTCTTGGTATGTGGAAAAGCTATGTTTGCCACCCTCGTTTTACTCTTGAAAAAAGGGAGGCCTAGAGATATTGCACTGAAGGCACAATCTAGAGCCAGGATTGGAGCTACAATAATCAGATCCTTTATACCCCCATTAGCTCTCTGGCTTTCTTAAAGCGAGGAGCGGGGGAGAGCACTAGGTTATAATCAAGAATCTCTCTTCCCAGGCCTGAGGAAGAAAATGTAACCTGATGCCAAAAGCACCACATTTCAGTTTCCTACAATAGAAAGGACAGACTTACTGAGAAGGCAGAGCAGGGGAAGGGGCTGCCTGGTGATGGAGGGGCTGTCATTTCACTATTTTTTTTTCTTTAGTAAAAGACTCTGGTTAATGTATAAATGCTCCTCAAGAGGGGTTATGTATTAACTTCCTCTATTAGTTATCCATTGCAATGTAACAAATCACCTCAAAACTTAGTAGCTTAAAACAACAATAATCATTTATTAAACTTCACAGTTTAATAAATGGAGCGGCTTGGCTGGGTGATTCTGGCTCAAGATCTCTCAGGAGGCTACAGCCAGATGTCAGCTGGACTGCAGCAGTCTGATGGCTTGAATGGACCTAAAGATTTACCCCCACGGTGGTCCACTCACATGGTTGGTGGGTCAGTCCTCTCCATGAGGGCCTCTCTGTGCAGCTGCGTGAGTGAGTGTCCTCATGACGTAGCTACTGGCTCCCTCCAAAACAAGCAATCCAAGAAACCAAGACAGAAACTGCAATGTCTTTATGATCTCGCCTCTGAAGTGACACATTATCACTTCTGAATGTTCTATCAGTCACATAGGCCAGCTCTGATTCAGTGCAGGAGGGGACTCTACAAGGGGTTAAAAAACCAGGAAGTGAGCATCTTGGAGGCTGGCTATCCCACCCATCTACAACTCTAATCCTACTTGTGAGTTACCCCAGGATTAGGAGACACAGGGAGGTGGGGGTGGAGCCCTGAGGTGGGGAGGGAGGAAGACACTAAAGCGAGCTTCATCCACTTTCCCCTGCCTTAAGGAGGGCTGGAAAGGCAGCTTGAATCAGGGAGGCACAGCCCCTGAAGAAAGCTACACACCTCAGAAGCACACTCGTGCCTGGACACTATAAATAAAATGATTCCTCTTTTAAGCAAATTGGGTACAACTTTGAAACTTTTGACAAATGACCTGGTAATCCCTGTCACCTGGCTGGGCTAGCAGTTTTAGATAGCTGCTGCTGCTCCTACCGTTTTATTGTGTATGACAGCAAGTTGGTCTCTTCGTGTTTTACTGTCTCTGTCTTTGAAATGGGCTTCACAATAGTAATTCATTGGTGGTTGTTTTTGAAAAACAGGTTTATCATTACAAAGACACAGCATATTTATTTTCATGTTATTATTTTGCTTTAAAATGTTCATTAGTCTGTTAAAAAGATAGTACAAAGATCCTCACAGATGCATTAATCAACACATTTACTTGATCATTTTTCTTTTAATTTTAGTTTTCAAAAATACCCAAAGGCTACATCCATTACAGGGTAATGGACTGCAAAGTCTTATTTAATTGCAATGAACATATTTACTGGAGTTACAGAAAAGAAAAAACTATGTAATTCTATAAACTTCTATCAATTTAAAAGACTCAAAATAATCTCTGATAATGGGCAAAGAGTGCTTCCTCATGTTCTCGCTCTCCCTTCTCCGTCCCTTCTCCCTTTACTCCAGCTCTACAGACTTGGAGAAAGCTGGAGACTCTGGAGCATGTCTTCCCTCAGAAGGCCTTGGAGACCTGATGCTTGGAACTTGTGGTTCAGAGCTCTTGGGAGATGAATATAACTCCCATGCTCCTGGTTTGATTCCCATACAGTGCTTTAGGGTGACTCACCACCAGCAATTTCTAGAGCTCTCATCCCCTGAAGACTGAGAATGTTCAGCAGATAGATTGTGCTGGGGGGCCCTTGAGCCCAGAGCAGTCCCACTGTCTATGAGTTATTGAAGAGAGAGTAGCATTTCTGAGGTGATTAACTATGGCCTTACGTCAACGATCTTATTTATGATTCTTGAATTATAAAATATTTTAATGGGAGATTTCCCCCCCCCAAATTTAAAAGAATTAAAAATAGATAAAACAGGGCCGGCTGAGTGGCGCGATGGTTAAGAGCTGGCTTGGGACACCAGAGGGCCTCGGTTCGGATCCCACATATGAGGGCCAGTGACACTGCCCTCCACAGCTAAGATGCTGAACAACAGCTCAACCTGGAGCTGGGCTGCGTCGCCTGTGACGGCGTAGGCTGCAGCCCCTGTGGCAGTGGGTTGCAATGGGCTACCGTGTGTAGCCAGCAGCCAGCGTGAGCGGCCAGCAGCCGCCGTGAGCGGCTGTCCAGAAGACGGCGACTGATCTGTCTCGCCTGGGAAGAGCACAATGATGGTGCCAACTTGGGCCAGTGAAGCAACGTTCTCCACAACTAGACTGAAGAACAAAAAGACAGCAACTTGTCTGTTCCCCTTTCCCCAATTCCACAGTGCTGTTCCCATCCCCCCAATTCCCCAATAAAAATCTTTAAAAAAAAAGTTACCCTTCCTGGCCTGTGATGCAGCTACGTATGGCTACATTAGCTGTCTTTAGGAAAAAAAAAAAAAAAAGATAAAACACACAAATTCAAGAACATGTAATACACCCCAATTTTTCTAGAGATACTGGTACCATTACATATATGATTATATTTAATTCAATCTAAGATGATTATTTCAAACTGGATTCTCCTGCTGTCTATTTCTGGGTCCTCAGGGATCCTGTGAAAAATCTGAGGAAATTCCTTGCTGATTAGGGAGATATTAGACTGCAACATATGGCCCACACATGTGATTAGTCTTCCTCTAAGGAAAAATGCAAAGGGTTATATTTAGAATATGGGGTATGTGTTCAGTGGTTCTGGATGACCCAGGGGATTATTAGATTCTTCTTTGTGGAATTTTTTATAGTTAAAAGATGAATCCGGAATTCTGTTTGGTGTGGACATTGGAGCTCATCAGTAAGTTTTTGCAGGTGTGAGGCCTGCTAAAATTTCACTATTGTGTAGTTTCTTAAAAGCATTTCACGTTGCTTTTCAGAGGTTTTCTGAGTTCCGGGATATCTACGGTATATCTTAGAGGAGCCTTTGACAAAGGTATCTTTGACACAGTTACTTTCTAAAGTAAAAAATTAATAATTTATGAACAATATGTTATTGGCCCCCTAATAAAATGGGTTAAGCCATAATAGCATTGCCAGTTGTGCATCTACCTTAAATGAAATAATTCTAAATTTTATTCCTTTTTGTCCTGATGCTTTACCAAATATATGATCATGAAACTAGAGAATGGGACATGATTTCTGGTTAAATTCTGATAGTCATGTCTTGTTCCTGGGAGGCCACGCGCTGACCCGTCAGGATTACTTGCTCCTTTGGTCTAAGGCCTTGGCTAATTTGACCATCTCAGAATCTCCACATTCCCTTTTCCATCTTCCAGTAAAATGTCCTGTACTGCAATATGAACTACTTATTTTATATGTATCCAACTTAATCCACTAAAATCGTGAAGAATGTAAGGGCTTCCAACTGCCTACACTTGCCTTTCTACCTGAATATCCATCCTATTCTCAACTCAAAATCAATATTCCCCTGCCCCATTTACCTCTCAGTAATCAGGTTCTCCTTCCCAGTTAACATACTACTGTTACTTTAGTGTGACACCCACTTCTCTTCACTTCCAGGTATTCAGGGGAGAACTCTTGGGAAGTACAATTTTCTTACACTAACCTCTCTCTAAGTCCCTTTGTTCATTTTTCTCTTCAGGTGTTTGGATTCACTGTTCCATATTCCTGTCCTTTGACATCACATGGGAAGCTTTGACTGTAACTATTTTCCATGACTCCAGTGTACTTCCCATCTAATTCAGCCTCAGTCCTGTTGCCAATGATTCTTCATGAGCCATCTACACCCCTTCACCCTCAATTGTGCTACTGCCTTGGGCTCTAGGAAAACTACAGCAAGCTTAAACTATTTCAGTCCACTCTTAAGAGCCACCTCTAGTACGAATGTACTTAACTCATCCTACCTGATTTTCTACTACTGCCCCTGAAAACGTCTACTTCAGTCAGGTTAATTTCCTTTTGCCTTTTATACATATTAAACGCTTACTTGCTTTTGTTTATTTTTTCAGGCATTTTGTTTCTTCCTAAAAGATCCCTTTTCCCACCTTCCAAATATCCACATTCAGACCTCTGAAAACTCTAACTCAGTAGCTTTCTACCCTGCACTTTAAATCAACAAAAAAAAGATCCAAACCATAACAGTGTGTTCATACTCTTTGATCCAGTAATACCATTTCTAGAACTGTATCTTAAGAAATTAACAATTAACAAATTAGAAAAAGCTCTTGTGCACAGTTTTGTCTCCCATACATTATTGATAACATTATTGATAATTATTGATAATATTGAAGAATTGGAAACAAACTATATATTCAATAATAGAACTAAATAATTATGCATCACTATATGGAAATGTTGTATGTACAAACTGACTATTATAAAGAATGTAATTATATGAAATGTTTTTTTAAAATATAAAGCTAACTAAACAGTGGAAACAGAATGTAATATTGTATGTATATAAACATTTTAAATCAGTCCTTAATATGAAAATTTTAAATAAGCTTGATTAGTTCCCTTTTTGAAATGGGAAAAGAGATAATTTAACACTAAAGACACTACTGACAAAAGAAAAACATCTATTTACAAGTTTCTATGTAAATAAATTTAAATGTTTGTTAAAGAGAATCTAACATCTCTTATGTGCCCATGACATTCTAGTTATTTATATGACATTTAATCCTTACAATATATTTTTATTAGCTCCATTTAGCCTGTAAAAGTTAAATAAATTTCTCAGGATCATACAACTAGTAAATGGTATGTTCAGGATTTTTACCTGATTCTGTTGCATGATAATCTGAAACAAATTTAAACATGTCTTCATTCCCAATAAAATATCTCTCATTGAGGACTTGATTATTAAATAATGTGACTATTATAAACTTTAAAAAGTGGAAATGAGAGAGAGAGAGAGAGAGAGAGAGAGAGAGAGAGAGAGAGAGAGAGAGAGTGCTTTGGAGTTATATACATGGACTTCTTTCTGAAGACTAGTAAGAAATATCACAGAAGTTAATGACGAAGGTCATACTGGTGGACAGGGTGCCTTCTGGGAGCTCTGGTTTGCCATTTTTAGCTTAAGGTTTATGATTCAGAGGTGACTTATAAAACTGTTCAAGCACTTGAATGGTTTGATTAGGATGCAAAATCAGCTAGGGGATTGGCTACTACCATTTTACTGTAGACCAGCAATTCAACTTGGTACTTTATGACACTTTGGTTTCAAGTAATCTTTCAGCTTTCCAAAGACAGCTGGCTTCCCAGACCACTTCTGGAGTGGCAGAGGATCCTGTAGCCATCTCCCATATATAGGTCATAAGAAGCTATGAGGTTTTGGCAATCTTTGGCTGCAATTAATACCTTGGTCTGCAGAGAATCTTGTAAAATAATGTTGGCAAAAAGTTAATTTTACTGAATTCATGGAATTAGTAGCCACCTAAGAAAGGGTATTTCAGAGGTCCATGCATTTTCCTCTGTGACACAAAAGCATGGTTTCCTGATTGAAGAGGACCGGTGAGGTGTTCTTTCTGAGCTTCTTCTATGGTCTTCAAGCTATATGGGGGTGATGTAGGCACCATGGATGAAGTGCTGGTGAGAATTTGAATCTCACAGTGATTTGGCTATTTGATTAACCTTTGATTCTACTCAAAATGTACTTCTTGTTAGAGCCTACTAATAAATAATGACATTAGTAAAAAGGATAAGGCTATTCATAAATAAGATAACTAAAAATTTATTTCACATTGCTGTGAGCAGAAAAGTATTTGGTGGTCGATTTAGTTTCTCACCAGTATCAGCAGATCATTAAAAAATTTTTTTTTATTAAAAATATAGCTAACATACAATATTATATTAGTTTCAGGGGTACACCATAGTTATTCAACATTTGTATACCTAAAGAAGTGATCACCATAAGTCCAGCAACCCACTGTACCACACTATCACAATATCGTTGAATATATTCCCTATGCTGTACATTACATCCCCATGACTTATTTGTTTTATACCTGAAAATTTGGACCTCTTATTCCGCTCCATCTTCCTCCCCCTTTTTAATTTTATAATTACAGTTGACATTCAATACTATTTTATATTAATTTCAGGTGTACAGCATAGTGGTTAGACATTTATGTAATTTAAGAATTGACCCCACTGACAAATCTAGTACCCACTTAGCATATTGACTATATCCCCTCTGCTTTACTTTACATCCCCCTGACTATTTTGTAACTACCAATTTGTACTTCTTAATTCCTTCACCTTTTCTGCCCTGTTCCCCAACCCCTTCCCATCTGTCACCCCAATAAATCTAGTACCCATCTGACACCATGAATACTTATTAAAATAGTATTGACTATATTCCTTATGCTATACCTTACATTCCTGTGACTACTTTGTAACAACGAATTTATATTTCTCAATCCCTTCCCCTTTTTTCACCCACACTCCCAACCCCCTGCCAACTGGCAGCCATCAAAATGTTTTCTGAATCTATGAGTTTGTATCTGTTTTGTTTGTTAATTTTATTCTTTAGATTCACATATAAGTGAAATCACATTGCATCTGTCTTTCTCTGTGTGACATGCCACTCAGCACAATACCCTCCAGGTCTATCCATGCTGCTACAGATGACAGGAACCCATTTTCTTCCTAGGCCAAGCAATATTCCATTGTGTATATGTACCACCTCTTTATCCATTCTTCCATTGATAGGCACCCAGGCTGCCTCCACATCTTGGCCATTGTAAACAATGCCACAATGAACATATGGATAGACACGTCCCCTTGAAGTAGCATTTTGGGTTTCTTCAGATAAATACCCTGAAGTGGGATTTTTGGTTCTTTCATTGTCTCTTCTTATAGCCTTTATTTGAAAGTTTATTTTGTCTGGTATAAGTATTGCTACCCCAGCTTTTTTCTTTTTTCATTTCCATTTTCATGAAATATCTTTCCCTATCCCTTTACTTTCTGTTTGTGTGTCTTTCAATCTGAAGTGAGTGTCTTGTAGGCAGCATATGTAAGAGTTTTGTTTTCTTATACATTCAGCCCTTCAATGTCTTTTGATGGGAGCATTTAATCCATTTACATTGAAAGTAATTGTTGAGAGATATGTACCTATTGCCATTTTATTATTTATAGTTTTGATTTTTTGTTTTTTTTCCATCTTAAAGAAGTCCTTCTAACATTCCTTGTAATACTGGTTTGGTGGTGATGAACCCCTTTAGTTTTTCTTGTCTGGGAAGCTCTTTATCTGTCCTTTGATTTTAAATGATAGCTTTGCTGAGTAAAATACTCTTGGTTGTAGATCCTTGCTTTTCATTACTTTGAATATATTGTGCCATTCCCTTCTGGCCTGCAAAGTTTCTGTTGAGAAATCAGCTGACAGTCTTAGGGGAGCTCCCTTATAAGTTACTAGTTGCTTTTCTCTTGCTGCTTTTAGGATTCTCTCTTTGTCTTTAACCTTTGCTATTTTAATTATAATGTGTGTTGGTGTAGGCCTGTTTGGGTTCATCCTGTTTGGGACTCTCAGCACTTCCTGGACTTGTATGTCTATTTCCTTCCCCAGGTTAGTGAAGTTTTCAGTTATTATTTCTTCAAATAGGTCTCAATCTCTTGCTTTCTCCCTTCTCCTGGTACCCCTATGATGTGAATGTTGTTATGCTTGATGTTGTCCCAGAAGCCTATTAAACTATCCTCATTTTTTTGGATTATATTTTCCTTTTGCTGTTCTGATTGGGTGTTTTCTGCTACCGTGTCTTCCAAATCACTGATTTGATACTCTGTTTCATCTATTCTGCTGGTGATTCTTTCTAGTGTATTCTTCACTTCAGTTATTGTATTCTTCACTTCTGAATGGGTCTTTTTTATGCTTGCTCTTTTTTTGTTGAAGTTCTTACTAAATTCCTTAAGCAGCCTTATAACCATCGTTTTGAACTGTGTTTCTTGTAGGTGGCTTGCCTCCATTTTGTTTAGTTCTTTTTCTGGAGTTTCCTCCTATTCTTTCATTTGGGATGCATTTATTTTTTCCTTCATTCTGGCTGCTTCTCTGTGTTTGTTTCTATATATTAGGTAGATCTGCTATGTCTTCCAGTCTTAGCTGGACAGCCTTACATAATAGGTGCTCTGTGTGGCCCTGGCAGTCTCCCTGGTCACCTGCTCCAGGTGCTCCAGGGGTGTCCCTTGTGTAGATTGTGCATGCTCTCCTGTAATAGTCGAGCTTTGATTGCTATTGTCATGTCAATCAGCCTGTGGGGTTTTGCCATGTACACAGCTTATGGGCTGCTGTGCAGGGGGCTTATCCCACTGAGTGGGATTTTCCCCAGTGGTCTCTGCTACCTGTTGAGAACACCCTTTTTGTGTGCTGCTTGTGGGGTTGATTGGGTGGTGCTCTGCTGTGGTCTGAAGCCAACCTCCAAGTATGTTGGATCTGGGGCCTCCTGGGAGGGGCTCCAGTGCAGTTCTAGGTCATCCACTGCCTGTGACCAGCTGAGTAGGAGCTATAAAGTGATCTGCTGTTGCTCCCTGCCTGGGCTAAAACTGCAAGCATGTGGGAGAGACCACAATGTGAACTGAGGACATCTTCCACCAGTACCAGGCCTGGGGTAGCTCTGCAAAAAGCCAGGACACCTCAAGGCCTGCTGCCACCTGCCAGCTCCCTTAAGGTTCAGCTGCTGATAGAGCCTCATGCAGTACACAAGTTGAGTGAGGCAGGGTCTCAGGGAGTCACTAGAGTGGGAAGAGTTGTAGTCAACAGGTTAATGTAAATTCTGATTTGGTGCTAGTGCTGAGCCTAGAATGACTCAGCAAAAGTCTCAGAGCACACTGAGGCTAGTTGCTGCCCACTTGGGGTCTGCCAGACTCTGATAGTTTTCCAAGAAAGAGTGCAATGTAGGTGGGGCTGGCTGCTTGAGAGAAAGTGCATCCAACTTTGGGTGAGTTGAGTGGGGCGGGGTCCCAGCAGAGTTCACCAGGCCAATTAGATTCAGATTTGTCCCTAAGCATAGGGGGAGGGCTCAACACAGGAAGGATGGTGCCTGCCTACCAGCCCTTGCTCCAAAGCTGCACACTTCAGTCTGCACTGTCTTCTCCCCCGTCCTGTATGCCTCTGACGTCTCCTGAGTCACCATCTCTCCACTGGAACCCAAGGTGAGTGCCTGCAAGTAAGTGAGCCTGTGCATGGGCCGTTTAAGAGGATGTCTGGGTTTCTCGCAGCTATCTGTCACACCCAGATAGTTTGAATCCCTACTTTTTTTCACAGCCAGATATGTAGGGGCTTTTCTTTCTGCTACCAGTCTCCAGGCTGGGGAGCCTGGTGTGGGGCCAGGGTCCCTCGCTCCTCTAGGGGAACTTCCAAAGCTGAAATATTCCTCCTGATTCTCAATCGCCACATGGAGGTTTGGGGCCTGTTCCTTTCACGTCTCCGCCCCTCCTATTAGTCTTGACATGGCTTCTTTATATTTTTAGTTATAGGACTTTTGTTTGGCTAGACTTCAGATGGGTTGATTGTTCTATAATTTCATTATAATTTTAATGTGTTCATGAAGGATGCAGGCACAGTGTTTATCTACTCTGCCATTTTGGATCTCTCTAAGCTTGATCCCAGCAGATAATTTTTAGAACAGTCCAAGGGAGCAGCATGAATTGGGGCAATAGAGAATCCTTTGATGCTAGAGTGACAAAGATAGGCAAGGAAAGACTGTGTGTTGTTGTGTGGGAGGAGGGTTGTGGTAGGAAAGCTGGTCATGTACAGCCAACTCCTATCAAGGTAAAGGGAAATGAAACTGCCTCTCCCCCTCCCTCTACACACAATTCAGGCTTCATATTGTATGGTTTTGACTTCTTGTTGCTTTCAAGTTTGCCCACATTGTGTATTTTAACTTTAAATCCACTATGCAAATATTCTGGGGTGAGAGGTAGTGGTGAAATTTTAACTTCCCCATATGTGGTCCTAGACTTTGTGCTGTATTTTGCTGTGTATAATGTGCTCCTGTGTATAATGCACATCCATGTTTTTGGCTCAAATTTTCAGGGAAAAAATATTTCCTTTTAATTTTTTAATTCAAATTTTTGTTTACATTTAAGTACTTGTTTTTAGCATTAGAAAGGAATTTTAGCATTTATTTTTTAACGTATTACAGTACAAGAAATTTTATGTACTGGTAACAAATATTTCCTCATCATAGAAGGCCAAGAACTCTTTGTTGTTGCAAGTTCATTGTAAGTTCAACAAAACTGATTATTGTATTCCAGGGTATTATTTTGCATACAGATGTCATGATTGATTTCTAGAGTTGTACTTTTAATTCATAAGCATAAATCAAAGAATTAAAAACATTTGTATAGATATGGAATTAGTATTACCCATGTATAATGCTCATCCTTATTTTTCCCTCACAAATTTGGGCAAAAAAGTACACATTATACATGGCAAAATACAGTATGTCCCTTGGAGTGACAGTACATTTGTTAAAATTTGTAGTTTCATGAAATCTTTTCCTCAGCAAAGAGTGAGAGAAGTCCAAGGTTTGGAAGAACCTCATTTCCACCAGTAGTCTTAGCATTGCTACCAGCATCTTGTTAAATAATTCATTTGCTAAAGTGGTATTAAAATCTCAAATCATTTTAAAAATTAAAGTTCTTAATGTGAGCAGGAGATAGGACATGCTGAAATTAGTAAAGGTGCATTGAATGACTAAAAACATATACCAACCTTTTATCTGAAAACCTTAACTCTGTAGTAGAGAAGAGAGGCCCTTTGGAGCTCTTTGTTTCTTTTTAAAAATACTTTTAAGACTACCTAAAGTCTCTATTTATTATGGAAATTTAAAAAATTTGGATTCCAAACTTACCTTGAGAATCCTATTCATTTGAATGATTTTCAATCTAGATAACTAGTGATTCAACTGGGATATTTTCTTAGCTTTTGTCATTCTCAAAAAGAATGAAATATTATACTTTTGATGTACATCAGAAGAGCAAGGTATAGGTTATATGCCTAAGTATGGTATTTAGGGATTCTATTGTGGAAAAATTTTGGAGTTTATCCTGTCATATTGGTCGTCACATGAATGGTATTATTTTTAATAAAAGCATGACTTTTGGCCATTGTTTTATTTCCCCTTCACTGGGATATAAACAGTATCAGACGACTTTCTTAAGATTGTGAAGAAAAAACCCTATTATTCTGTCAGTGACCTTTGGCCATGCAACTGCTCTCTTGAACCGCTCATGTCTCTGGAGTGTTTGACTAAGGTTTCTTCTGGTCAAGCCATCGACAAGCCAAATGTCAAATAACAATGTGGCCATTTTTCATCTTGAGATAAGTGTTTCTCCAATAAGGTGATCAATTAGTCTTATTCACATTACAACACACCTCCCCATGTATTTTTATGCCATACAAAGATCTCTATAGTCCTATTACCTTCTTATTAAAAAACCTCTTCATTTAGATTTCAGGCTATTAGAACACATAATCAATCCAAACACACCTCATATATGACCTATGTGTATTGACATTTTCATTATACCAATACATCCTCCAAAGGTGGCATTATGAAAAAAAAAACCAACTCTATTCTCAAGGATATGAACTAAGGTCTTTCATAGAAAATATCATACTTTTGATAAGAATAAAGTTCTGGAAATGGTCTTTTCACTGAAGCAAAACTTATATTTAATTACAAGTCCTTAGGATTTTTTTTTCCACTTGGAAACAAAGCATTTAATCAAATGCTATATAAGAAAACTTCTAAAATTTGTTTGCTTCTTTCTAGAAAGACACTTATGATACCACACTTTCTTCTATAGAAAAGTCTAATGTGGGAGACATTAGGTGTACATCTTGAGAGGAATTCGCAGAGCATCTTTACGTATTACTTTTGGAAAGTTCTGACTGCTGCTGGGGTTGTGTAGATACAGGTATAACCACTGCTTCAAATGCAGCCAGATTTTACATCTGAACTACTGTTTTTTTCTTAATTTCTTGTTAATGGTAACATCATCCACACCTACCCAAGCTTTCAAAGTTATTTTGTATTACAGTTGGACAATTTATAAGAGATAAATTATATAGCCCAAGAGATACCTATATTTTAGAAAGACCTACGAATCCCCTCAATTTAGAAATCTTATTTTTAATTAATGAAAAATTTAAAAGCCCTTTCTAAAAATGTTATTGGGACCCCATAGTACTTACGTCTCTAAATATAAACTGTTTCAAATCATTTTGGAATATTTGACATATTCAAAACAGCTGGCTTAAAATAATAACAAAATACTTTCTTATCATTGAAAGTGACACAGCAGTTCCAATAAGCATTATAAATAGAACAATCTTCACTGGTTTATTAATTCATCCTTTCTTGCCTATGACAAATCATCGACAAGCACCTAATCTGAGCCAGGTAATGCACCAGGCACTGGGGATACAAAGATAAATGACGATCTGTGCCCTCCTGGAGAATTTTTTCCTCCTGAAGTTTTAATGTTTAATTTCATTCGTGCTTTTATTAGGAAGGAAAGGCAGAGAGGAGGAAAATGGTTGTCTAAAAAAGGAATTGAAGCTTGAGTCAGAAGCTATTATTCAGTTTTTCTTGGGAGATTCTGAACTCATCCCATTATTATAATGGCCGCACTTCTCCAGCTGAAATGAAACATACACACACCTTTTTTCTCACACAAAGATGGATGAATAGTAACAGGATAAGAGCATGGGATCTGGAGTCGGATAGGTTTGGGCTAGGGTACTAATCCTGCTACCAAGTCGATGGTACCTTCCTGTAATTTACTTAATTAGTCACTGCATGGGCTGGTTTCCCCACTGCAAAAAGGGAATAAAAATATTAGTTGGTCCTTGCTAAAGGCTGATTTTTTCCCCTTTTGGTCCCTTCCTTTCCCTTCTAGCACTGAACATCATTGATCTGAAAATGAGGCTCCACACAAAAAATTTAAATAATTTGAAACCTGGGAATTGTATCTTTCAAATTAGGTAGCATACTTGTTAACTTTGGATGTTTATAAGATGCTGGAATAAAGATGATGTCAGGGCCCCATAATTCCTTGGTCTGGCTGTGCATGTTTGACACTGATCCAAGATTAAATATAGCAAGTCTTGCTCCTTGGGTCAATATAATTTTTAATCCCTAGGTTGAATGAGCAAGCCTTCCCAGACAAGATTTAATTCATAAATGCATTTACGTAGACACTGGATATATCTAACAATGTATCATCAAGTGAAAACAGGTCATCAGCATTAGTTCAGCTAACTGAAAAGAAGCATGCATTAGGGAGCCAGCGATCTTACCAACAAATCCTGCCGGGGATTGACTAAACATCATTAGTTGAAAAAAAAAATTTAAATAGAGTATTAGGGATCTATTCTCCAACTGTTAGTTGCACATAATTCCCCAAAGTGTTAATGGAAGCTCAGCAACTGCATCATTGGAGTAATCTACCTCTTAACATCCATGTTCATCTGTCAATCTCCATTCACAAGCTCTTGAAGTGGGGTGGGAAAGGAAAGAAAATCCCATGGAATTTTCAAGTAAGAGGGGTCCATCTCTTTACACTTACCAATTCTCCACACCATAGCCTTAGCGTTAAAATGGCTAAACTCTTTGGAATCACGTGTTCACATCCCTGGTGGATGGACTTTGCTTTTTACCTTTCTAGAAGAGATTAATGAGATATCATCTAATTTACCCCAAGAAGGAGAAGCTTTAAAAAGCCAGGCTCTTCTAATTTACAAGGACATTAAAGGAATTTAATTTTTAATTTTTATTTTTTTTACCCTTGGCCAAAATGTCTCTGAATTCTTGGACTTAAAGCTAAGAACAGGCTTTAAGGCCTCAGAGTATCAGTAGCAATTAAATGTCTGTATTTTTCCATTCATCTTGTTTGAAATACACAAGCCTATGTTTTTCAGTTTCTTCACTAACTGAAAAAAGTTTCTGCATTGGATGGAAGTTACTATCACAACTCAGTGTGAAAAGTCAATGAGAAATTCAAGACTGCTATTTCTGCAACCACTTCTAATGACTGCAATAATAGGCTTAAACTGCTTTCACAGTAATCCTATAAGCCAGGCCCAGAAGAATCCTTGTATTTCTGTGCAACACTCCTAGTAAAATAACCATTCAGTCTAACTGAGAATGAAACAGCTTTACCTTAGCAATTTGTTTGGCTTGTGGCTTATGTTAGTTTTCTACCACTGCCTTAGCAAATTATCACAAACTTAGTGGTTTAAAACAACCTAAATTTATTGTCTTATGGTTCTGGAGGCCAGAAGACTGATGTGAGTCTCACTGGCCTAAAATCAAGGTGTTGGTACATTCCTAGAGTTCTTGTGGGAAAACCCATTTCCCGGCCTTTTCAGCTAGAGGCACTGTATTCTTTTTTTTTTTTTTTTGTAAATATTTTTTTTTAGGGGGCCAGATGGACTCATGTCTTGTTAGGGAGACCACTTCAAAGACGGTGTAGAGGCCTGACCACTGAACTGTACATCTGAAGCTGCCATTGAATAATATTATATGTCAACTATAATTTAATACATATATTGTCAGGGGACGTGGAGTAGAGTGTGGGAATGGAGTCAATGGAATTGTAATAGATACGTATGATATCAGGGGTGAGGGGACAGTAGATGGAGGGAGGGGGGTTGTCACTTTGTGAGGGATGAAAATGGTAACTATTGCATTGTTTTGTACACCTGAAAGTAAAAACAAACAAACAAAAGAAAACAAACAAAAAGGCACTGTATTCTTTAGCTCATGATCTTCAAAGCCAGCAGTGGCCGAGTGAGTCTGATATTACATCATGTCACATCATATTACTCTGACACTGATTCTTCTTCTGCCTCCCATTTCCACTTCTAAGGACCTTTGTGGATAATCCAGGATAATCTCTTTACTTTAAGGGCAGTTGACTAGCAACTTTAATTTCATCTGTAACTTGAATTCTCCTTTGCTCTGTAATAGTGTAGTCACAGTTTCTGGGGATTAAGATGTGGACATCTTGCCTACCGCAGGCTGAATAAAACCTCTTCCCAAAACAAACGGAAACAAACAACAAAAAAGGGCAACAAATTTTTTTTATTTAGAAGAATAAATTAAAACCTTTTCTCAAATGGAGACACTTTCATTTGGGTTGAGGACGAGGAACAACTGTTTTTTAATCCAAGTGAGCCTTGTTGAGCTAGAGGGATGCCCAGACTTGTGACAGTCATAGCTAAAATAGGGTTCTGAGTCCTTGGTGGTGGGTGGAGTGCATCTCATGCTTCAAATAGTAAACTGGGGTAAACAACTTTTTTACAGATGTCTGTTGGGAACAGTTTAAATAGGTATCATTCTAATCTGAACTGGGTTTAAGAAAGCTGGATAAATCTCCCCGTTCTTTAGAGGTTACATTGTAAGTACCTGTTCTAGGTATGAAGACCCTGACTATATAGTATAGGCAACCCTGAATGAGCAATTTTGCAGACTGACTTTTATTGGCAGCTGGGGAATAACTAGACACTTACTATCACTCCATAATCGATGCATCGTTTTCTGTCTCTTCCTGATAATTTGGGGATAGAGGGTTATCTCTATTTCCCCTTCTTCTTCCCACTCCCTCTTTCTCCCCTGCTTGTGTCTTCGGCCTGCCAGGGATACCCAGTGCCTCCCAAATGGAAAGGTATAATTTACCATTCTGTGAAACCTGTGTAGCTTCTATAGTAGAATCCTATGTAGTGGGGACAAAACACCAGATTGTGCTTGGTTTTTCTTTATTGCCTTCTCATTCTCCCTCCGACCTTTTAAAATACATAATACAGAGAGTTTTCCCCCAAGTCAAAAGGTCTTGACTTGTCAGTCAAGGATAAAACATAATGAAATCCTTTAGGATTTGGGAGGTAAGAGAAAGAAATACTTCTATTCTGAAGTACTTAGTACCAGTAGTAGACTGTTTCTGCACCCCTGTACTCCCCAGTCCTTACCTCCACTCTTTCTATAAACAGCCCAAGGGGCCTCCCTATGTGCCTGGAAGCATAAACTTTTCAATATACTTAGGTGTTTCTGATTTGCTCCTGCTGATACTTGTGCTAAAAGAAGTTGCTGAATCCTGTTCCCCAAGAATGATGGGTCACAGGCTGATTTTAGACCCTGTTGGATGATAAAGAGAAAAAAAAGAGCTCTTATTTCTTATTAAAATAAGTCTTTTATTTTAATGACCATTGTGGTAGGCAACCTTTATGATGGCCCCAGTGATTCCCGATTCCTCAAGTGTGGGCTGGACCTAGTGACTTGCTTCCAATCAACAGAATAGGCAAAAGTCATTGGATCTCGGTTCTGAGATTAGGTTACAAAAAGACTCTGGCTTCCATTATGCTTGCTGTCATGTTTGCTCTGATGAAATCACCTGCCATGTTTTGAGCTGACCTGTGGAGAGGTCGTATGACAAAGAACTGAGGTAGGTTTCTGGGCAACAGCTAGGGAGTTGGAATTCAGGCCCTCAATGCAATGACCTCAGAGGAACTGAATCTTGTCAGAACCACCTGAGTGAGCTTGGAAATGAATCTTTTCTTGGTCAAGCCTTGAGGTGACTGTCATCCTTGAGGTGAGCCATCTGGCAAAGCTGTGCCTGGATTCCTGACCCACAAAAACTGTGGGAAAATAAATAACTGTTGTCTTAAGCGTCTACATTTTGAGATAATTTATTTCATAACAATAGATAGCTAATACAACAATGAAATGACATTAGGGAAAGTTTGGAAAATAGAGGGAGGAAAATCACCCATAATCCTACCACTCAGTCACAACCATAGCTTTAATTTTTGCATGTTTTATTCCACCCTGCATTACATATGCACACATATATTTATATTGCTGATAAGCATAATTTGAATAAAATTTTGCATCCTATTTTTTCATTTAATATTAAGCCATAAGTATTTCCATGTTGCTATAAAAATCTTTGTACTTATAATTTTAATGACTGTGTAATATTCTCTCAAATGGAAGTACTATAATTTAGCTAATTTTCTCATTCTCTTTGGGCATTTTGTTTACTTCCTATTTAATTTACAATTAAAAGTAACATAGCAACTGTCATCTTGTGTATGTGGTACTGTCTTTTTCTTTTTCTTCTCACCACTTTAATTTTTTCCCATGCTATTCTCTTCCTTGGCATGGTTCTCAATTTGCTGTGGTAGTTCCTCAGATATTCCTCAGTGGTCAGTAGATGACAAAATTTCTCAGTCACTTCATGTCCAAAGCTATCTTTGTTTTTCTCTTCATTAAATATTAATTTAGATGGGTATTGATTTTTGGTTGAAAACTGCCATGCCAAATATATGGCAATATCAAACTTAACAAAAATTCTCCCAATGAGAAGGTAGTTTAAAAGTTTTCAGCCAACTTGAATGTATAGTTTTATACATGGAAACAAAATAGATCATGTATATTTATAATATTTAATTTTGTCATTAATTTTGTAATACAAGCATTTAAAGCAACATGTTACAAAAATCACTTTTTTTAGTTTAAAATACTGCTTTCTGGTTTTCTTGGTGAATTCTTTAAAACGTTTTTATTGTGGTAGAATATACATTACATAAAATTTACCATTTTAACCATTTTTTAGTATACAGTTCAGTGACATTAAGTACATTTACATTGTTGTGCAACCATTACCACCATCCATCTTCAGAAAGGTGTTGCCTTTCTTTTAGATTAGAAAAATATTCGTAAGTGTGATTACTGGGTTAGAGGTTTGAATGATGTGTCCTTTTTGAAACTTAATATTGTAGTGTCTAAGAGCATGGGCTATAAAGTTAGACAAACCTGGATTTGAGTCCTGACTCTGAGTAATATTTTACAACCTTGGGGAAGTTATCTAATTTCTCTAAATCTCATGTTCTTTGACAAAGTGGGGGTAATAATGGCACCTAATAATACCTTATAGTAATTGGTATGAAATTACATATGTAAAGTACTTAGTAAGGTGCCTGGCATATAGTATACACCCATTATTTATTTAACAATATGTAAACACCTGTTATTTGTTATCATCATTATTATCATACTTATAATCTTGTAGAATCAGTTGTTCTTTGAATACTGTGACTTTTGGCATTTTACTGCTTCTGTCATAAACCACTCTGTAAGGAGATTTAAAAAACTATTTGCAAACAATATTTATGTTTTGAGCAAATTGTGATAGTATCAGTGTTGTAAAAAAATGCCATTGGGATGATTCACACTTTTCCCGAAGGACTGGCTTTTTACAGAGCTTAACAGTAGATACAATGAACATGGAATTAAAGCACAGCGGTATTCATAGCACATTGCCACAAGGTAGATTTCAATATCAGATGAAATGCAGTGGGAAAAAATATAAAACAAGTGAGAGAGTGAGAGAGATTTTGAAGAAATGAGTAGAAAGAGAACAAGGGAAGCTCCTGGTTATTAAGCTATTAAGGAAAGTGATTGTAGAAAAAGAGGTGGTCAACATATAATCAAGTGTTGCAAATATCTTCACAATACTCTCGTGAGCTAGTGAAGTGCAGACAAACAAGAAAGCCTAAATACAGAAAACTTACTTTTCTGAGCATCACACAGCCAATTATTGGCAGAAGTGGGATTAGAATTTTGGTTCCCGATTCCATGATTCTGTATGCTTGTGGCTCGCTGTATTAGTCTGCTAAGGACTAATTCTAGAAGGAAGTCCTTTTTACAGGAAATGAGTGGGCTTTTACACAGACACTGGCTCATGGAGAATGGGTAAAGCACAGCTGTGCCAGAGAGCTTCCCTTTGCCCCCTGAGATCCACTCCTACCCTTCTGCATCTTGTTCTATGCATCAGAATTGATCTGTAGAGATTGTGTCAAAGGGTTCCCTTGCCCTCCAGCTTCCTGCTACTGGCCAAGGAGATGCAGGGAGTGGAGTATTTATGGTTTCCTCCCTGAGGGGTTTCATTAGGCTGGCTGTGTCTTGATTCCTGTCTGGTGTGCCTCTGTGTACAACCTCTCAACCTTCAGGTTCCAGTAACTTCTCTATACCCGTGTTATTGCAAGGTGGCAACAGTCCCAGGGCAGTATAGTATCATGCCTTGTTGACTCCCTATATGCTGTTCATGCCTTTGTAAATAGTCCCTTTACCACTTTCTCCTCTAGTTATCCCATTTTGAGTGCACCCTCTGTTTTCTGCTGGGACTCTGACAGATACACAAGCTTTATTACCACTAGCAAGAACTCTTGGGGAAAAAATAGAAGGTGACCTGGCCATAGAGGGATCTAGGTTCTCATCACTCCAGGCTGGGTTTGGCATAGGCTGATGGCAAAGGAAGGTGAGTAGAGTTGTTCCAATAGCTATGACTCCTCCAGAAAGCTGAATCCTCTCTCTTCCAGTCTAAAGTGAGATGACATTTTTGTTAGTGGGGTCTCACCAGGTCAAGAAGAAGGGCCTGGACTGGGTAGTGTGCTGCTGTCCTGAGCAGTCCTGGAGAGAAGGCCACTATGTTCCTCCCCTGGATGTAGCCTGTCAAGAGTGGCCAGGCAATCTGGGACTGGGATGCCCAGGCATCGACCATTTCTTAAAAGTCATAGAGTTACAAGGCAATCAAATCCTCATGTTTCAGACCTATAGTGGCACCTAAATTACAGTATTATAATCAAGTTTCATATCTGAAACTTTCAGGCTTTGGATACTTTAAGGAACAGTCTTGTGACAAAGAAAGTCTCATCATAAAGTGTCATTTGTTTGCAGGTCTCTAGACTCCAGAGAAGACATTCATTGTCCTGGGAACTCTACTATGATACCACTGCTGTCCTATATGGGAAAGACAGCTTTGACACTGAGGTTGGGGCATTTCTGCTTTATGTCATCTCTTGGGAATGCTTTATATATTTGATAGGATACAGTCAGAGCCCCTAAACTTCCAGGCTCTAGCCAGCTGGGAGAGCTTCTTTTATTCTGGATGCAATGGGAAGGTCCAACTCTAACCTTACCTCAAAAACTATTGACTGTCCACTTAGCTGTCTTCACATTTCTAACTGCTTCTAGCTTTAATTCTTTACCCTTCACTTTGGTATATGACTTTTTTGTTACTTCACTCATTAATTCAAGTATTTATTGTGTGAGTGAGGATTTTATTTATTTATTTATTTTATTTATTTATTGAGTGAGTAAGGATGACATTGCTATGAATTTCCCTCTTAGGAGTGCTTTCGCTGTGTCCCATAGATTTTGGGTTGTTGTGTTTTCATTTTCGTTTGTCTCAAGGTATCTTTTGATTTCTTTCTTGATCTCATTGTTGAATCATTCATTATTTAGTAGAATGTTATTCAGTCTCCATGTTATTGCTTCTGTGTATTAGGTAGATCTCCTATGTCTCTCAGTCTTTGCTGGGTGGCCTTATGTAGTATGTGTCCTGTGTGGTCCAGTGATGCAGTCTCCCTGAGCTCCTGTGCATGTGTCCCAAGAGTGTGCCTTTAGTGTGTTAGTGTGTTGTGTGTGTTCTCCTGTGTAGTTGAGCCTTGATTGCTTTTTTTTTTAGCTGAGCCATCCTGCTACCTGTTGGCAGCTCAGCGGCAGCTCAGCTTGCGCTGGGCATCGAACCGCTGTTGCTCAGAGCTCAAACTCTTAAGCAAGCTCTTAACCAACTGAGCCACTCGGCCGGCCCCTTGATTGCTTTTGATGCATCAGTAGGTGGGATTGAGTCCCAGGCTGACTGACTGTGAGGACTGCCCAGTGTATGAAATGCTGTGTGGGGGCTGACCCCTCAGAGAAGAATTTGCCCCTGTGGGCTTGTGTGCCTGTTAAGACCCTCTTTGGGTATGCTACTTGTGGGGCTACCCAGGTAGTGCTCTGGTGTGGTCTGAGGCTGGCCCCTGGATGTGTTGTTTCTGGTATCTCTTGGGAAGCGCTCCTGTGCAGGCCAATTTCAACCTTGCCTGTTACCAGCCCACGGCTATGTGCTATAAGCCACAAAACTATATGTGGTTGGTTGCTGCCTGTGCTGGACCTGGAAGCTGTGAACTGAGGCCGGCTGCCACCAGTAGTGGGCCTGAGGATGCTTAGCAAAAAGCCTAGGGCCCCCTAGACCTGTTGCTACCTGCTGGCTGCCCGTAAGTCTCAGTCATTGAAAGGATCTCCTTAGGTGCATGGGCTTGACTGGTTGACCCAGTGATGAGAGTGCCCTTGGTGATGCAGCACTAGCTGGGCGGGGTGGAGTCCAAGGGAATAATGAAGTATGGATGATGGTTTTTACAAAGCAATGCAGATTTAGTTATTGCGCCAGTGCCTGGCCTGTGACCACTTCTCACAGTGCCCCAAGAACACCATGGCCAGTCACTGCCTGTCTCAGGCCCACACGTTTCCAAGAGCTGCCCAAGAGATGCTATGGCACAGGTCTTGGGTTACTACCCACCAGCAAATGTTTCCCAGGGCCCCGGAGGGCCCACAGCGATGGAAAAAAGACTTTGCAGCCTGTGGGGTAGGGCCAACAGTCCAGCAACCAAGTGTGTCCCAGGTGATGTAGCACCAGCTACGCTGGGGGGTGTGTACCCAGGGCGTCACCAAGGCGATGCGCACACACGGATTCCACCAGACCAATGCAGTCCCAGACTGGCCCTTTGGGGGAGGGTTTAACACTGAAAAGATGGTGCCCTTCTGTAGGCCACATGTGTGTCAGGCTCTACACAGGGACAACAATGGCTCCTGTCCCTCCAGCTCCTGCCCCAAAGCCACACAACTCAGTCCTTCCCTGCATGCTTCTTGGCCTCCTGAGCTGCTGCCCCTCCACCAGAGACCAGGTGAATGTTTGTAAGTGAGTGAGTCTGTGTGTGGGCTCAATAAGAGGGGTCTGAGTTTCCAGCTGCCCTCTACCCCACCAGGATGGGCAGACAGAGTCCATGTTGATTTTTACCGTCAGCAGTGAAAAGTGCTGTGGGAACACTTCTTCCTGGCACAGGACCCCTAGGCTGGGACGCCTGGTGTGGTGCTGGGACCCTTCCTTTTTCAGGCTGTCCTTTGCCACTGAGGTATCCCTCCTGGTGTTCAACCACCATCTGTGGGCTTGGGGTCAGCCCACTTCGTGTCTCCCGACCTCCTACCAGTCTCAATGTGGGCTCTTCTTTATATCCTTAGTTATAGGGGTTCTATTCAGCTAGTCTTCAGATGATTCTCGAGATTGATCATTCTATAATTTATTTGTAATTTTGGTGTGATCCTGGGATGCAATAGGCTTAGCATTTACCTAATCTGCCATATTGGACCTCTCTCCTATTTAAATCTTTTTTTATACCTAGGATGAATTAACTGGAACTGTGAAAAGCATAACTTTCCTTAAGGAATCTTTAGCAGAAGGAGCAATAATTTTCAAGCAGAAAGAACAAAGTATAAGTGTTAAGACTGAGTTCACCTAAGACAGAATGAGCCAGGAATCTATAAAAAGTGTAGCAGGATTAAATCTAGCAGCAAGTAACAGAAACCCAAAATGATAGTGGCTTTAACAAGATGGAATTTTATTTCTTTCCACATAAAAGTGTAGAAGTAGGCAGTCTTTGAAGTCATTAGGATTCAGGCTCCTCCTGTTTTTCTGTTTTACTGTCTTTTACATTTTGTCTCATGGGCCAAATGGTTGTGAAGCTCCAGCTGTCATATTTGCATTCCAACCAACAGGAAAGATGAATAGTAGATACACATATCTTGCTTATATCATATTAGATAAAACTTAGTCACATGGCCATATCTAGCTTCTGGGAAGCTGGAAAATGTCTTTATGCAAGGTGGCCACGTGCCCAGCTAAAAATCAGGAGTACTGTTGCAAGGAAGAAGAAAAGAATAGATGTTGGGGAATAGGTAAATATGATGTAACTAGGAATTGTTAGGGGTAAAAGGATCCACAAGCGTTTCATGAAAACAATTCCCAAAGAATTTCTTTTTTTTTTTAAAAAAGATTTTTATTGGGGAGTTGAGGGGATGGGAACAGCACTGGGGAATTAGGGAAGGGGAACAGACAAGTTGCTGTTGTTTTGGTCTTCAGTCTAGTTGTGGAGGACGTTGCTTCACTGGCCCATGTTGGTATTATCATTACGCTCTTCCCGGATGAGGCAGATCAGTCGCGGGCGTCTGGACGGCCGTTCACTGCGGCTGCTGGCCGCTTATGCTGGCTGCTGGCTATATACGGTATCCCATGGCAACCCACTGCAGCAGGGGCTGCAGCCTATGCCGTCGCCGGGGACCCATGGCAGCCCAACTCCAGGTTGAGCTGTTGTTCACCATCTTAGCTATAGAGGGCAGTGTCACTGGCCCTCATATGTGGGATCCGAACCAGGGCCCTCTGGCGTCCCAAGCCAGTTCTTAACCATCGCGCCACTCGGCCGGCCCCCAAAGAATTTCTAACATTAAATAATTTAAATATGTTACATCATTTTCAGGAACATTTCTATAACAGAAATATAAGCACAGCTCTCAAGAGCCTAGATTTATTACTCTTACCATAGGTGTTGAGAATGAAGAAGAGTGAGTAAATGTTGAGAACAAAGACCTCAGAGATTTATGGATAAATGGACTCTAGAAGTGGAACAGCAGCCTGTCACAACTTGAGGAATGATTTTGATCATTGTCAGTGGAGTTATTCTGAATTGCAGATTTGGTATTTGGGGAGTTTAATTTTGGTCAGATTCTTCTAAGCAGCATTTCTGTGATTAGATTTTCAAATCAGAGAAACTGAAATTTCAACTCAAAATGACAATAGTTTTATTCAACAGAGCATTTTTCCTCCCAAATGAGTCAGTTTCAACCCCTTCTTGCCATTTCCCACAGCAATAATATATTTATTCAGTGGTATTCTAAGTTAACTGAATGTGCTTAACTCACTATTAGGGAGTGATTTATGTACCATGAAAAATAGAGTGTACTAGTTTGCATGGAAATAAAAAACAGAACAAAAGAACTTTCTCCATGAACCACCGGATCACTCACCATCACATTTTGGCCTCACTCATTCCCTCTGGAGGACCTTTAGATCGAAATCCTTTGAGGCTAGGGACTCTTTCTATTTCACTTATATCCCAAGTGCCTAGCACAATGGCTTTCGCAAAGCTAGCTCTCAATAATATTTGTTGAAATAATTTGAAGATGGTTCACCAGAGACAATGACAGAAAAGCACATAATAAAAATTAACGACAACAACAAAAAAAACAAACAAAAAAGAAAATTAGCAACACAGCATTTGGTTAGTCTTGGTTATTTCTAGTAGTTCCAAGAGAAAAGAAAATTCACAGCAAGATGGCACTGGGAAGTCTTGTAAAAAAGTGATGAAGGAAAAATATTTCTTTGACATTTGTGTGAAAAACCCACAGCTGTGAACCGCACTAAGCAACAAACAAACAAACAAACAAAACCAACCCCACCAAACAAAACAAAACAAAAAATCCCCAAACTAATCTAAGAGTCTAAGCATTTTACCATACTAGATTTCAGAACACACGATTATTCTTTTTGCTACTTTTGTGTGCCAGTTCTGCCCATTTGCCAAAATAAAGATGTCTTTTCTCTAGCCAAACCTCAGCCACAAGAATGAACTAATGACTTCAGAATGGAAGACAGAAGCTTCCAGCAGGAGGATTCCCTGGGCAGACAAACTACATGTAACGAAGACTGGTTACAAAATTTTTGAGGCCCAGTGCAAAATGAAAATGTGGAGCCCCTTGTTCAAAAGTCAGGAAAAAAGTGCCATCAAAGATACCAAAATATAAAGCTTTTCCCTTTTTTCCATGGTTTCTCTTTTGACTTATGATGGTGTTTTTTATTCAATGCTTCTCTAAGTAAAGAAAACTTAGAGTCTAAGTTACTGGCATGATTTTTATCATTCATCTTTTTATTGTGGAATGTCAGTTTTAAACGCAAGTATGAAAACATTTAACTTGTATGCAGAATCACTGAAATTACACAATTTGTATCTATACGTGTATATGTATTTTGTTCTTACCAGAACACTGGAAATGCTGCAAAAACTAACTTGACTGTTTTTTCTTTGCTTCTTGATGCATGCACATTCTACCAATGCCAGTGGCTTCCATGAAATGCTTACCTTGTATTTCCTTTGAGTCCTGCTGAACTCCCATGCTGGGTCCACTGAAATTCTGTGCTCTTGCAGCATCAGGAGTACTATACGCAAATGGGGTGGCAGGAAACAACTAGGCACATATATATCTATCTGCTCATGCAATGCTCCATTGTCCCTTTGGACTTCACTTAAAAAACCTAAGTTTAAAGATAAAATTATTATGAATTTCTAGATAGTGACAGTGGAGACTTAAACCAAGTGTGGGGCCCTTATGAATGTGGGACTCTGTGTGACTGCACAGGTCACACACCTATGAAGCCAGCCCTGCATGCAATGAAAGTAAGAGTTTTTCTTTTTCAGTAATTTGAAAAATCAACCATCATTGGAAAAACATATGCCAATTGGGGCAATATTAAAAGGTAACATGGTAATGGGTAACTCGTGCCTGAGATGAATCCTGAAATATCATAAAAGAGTTAATAGGAAAAAAAGAACTTGTAGTCAGTGTTCATTTGAGAGTCAGCTTCAGTGTGATCATTTCATAGCTGTGTGGAAAATTAATGGATTAAAAAATGTTAAAGAATGAAACACTTTAGTTTATTGCTGTAAACCGTAGAACTTAAAAAAATAAAGGTTAAAAATTACAGAGAGGTAATATAAAAAAGCAACTCTCACAAATTGAATATATTTTGAAAAATTAGTTGCATATATCTATAAATAGCTGATTTTACTCCTAATTGAGGCAGATGACATAAAAATAAGCAAAGATGCCAATCTTGCTCTTTTCTTTTCATGCACTAAAGTTTTGTATTACTTTCTTGATGAAAGACAGCACAATAATAACCCCAAAGGAAAATCCATTTAAACATTTTAAATTTGAAAGATGTAAAGAAGCAATGATAAATAAGTCATTAATTTGTTTTCATTTTAATGTATCTTCTTTTATATTAGGGTGAAAAAGTCAGCTATATTTTCAAATGATCAATACAAATACAAATAACTATAATTACAAATAACTCTGACAACTAAGTTCGTGAACTTGTTGCAATGATGTTGCTAGCCTTTTTTGATATCAGAGGGATTATTCATTATGAATTTGTACCACTGGACAAAAAGTTAATAAAGTTTACTATTTGGAAGTGCTGAAAAGGCAGCGTGAAAAAGTTAGGCGACCTGAACTTTTTGCCAACAATTCATGGTTCTTGCATCACAACAACGCACCAACTCACATGGGCACTGTCTGTGAGGGAGTTTTTAGCGAGTAAACAAATAACTGTATTGGAACACCCTCCCTACTCACCTGATCTTGCCCCCAATGACTTCTTTCTTTACCGGAAGACAAAAGAAATATTGAAAGGAAGACATTTTGTTGACATTCAGGACATCAAGCATAATACAATGACAGCTCTGATGGCCATTTGAGAAAAAGAGTTCCAAAATTGCTTTGAAAGGTGGAGTAGGCACTGGCATCAGTGCATAGCTTCCCAAGAGGAGTACTTCAAAGGTGACTAGTGATATCCAGCGATGAGCTATGAGTTTGCAAACTTAATTGTCCCATTTTGTATATTAGAATGACATGGAAAATCATACGTGACAAGAGGGCTTTGAATAAGTTGTATGAATATACAGCTTTGTGAATATAACAGTGTTGCAAAATAAAAATGTATATTCTCTAATAATTATTCATAATGAAATTAACCAAAAGCCAGATCATTCTTGTACTTAATCAAATATTTCTTAAAAATAACTTTTCCAAACACACACACACACACACACACACGATTATGCATTGAACATTTCTGGAAGGACGCTGAAGAGCATGTTAATTAGGTGGTTCCATGCCTCTGTGAGTGAGACGGTGTGTTGAGAAGGACTTTTACTTTTTACCTTTTTCCCATCTTCTTTGCTATTTGGATTTTTTGCCTGCAACATGATTTTATTTTAATAATTTAAAAGCCTGTTAATTAAAAAGGGTAGTTAATTAGTGAATATACACTAAAATATACACTATAGTTTACAGGCACACATTGTACATATGCTTCTCTACAATGCTTTCAATTTCATTCTTAAGTTGGTTAGAACCACTCTGTAGCTCAGGGTTTTTTTTGCATTAATAATGTCATTGGCGGGGGGTGTGTGTCTCCAGAGGAACAAGGGAGAAGGGCTTTTTGCAATAGTAGGGATTGTCAATCATGAGAAAGAGCTATATCCATGAACATTTTCCTGCTATCTATGGCATGTAAATGATAGTCTTTCATACTTTTAAAACATTTTTTAAGATAGAAAAATTCTAAAATATACAAAAGCAGAGAGAATGGTATAACAAAGCCCCATTTATCCATCAACCCGCTTCCTCAATGATCGATTCATGCACAATCTTGTTTTGTTTATACCCCCACCCTCTCCGGTCCCAACTGAATTATTTTGGAGCAAATCCAAATATCATCTCTTTTCATCCATAAATATTTCAGTATGTATTTCTATAAGGACTTTTAAAAAAGGTAACCACAATATTATCTCATCTAAAAAAATCCTCAGGAATTTCTTAATATTTCTAAATATCCAGTTATTGTTAAAATGTCCCCAGTTATCTCATAAATGTGTTCTTTTTTACGGTTGACTTGTGTATAGACTATAGACTATCTTTTAGTCTGTACAGCACCCCCTCCCTATTTTTTTCTTATTCTTTGTTTGTTGAAGAAGCCAGGTAATTTGTACCATAAGAGTTTTCCATTGTCTAGATTTTGCTGATTGCATCCCCCCATTATTGTTTAACATGTTTTCTGTTCTCTGTATTTTTGTAAATTAGTAGTTAGATCTGGATGCTTAGTCAGAGCAGGTTCTATTGTTTAGGAAAACAACTTCATGAGTGATGTTGTGTACTCCCTACTGATTCACATCAGAAGGCACATAATGCCTGATTGTCTCTCTTTTTGTGAGGTTAGCATGGATCAGTAGTAGTTTAGGAGCTGTCAGCGCAGTGTATTGCAATAGCTTTCTCACTGGTCTCTCCACTTTGCCCCTTCTCCCACCTCATAAGGGATATTTTCCATGGAGGGACTGAGCTGTGGGGTTGGCTGGGCAGTTTTGCTGATCTTGGCTGGGCTTGGCTGGGTAACTTTTCTGGGCTCAGCTAGGACTCGCTCACTAGTTGGCCAGCTGTTGTCTGATCAAGGATGGACTCCAGCGGGATGGTTCACGTTCTCCTTTTGTCTCATCCTACAGCAGGTTAGCCCAAACATGTCTTCATGGCAATAATAGGGGTCCAAGAGCCTTCCATATTTGAAATTATTTGACTCCTTAGAAAGATCATTCTGTCTTAGCAAAGCAAATGCTTCATTAGACTTCCAATTCGTTTTCAGTATGAGCAGTCAATACAGATACAACATATGATAGAGCTGATCTTTTTGAAGGTTTGGCAGTTCATTTTGTCTCTTATGTAATAGGATAAGGCTTATTAGTAACATTTTCTAGTCCTAATACTTATAGACTTTCTAAAGTGATTAAAAGTCTTTATCATTTTGTTCTTGAGCTTGTCAGTTTAATCCACACCAGAATTCTTTATTTCCATTAATTTGTCTCTTTTACTTCCTGCATAATTCTTCTCTTCCTTTTGACAGCCCAAGCAGATTTATAGACAGTCCTGCTTTAGCGGTGCTGACCTATCTATTCAGTTTATCCTTGGAAGATTCAGGAGAAACCTATTGCACTTAGTGTTGATAAACTTTTGTGATACTTATGTAACAAGTGTGGACTTTAGGAGATCAAGGTAGGTGTTGACAGAGTTGACAAATAAGAAAAATAGAGGGATGGCAAATTCAGGCACAGATAGATGGCATCACTCTGGAATGATGCTTATATGAGATGAGGGATATTTTCCCCTCAATGTTAGAAGCAGCCCAATTATTTCATTTCTTTCATAATTTGCAGCATCTCTAGTCTCTTGAAGTATACAAACTATGTGTGTGTGTGTGTGTGTGTGTGTGTGTGTTTTCTTGACTTGACCAAATACAATATCATATATATTATTTATTGTCTCATACTCTTCAAACTATTTAAAAAATAGTAATTCACTTAGTGAAAAAACTTTGTGGAACACTTCAGGAAGTATTTAATTTATAGGTAAAAAAGCTAAAGCTCAGGAAGATGGCTTTCCTCCACCTTGTGGTAGAGCAGAGGGACTAGGCAAGAGCCCAGGAGCCTAAGCCTATAACCCGTTTCTCACCCCATACTCAAAGGCTCGGTAACTTACGATCTGAACTTGAAGGATGTTCCATGATAAAGTATTGTACTGGAAAGTAAGAATTAAAAGCCTTAGATGGATTTTACTAAACAATAAAGTGACCTATGAATGTCAAAGAAGTAAAAAACAAAAAGAAAAAGCAAATCTTTTATCAGAGCTTAGCCAGCCTTATATGGGTCATTAAGGGACAACCCTAAGTATAAAGGGCTATAAAGGGCTTGAATGTCTTAAATTATAAACACCCTTACAATCTTGGAAGATAAAAATCCTCCTTGAATACCATCACTAATCAGTTTAAAATGTTATCAGTTTAACACCGATTATCAGTAAAACACTATCAGCTTAAAAGTGTTTCTTAAATGTCTTAACACTGTGTTCACTGCATTTCTCCCAAGAAATGCAAATGAAAATAAAATTTACCATTGTAACTTTTGAAAGAGACAATAACCTCTTTTGAGTCAGACTACTTAAAGATCTTTCTTTTAAAGATTTTTATTGGGGAATTGGGGGGTGGGAACAGCAATGGGGAATTGGGGGAAGGGGAACAGACAAGTTGCTGTCTTTTTGTTCTTCAGTCTAGTTGTGGAGGACGTTGCTTCACTGGCCCAAGTTGGCACCATCATTGCGCTCTTCCCGGGCAAGGCAGATCAGTCGCCGGCTTCTGGACAGCTGATCATGGCGGCTTGAGGGCCGCTTACGCTGGCTGCTGGCTACACACGGTAGCCCATGGCAACCCACTGCAGCAGGGGCTGCAGCCTACGCCGTCGCCGGCGACTCATGGCAGCCCAGCTCCAGGTTGAGCTGTTGTTCAGCATCTTAGCTGTAGAGGGCAGTGTCACTGGCCCTCATATGTGGGATCTGAACAGGGGCCCTCTGGTGTCCCAAGCCAGCTTTTAACCAATGCGCCACTCGGCCGGCCCTTAAAGATCTTTTGAAAGCTATGAATTTTCTCCTGAGAAAATGCACATTTTGAACATGAACTCAGAATTTTACATATAGCTTTTTAGGTTTTATGCAGAAGCTCTTCCATGGATCCTATAAGAGTGAGTTATGAACTTCAGTAGGCCGTAATGTATTGACAAGAAAAACTAAGTAGGTGTCAAATATGCCCGTGACTTGCCATCTGATCTTGAGGAAGTCACTCAGCATCTTCAGGACTCAGTATTTTCATCTGTGAAAAATAGAAGCATGGACTAGATAACCTGGTAGATATAACCTCCTCTTTTCTTCAAGAACTAATAATCTGCCTGGAAAAATAAAATGAAAAATTACAAAAAAATTCAGGGCAATATTTTTCCAACATTTATTATGAAATATTTCAAACAAACAGCAAAATGGAAAGAATTTTATAGTGACCATCCATAGCTCCATCACTTAAATTCTACCATTAAGTTTTATCACTTATTTATCCATTTAGCCATTCCTGTATCTATCCATCAATTTATCTTTTAAAAAATGCATTTCAAAGTAAATTACAGACATCCCTACTTTGTCCCTAAATTCTTCTGCATGCATATTGAAAGTTGAGTTTCATATTTATTTGTAGTTTTTTTCTTTGGATGTAAAATTTACATACAAAGGAATACACAAATCTTAAGTTTACATTTGTTGAGTTTTGACCAACTATATTGTCCACTCTTTACAATCAATCCCTTGCTATACACCAACTCCCTTGGCCCTTCTGTCTTCATTGTACTCATCTGGAGAAACAAAAACCTTGCTTAAATCCAACACTCCATCCAATAAAAATTTATCTGTGTTGTTGAATAAGATAAGACAAACACAATTATGTTGACCGTGTGTGTTTAAAATTCCCAATTACTAACATCAAGTGGGTGCTTAATGCTTCTCAGCAGTTATATTATAATTGCTTAGTTTGTTCTCTCCCACACTTTAAACAAATGTTTCTCAAACTACTTGTGGTGAAGGGCCAATTTCTTATAATTTTAAATCCATCCTGGAATAATACTTTTGTAAAATACAACAAAAATGAGTTATAAGAAAAATGAGGTAAAATAAAACATAAAATGCAAGTCCCAAATTTTTATTATAAAATTTAACAGTTATAAAATTACTCTGTCAAATTGCTATAAAAGCTTCTAAATGCTTACTCTTAATTTCTGTGTTTATCTAACAGAGAATTTGCAAAAAAGCCCTGGTCTGCAGACTGCAAGGCTCTAAATGACTAGACTATTCTGTACCTCCTCCTCAAACCTCCACCACCTCTTTGCCTTTCCTCACTCTCAGCTGATGACTTTGCTTCACCAACACACTTGAAGGAGTCAGAAGATAATTTTCATAAGCTCTCACCATCATGTCTACTTATTTACCTGTATCTGTGCCCATGTGCACAACCCTTTCTCATGTTCTTTATGGACAAATGACCATGCCCCAATCCTTTCACATGTACACTGGTTTCATGTCCTCTCAATTCAAAGATGTTGTTCTGGCGATTCTCCTCTACTCTTTTGCATCATTATTCCCCTTTCCTCTCTCTACTACATCATTCCCATAGCATACGATCATGCTGTTATTTCCAGCATCTTAGAAAACCTCTCTTGGCTTGCCCTCTCTCTCCAGCTGCATACTTACTTCTCTTTCCCTTTTCTGCAAGACTCCTTAAATTAGTTGTTTATGTCAGCTATCTCCAATTTCTCTTCCTAATTCTCTCTTGGACCCATTTCAGGCAGATTTGCATTGAAACTGCTCTTTACTTAAGGTCACCAATGACATTCACATTTCCAAATCAATGATCATTTCTCAGTCTTCATCTTCCTTGACCTATTGGCAATATTTGACAGTTGATGATCCTGTTTCTTGAAATACTTTCCTCTGTTTTTCAGGGTATCATTCTAGTTTGCTTTTCCTCTGACTTTTCTGGTCTTTCCTTTGGTGGCTCACTGACCTGGAAATGTTGGAGCACCCAGTCTTTGAACTTCTCCTCTTTTCTGGCTACACTTATTCCCTACATGACCTCATTCAACTTCATGACTTCAAATACCATCGATAGGCTGATGAATCTCAAGTTCCCTGAACCTTTCCCCTGAATCCCAGATTGCCAACCTATTATCTTCTATTGGATGTCTAATGAGCACCTCAGACTTAACAAGTCCCAACATAGCTCCAGATATTCCCTTCTGCTCCCCCAAACTTCCTCACTTCTCTATTTTAGTTAATAGCAACTTCAATTGCAAGCCCCCAAATCTTGGCACCATACATTGACATGTCTTTTTTTTTTCACACCCCACATCTAACTTCTCAGCAAATCTTGTTAGATATCTCAGTTTACAGAAGACCCAAATGATAAAGAGTTTTTAATAAAGATCATAGAGTAAGGCTTTTAAAACAGAAATACTAGGAGAATATCAGTATAGCCTCTGAGCCCATTAAATATGAGGGATGGGAAATCAGCAGCCTCCACTCCAGAGGGCTGCAAGGGCTGCTGGGGCACAGAAAATTCTCAAGTTCTCCATAGGCAAGAGGTGAGTCATATTTTGTAAAGAGGCTGAGGATGAGAGGAATTTGCTAACAAGGAATTATTGTTCCAGAGGGTCAAAAGGGGAAGGCTGGGGAGATAACAGTAGAAATATAAATCATCATCATCATCATCACATAGTCTAATATCTTGTTAGAAGGATAGTAAGACACATATACCTATAGATGCATTGGATTGAACCCTAACATTTTGAATGCAATATACATATGACAATGTCAACTTAATGATTTAATGCCAAGAAAAGGCAATGAAGTCCCACATTGTATTAATTCATAAGAATTGAAGGAAAAAGACAAATATTGTATGATTCCACTTACATGAGATGCTTAGAGTAGTCAAATTCATAGAGACAGAAAGTAGAATGGTGGGACCAGGGCCCTGGGAGGAAGGAGGAAGGGAGCTAATGTTTAATGAGTCAAGAGTTTCAGTTTGGGAGGATGGAAAAATTCTGGCAATGGATGGTGATGGTAGTTGTATAACAATGTGAATGTACTTCGTGCTACTGAACTGTGCACTTAAAAATGGTTAAGCAATACATTTTATGGTATGTATTTTTTTACCAGACACACAAAAGAATGAAAGCAGTGTGCATTTTAACATTTGCAATCCCAGTGAGTTCAGAGCATATCAATTGCACACCCTAGTAGGGGTTTGATACTTTTGAAAGTGTTCTATCTACTTCCTCTTATTTAATCCTCACTGTAGCCTGATCAGGAAAGTGTTGCTGTCTCCATCATAGAAGAAGGAGGACTGAGAGCCACAGAGCAGTTTTATTTAAAGCCATATAGCTAGAAGTAATGGGTCTGGGAGTTATAGCCAAGTATATGTGTCCTCGAAGTCTATGTGCTTTCTATGGGCTAACTACATCGTACTGAAATAGGGGATATGTAAACTCAGCTTTAAAAGTGTTCCAAAGTCCACATTTTAAGCAAGTGGTACAGTAGTGGGCCAGTGGCAAATAGCAGCAACAGATGGTTAAGACAGCTCCTTTTAAACAAAAGCCAGACTGTACTCAAGTTGAGAAGCCGGTGGTGTCAACAGGAGCAAGCTCCACCAGAAGCCGCAGAGGCCTTGGATGAAAGAACACTGTTCAGCGGGAATACTGTGCAAGGACTCACCACCATGCATCAGATTATCAGCCATCTCCACACACACACACACAGGCAATAATTGCCATCATGGGACGTTACCCTCTGGATAACGCACAGACAAAATATGATGTGTTCAGAGGTAAAATTAAAATTTTATATCGTACTTTAGAAATATGAGTGTTTCATAAGTACAAGGCATTAAAATGATTTAGATTCCACAAAGCAGTATGGAAGCAGGAACAGTTTGATCGGATGGGCATCATAAAGCTTACTGATTGCCAAAGCAACAGTGCCAAAAAGGACTTAGGTAGAGAACACTCAGGGAAGCTTTGGATAATGCCGACTTGAACTTTTCTCTCTCTCTCTCTCTCTCTCTCTCTCTCTCTCTCTCTCTCTCTCTCTCTCTTTTTCCCCCACCAAAATATGTTTTGGAAAATCTATGTATGTATCCTATTGTCTAGAGAACTTCAAAAGACTGAAGTGGACTGCTGCAGAAACCTCAGAATAGTGTCTTGAGCATACTTCAAATATTTCCAAAACACGTCGGTATAAAACATCTGCACTGTAAATTAAAGATGCCAATTGAGTTGCCAGTAAAGGCAAAGTTTAATATTCCCACATGTTATTATACAGTATCTATGATATGTTGGCTGAGGAGGGTATGCACATTTGTACAGCACTGTATTTTTTTCAAAATGTAAATCTAGTCCCTGGAGATATAACAACAGCAAGACTGAATAAATTGTCTGAAAAGTAAAATTCATATTTCTTTTTTGATTCCTTGTTTAAAAGATAGGGGAAGGGAAAGAGCAAGAAAACCAATTCCTCTAGTAAATGGTATTTTTCTTACTGAAGTAGTATCCCCACATTCTTAATAAGCATAGATATGGAATGAATAGTTTTTTTTTATCTTGGCATTCAGTATTCCCACTACAGAACTTTGAGAAGATACAATGGAAGCTAAATATGCTCATTTACTTAATAAATTCTCTTTTTGAGGTGTTGACTGTGTATAACTTACTCCATTTTTAAAGCTTCCTATGTTTTAAGGAAATTGATTGAATTCTATCTAAGATATACAAAACAAAATGAAGCATGGTAATTTCACAACATCAAAGAAGCCATACCTACATTATAGAAGTATTTTGGAGGATTTAGTAATTCATAGCATCCTTGCCCTTGTGGGAGTTGGTAGCAAGGATAAAATAGTGGAAACAGCTTCATTTTGGAAGTTTTCTCCTACTTTACTCCATTTGGAGTTGAGCTTCAGTGGTAATAACCATAAAGAACATTTTTAAGTGCAAAGTTATTTTGGGTAACCCAAAGGACAGTTTTTATCCAGTCACTGTCTAGTTCAATTATTTAATAGATTTTTAACTCAAAATACCATGACAGAAAACAGTAAGGGAACATTGTCAAGTATATATGTCTTTTACATAGCTAATTTAACTAAGGCATCGGTGTCCAAATACTTTGGCATTAGGCCAAAACCTTCAAGGTAGGGATCAATAGACCAGGTTTCTAGACTTTATCACATTCTATCAATTGTGCAACATTGGAAAAATAATTTTGGCTCTTTGGAACTATGTTTCTTCATTTTCAAAACAAGAAAGTTGGGTTCCACTAGTTTTTCTGACCTGCTTCACTACCAAAGGACCTCATTTTAGCCGCTGAGGACTCCTACTTGAGAATCTCCAATTAGCTACAATTTGAGGACAAATGCACAATGTCTATTAGATGTTAGGCTGAGATCATGAATACTCAAAGTTTCCTTCCAACTCTAACAGTTTATGATCCTATGACTTATTTGGTGGCTATCCTTCAATCATCATTAACAGCAATGAGTTATGGCATGCCTAGTATTTTACCATATTGAGCTAGGCAAGAGGGATATTAAAAAGTTTGAAAGATTCCTCTTCAATCTGGCTGGGAAGCTAGATTAGATAGGTGACATTAAGGAAACAGGGTAATGTGTACTGGGTGGGAATGATAATCTGGGGCTAAAGTGTTTAGGAAGGACTTCACGGGTGGGATTTGAGGGAGATTAACAAAGTAGAAGAGGCTAGACCTGTGCAAAGGAGCAATAAGGTATTTCCAGTGGGGATAAATGGGGTTATCAGAAACATGGGGGCAGAAATATTCAATGACTGTTTTGGAGTAATGAGTAGGCCAGTGTAGCTGGAAAGAATTGTATTGTTATTTAATGAATCTTTAAACCCAAATTTTATATAGCAGTTTGGCTGTTATTTTAGCAAATGTGGTAGCTTTTATTACTATATTTAGCCAGCCTGTGGTACATTGGACTGTCCAACTGTTTACAATTACTTTTATTAACCCCAGTGAAATTATTGATGTGTATCAGAATCTAACATTGACACAGTGGAACCATAGACACATATTTATTGAATCCATATAGTGTGCAGGTCTTTATGGGGCATAAAGCTGGATTGGAAAGGTTTTTGCCTTAAGGGAGAAGACTAGTTGTTGTAAAATGCCCTCAAGGAAAAAACAAAACAAAGAGCAAGATCACACAGTCAATTTAACACTTTAAAAAATAAACCTTCAAGTGACCTACACTTACAAAAATGACCTTATTCATACCCATGATGAAACTGATTCCTGTGGTATTCTGATGAGTCAAAACCTCTAGCTCTGGTTCAGGTCACTTCTGATCTGCATAAGCTCTAAGATTATTTCCTTTATTTTTTTACTCTGCAGATCTCTACCTGGTATCCCACAAGCATGCCAAACTTTAAGTTCCAATAGACTATAGAATCTCTCCCCACCACACCATCTCTCTCCCAAACAAAATATTTCAAAAGCAGAAACCACTTCCATTGCTACTACTATCACACACACACACAAAAACCAGCCAGCAAAAACTTCCAAACAAAACCTACCCTTTCTCTGGCAATTCCCACCTTGGTGAATGGCACTACAAACAACCCAGTAACAAGGTCAGAAACTTTGGGCTTTGGAAGAAGGGTGTGATGAAATGGGGTAGGATTGTATACAAAAAGGAGGTAGGGACAAGGGACCTTTATGAGGCCACAGAATGTATCTAGATCACTGTATTTCTACAGTACCTGACACTTAGTAACTTTGTCCAATAAATGTTTGTTACATTAAGTAGAAATTTGCCCAATACTGGAAATTATTGCTTTATCAAAAGGGAAGAATAAATTAATATTCATCCTCTTGCTTTTTTTGGGGAGCATAAAGTTTGACCTGTATGTAGATTCTTGAACTGGTACTATTAGGACTTTGGTTCAGTTTCATCAAGGGCAGAATAGACTTCTGCTTCAAAATATAACCAGCATTTATAATCTGACTTCTGAGGGAAATTGAATTCAGCGTTTCAAGCAGCCAATGTACAAAGACATATTTTGAACATAGCAAATTTGTAAATTGGGGATTCTCTGTATTCTGTTTGATGAATGCTAAGTGAATATATATTTCAGATGCTAAACACTAGTGGTGGTGTACTAAACAGCAAGATTGCTTCTGAGGGGTAGGTGAGAGAGCTTCTCAAGGTGAAAGATTTATACAGAATATTTAAGAAAGGGCAGGAGTTTGGAAATGCAGAGAGAAGGAAGAAGGGCTTCTAGATGAGAGGAGAATTATGAACAGAAGCAAGAATTAACAAGGAGTAGAGGAAGATATGGAGTAAATGTCTTAGTTGTGTCTAGAGAAGTGTCGGAGGTATGTAGAAAGTATGTTACTACACAAGCAGCATTTTAGATTAATCTCATGGTTATCTATGGCATGATTTGGAGTTGACATAGACTGGAAATGGGAAAATCAATGGAATCTTTTTTTTTTTTTTAAGATTTTTATTGGGGAATTGGGGGGATGGGAACAGTGCTGGGGAATTGGGGAAAGGGGAACAGACAAGTTGC
>NW_017732314.1:274954-317407 GCF_001890085.2 Hipposideros armiger
AGGGCAGTGTCACTGGCCCTCATATGTGGGATCCGAACCGGGGCCCTCTGGCATCCCAAGCGAGTTCTTAACCATCGCGCCACTCGGCCGGCCCTGGAATCTTTTTTATAAATCCTGGTATGAGATAAAGGCCTAACCTAGAATGGTAGTGGATATAAAGAGAATTTTGGAAAAAAGATAATAAGTAAATAATATTCTATTATTTCACAGGGTGGAGATCATATTCTAGGCCTTCTGATTTATAACAAATATCAACTACAGTAAGAGTCTCTGAAGTACATTATTGTAAGGTCTTATTATTCGAGAAGGTAGTTTTTGTTTATGTAAAAAACATATTAAATGAAATATAATTACACTAATAAACAGGTTTTTTTTAAAGGTCCTGACACTTCCATTTCCAGCAAAATTGTGGTTTAGATAACTTGAAAAACTCTGTCATTACAAAACACTTGGAAATCAAGGTAAACTAAAACATTCCCATACACCAAAAGTGAAGAGCGAATCAAAAACCAAAATGGTGTGGTGGAAGATGATGTTATGGCTGCCCTGGAAAGTGTGTTGGTCTTGCTAACCTAGAGTCTTGGGTTTATTATCCCATGTAAGAACATGAGAGCCTTGGGCCAATGTCAGGTTAGATACTCCCATAATGCTGGAACCTCCAAAAAATTGTGTCCTCAGAGAAAGGGCAAGATAGCAAATATCTGCTAACCAACATAGGGAGGCAACCAGGAGCTCAATGCTTTTCACCTGTGCTTTGGGTGGACTGAAATAGTATCCACTTAAATTTCATAACCACAAGCCCTCATATGGATGTGTCGTTTGAATTTATACCATCTGTAGGGGTCCAGGAACTCCCCCCACACTGAGAAACCAATCAAAAAAAAAAAGTAGGCTAGACTGGTATAAATTCTAGAGTGCTTGGTAGAGGCAAATGCAAAACCTTCCTGGGTGGATATACCCTTAACCCTAGTTGCACATAATTTCCACAGAGGAAGCTGCACAGATTAAAATTAGAAAACACACGGCTGTCCAGAAGCTGGCGACTGATCTGCCTCACCTGGGAAGAGTGCAATGATGGTGCCAACTTGGGCCAGTGAAGCAACGTCCTCCACAACTAGACTGAAGAACCAAAGGACAGCAACTTGTCTATTCCCCTTCCCCCAACCCCCTAGCGCTGTTCTCATGCCCCAATTCCCCAATAAAAATCTTAAAAAAAAAAATTAGAAAACACACAAGGAAATAACCTACGAGTGAAGATCAGAAAATACAGCAAATAGCATGATTAGGCCCTCCCCCCACAAGAACTTCAGTTAATGGAAGCATTGGTTAGATATCACCAAACATCTGATTTAAGCAACCTTAGGCTTCAAAGAAGAAATTAAGAACATGAGAAAAGAACAAATTATTAAAAATGTAAAAAAGGTATTTTGGGACCTTGTTCTTGACAGATTTCTTGGGAAAGGGGAGCGATTTGAGCACAAACAGGGCTAAGACTGATGATTGGGGGTTGTCAGCACTCAAAACTTAATGTCCATGGAACTATTGTGAACTTCCATCCTATTTAATTAATGCTGATGTTGAAAATGTTAGATACATTGGGTGAGACCTAGTGACAGGGATCTCCATGAAGTGTTGATAATTTAAGTCAAATGATGATTCAGAATAGTGGTTGTGAAATTACACAACCAGCTGGAAGCAAGACCCTAGATCAGGCAGAGTGTAGGGGTAGTGGTGGTGGTGGGGAAGGGTGGAGAGTGATGGTCAAGACCGTAGCAAGAGGGCTTGTATTTAGGGCAGATGTATGCCCTAGGAGAGAAATGGGTTACAAAACAAATTGGAAAAGAAGTCCTATACTGCAGATTAGGCATGCATGAAGATAGGGAGCAGGGAAGACATAGTTCAGGGTTTGAACTACGGATTCTCTGGACACCAGACTTAGAGTAACAATACTAATTCCAGACCCTACACACTGATGGGAATGGGTTGCCAATATGCTTCCAGGCTTGGTTACAACTTTCTCAGAGCCCGAGCAAATTTAGGACCTAAAGTTGGGTAAAGTTCTATGAGGTAGGCACTGATGCATCTGACTGTATTTATATATCCACTTATCTCTAGATTGTGAAATGCCTTTAGGACTTAAAAAATGAAAACTCTTACATTAGTATTTGGTAATAAAGCAATTCTCACCCCCTTTAATTTACTACAAAATATCATGCAAAATATTTCTTTTTGCACACAATATAATTTCTATTTAAATGAATGCTACATCTCAATAAACAGATTCATGATAAATTCATCCAACTCTTTGCTATCTGACTTCCACTATCACTGTAATTTTTAAAAGGTGTTTATTAAGAGAAACACTTATTCCTTTGCTGATAAAGAATCATTTGAGGAGTAATTTTTCATTTTAGAAAATTAATATGAAATTAACATTTTTTTGAGTTTGGAATGATTCCTGTTTGAAAGATGGCATTCCGGTCAGCCCTGTCCCCACCCTAACTGCCTGCCATGTTGTTGCCCATCTACAGGCTCAGTCTAGAGCAGCGGTTCTCAACCTTCCTAATGCTGTGATCCCTTAATACAGTTCCTCATGTTGTGGTGACCCCCAACCATAAAATTATTTTCGTTGCTACTCTATAACTGTAATTTTGCTACTGTTATGNGTGAAAGGGTCGTTTGACCCCCAAAGGGCTCGTGACCCACAGGTTGAGAATCGCTGGTCTAGATGGTCCCTGGCAGAGATGCTCCCTTCTAGAAATAGCCTGCAGCTGCTGGACTGCCAGGGTTGAGGGTCTGCTTTTGAGAACTAGCGTCTTTCTGACCCTTATGGGTCAGACTGTTTGGAAACTGTGCTGCCAGATTGCATTTGAGTTTCCAAATGCTCCTGGGCCTTCTGACTCAAATGGCTCCTTGTTCTCCCCTGAGCAGAGCCCCTTGCTTCTTCAGTGCACCCTTTTGCTATCTCTGGCTCTCAGGTGCCTGCTTTAGAGTAACTTCCAACACGCTGTTCAGCTGGGGCTGCAGTGTGACAACATTACGAGTACTTTGTGGCAATCTTTCAGAGTTAGAAGGTTCTGATTCTTGTTAAATAAAAATGAAATTTCATAGATTCTGTCTTGACTTTGAGGGCGGAGAGGAGGCTAAGGAAAATTGGTTTACAGGGTGCTCTAAAATTTCCAAAGTGTGTTCCAAGATACACCTCATCCTGAGAAATCCTTTTGGAAAAAAAGATCGGTTAAAGAAACTTTAGGTTAGTTGGTTTAAACAAATGTGTAGAAATCTGCATATTATTCTCTTTTATGGAACTTCACAATTCATAGAAACATATTAAAAGCTCTGAGAAGTCCTGCAGTAAAGAAACCTGTTTAATTTTGGTTAATCCAGTGTTTTCCAAACTTTGTGAATCTCCATAACATTTTTGGATAATACATATTGTCCTCCTGAAGGAACTAGAATGCTGGGGACCAAGTTTTGGGAAACACTAGGATTACCTGCATCTAATGGCATTTGCTCAGACCTCATTGTCTTCGCTGCTTCTGCCATAGAGGCCTACTTTTACTCTCTGGATCTTTCTTCTTTCTTGGCTTCTGTGACTTCCCTCATTCTGAGGTTCCTCCTACTTCCTCTCTGTGTCCTAAACCTGGGTTTTCTCCAAGGTTCAGGCCTCAGCTCACGGTTCCTTATTTTATAACTCTCTTTTTTTGGGATCACATTCCATCTCCTGGTTTCAGTCATCACCCATATATGAATTAAAAAAAAAAGTCTGTCCCTAATATTGCTCCTAGCTATAGTCCTGCATCTCCAAATGCCTCCAGAATACTTTCACTGTATATTCTGCTGCCACCTCAAACTCAACATGTCTGCATTTCTCTTCCCACAGTATGTACCCCTTTCTGTAAATATACGCAAGCAATAACCAGTTACAGTCCACAAAGTTAGAGAAGACCCCATTTTAATGGCAATAAAAATGATTAAATACTCAGGAATAAACTTAGTAAGAAATGTGCAAAACCTAGATGTGCAAAATTTAAAACACTCTCCTGAAAGCCAAAAATGTAGACTTGAACACATGGAAAGACATCCTCTATTCTTGGATAGGATGAGTCAACATTATAAAGATGTCAGTTCTCCCTAAATCAATTTATAGATTTAATGCAATTTCTATAAAAATACCAACAAGGTTTTTAAAATGGAGCTCTGTGAGTTTATATTAAAGTTTATGTAGAAATGTGAATGTGCAAGAATATGCAGAATAACATTAAAAAATAATGAGAAAAGAAAGACATTGAAGAAGATAAACTACTTCATGTAAAAAGGAAAGAGTTTAAGAAAGCAAACATTTATCTGCTCATTTGTGCAAACGAAATGCAGGAAAGATAAACTATAAATAATGAGATTGGTTACCTACAGGGAGTGGATGGGAATGGATAGAAAGAATGTGTAGTTCAGTAGAAATGAGGGGGGAGTGACACTTCTTTGTGTATGTCTTTTTAAATTGGTTTGACTCTGAGAACCACTGTAGTGTTTCACATGCTCCCCCATCCCCAAATAAATAATTAAAATTAGCCAGGACTTGGGAGAAACCTTAAATGGAGCATGAAGAGCAATTCATGAACTTAAGTGTATTAAGTGAATAATGTAATCACGTGAGGTAGGTGGGGGAAGAAAAGAACTAACTTAACTAACCCTGGAAAATCATTTTTTGACTATAAACTGTAAGACTAAAAGCCCAAAATCCTGCACAGAAATATTATAGTCTACTTAGTAAATTTGTTCCTCATGGGGAATATGGGCTTGCAATTCTGAAACTACTTTATGTATATACTATGATTGAACAAATAAAAAAAATGTATTGTGGGTAATGAGAGCCAGGTTTCTCACTTTCAGAGAAAGAAGTTACAAATAAAAAAGGGGGAAAGGCTACAATGAATTTTGTGACATTGGATTAAAACAGAAAGTATCAGTATGAACTCATGATTTTATATATTTACACACATATGTATGTATACACATACAGACATATACAGGTATCTATGTACATGCATACAGACAGGTAGTTTTAGAAATAAATATAGATGTGTGTGTGTTCATGTTACACACATGTATTTTCTACCTTTGTCCACTGAATAGGCCTGGAAGCAATGACAACCAGTAGCACTGGCATAGCTAGCAACCTGGTCTTGGTTTCTAAATACCATTCTCCACTAACAAGAACCAGGGTTCCTTCAAAACCTGGGGCAGGAAAAATACAAAATGAACCTGGAACGTCTTCTAGTGCTAGAAAGTAAGGAAATCCTCCAAAAATGATAGGGTCATTTGAAAAGGCACAGAAATCAACTTGGAAAATATACTATTAGGCAAATCTGGGGAAATCTGAGTAATAAAATAAACAATGATAGTTTTGGATTATAACCAATAGAATAAAATAAATATCCATGAATCCATACTGATATAAATAAATAATTGAATAAATAAATAAATGAAAGGGATACGGCACAGCTTTTCCTTGTTGGAGGCCTCTAACCAAAAATTGTTGAAGGAATGATAAAAATAGGAAATCACCATTAGGTAAACACCAAAGTAATAATTATTGTAGGCTACAGCCATGAATAGATACTAAAATTAGTGGACAAAAGTGTGATCAGAAACAGGATTTTGCATAGTGTTAACATATCTTCTACAATTTACTTATTAATTACAAAGAAAATAATTGTAACTGCACAATGGAGAAAACTCACAGACACTACCTTAACCAAGTAATCAAATTTAACATGACCTGTAATAAGATATATTACTTGTGGCCCTGATATGATGTACTAAAAAAGACACAACATCACTTCTGTGGTACTCTTGCCAGAAATACAGAACCTCAATCTATCAAGGACGTATTAGAGAAACCCAAATTGAGAAACATTCTACAAAATAACCGATACATATTTTACAAAATTGTCCATGTCGTGGAAATCAAAGAAAAAGAAAAACTGAGCAACCGTGACGTGTTGGAGGAAGCTAGAGACATGACAACTAAATGCAACGTGGGAGTCTGGACAAGAAAAAGAAGTGAGTGGGAAAACTGGAGAAATTACTATAAGGATTGTAGATTAGTTAATTGTATCACACCAAAGCTAATTTCTTGGTTTCAATAATTTTATATATTTTACATTTACAAATACAATTTCACAAATACAAATGCATTTTACAAATACAAATACATGACATTTATAAATACAATTTTGTATTTATATAAAATAAAAAAATATGTTTTACTATTAGATGCTAACATTAGAAAAACTGAGTGAAGGGTGTATGGGAACTCTACAATTTTTGCCACTTTTACTGTAAATCTAACATTCAAAACAATAGTTAAAAACAATTATATATAATGGGACACAACTTCAGCTATTAGGAGTACATACCTAAATACTCAAGAACTTAAATTTTAAAAATACTAGGAAGGCTATGATATTAATTTTAATTTTAGGCCTATTATAGTGCATTTTAATCCAACATCCACTTTTCTTAATATGCTTTCTTACTACAACATGATCTGGCAGGGATGATAAGCTAAAAGTGTTTTCCAGTATGCCATTCTTTTTCTGAAAGCCTTATGTTTTGCTATACACTTCAACATGATAATGGGCATTAAAGAAAAGCTGGAAGATATATTTTTAGTTTATCATAAGAAAAACATGTAGGTGACTTACATGATCTTTAAACAGTTGTTAGATACTAAAGTAAATTTATTATTTATTTTAAAATGTATTCTCATAGGTATCATCTTTGTTCACTTGTCTTCATCTCATTTTCACATACTGAGATTCTTTATTTACCATACTTGTGTTTATGTATGTGTGCAACTACACTCACACAGATCATTATATAGATAGGCTCTCTTTACTCAGGTATGGGGGAGTTTAACTACAAATCCTTTGGAGAAAACTGAAAGAAGGAGTCCTGTGTATAGAAATTGAATCCTCTTATCCCTTCTTAAGCTAGTGAAAGATCTTATTTGAGTTTTTAATATTTCAGCCTTAGAATCCAGTTCAGATTAAACTATTGTGCTTTGAATGCTTTCACATACAATATCCCTTTTCCCTGAATTGTAGTAGTTGCCTGATGACTGTACTAGTACTGTAAGTACAATTTTAAATGAAGCAGAAGCAGATTTTTTTGGGTGTTTTTTATACTTGGAATTAGGTTCTTTACTGACAGTAATAAACAGACAAAACTAAATAAAAGATTTGGATAAAACTCACGTAAGTTCATATGAATGACAGGGTTCAACAGGGAAGAGAGGAATATTCAGTCACTTAAAAAAAGCTTTCCAGAGAGAAAATGGGAACCATTGCTATGACTGGTAAGAGGTGCTACTACCCAGTATTATTATAGTTGTTCTTATTCCTTTTGAGTTCCTGTGTTTTATTTCTAGGATACTGTTAAAAAAAAAAGGAAGCTGACAAGATATCAAATATTTCACACTGAAATTAAAACTAAGCAACAGCTTAAAATGGTTGCTTTTAATTTTGAAGAGTTATATAGTGAGATGTTTTCATTTCATCTAGAAAAGAAAAAAAAAAAAGAATTGCCATGAACAGAAGCATGTTGTTTGTGCCTCTGCGAGACTGTGAGGTTCAAACATGTGACAAATTGTTCATTACCCCTTTGAACACCTAGATATTTGATGAACTGTTGGGTTATTGAAGGTGTAATTTACCCAGCTCAAGGAGTTATTTTTCATATATCTGTTTCAGAAAGGCATTTGGTATCTTGGCAAGGGCATTTTGCTTACAATGAAGGGTTGTGGTAGCTATGGCAACACAGCAACTTAAAACATTTCTTAAATAACATTGCCTATGACTTTAATTAGGCTTGGATGCTCTTTTATAGCCCTTATTACTCTGTGTTAAAATGGCTTGTTTGCTTGTCTATCTTCTCAACTGTACCCATCTTCTCAAATTGTATTTCAGAGCAGACACTGAATTTTATGCACCACAGTATCTCCATGATCTAGTTGTGGGCTCAGCATTACAAAATGGGTCCAATAATTACCTGATGAATGAGTGAATGAGTGAATGAATGAATGAATCTGATGCTCTAATATAGATTCTAATTTGAAAAGAAGGCAAAGGAAAATAGTGACAGCCATGTCATTTAGCATGACCTTCTAGATGCTGACTTTACATCAGAGGTGACCTATTTCTCTATCATAGGAACCTTTTCTCAAAATGGCTACAAGTGCTTAGGAGTCCTTCCAAGTTTCTGCTTAGGCCCATCTCTTTGCCAGTTTTCTGTGACATACATGTTGTAGACACTCTGGCTTCAGGCTCCTTAATCACCATCACCAACTCTCCAGTTTTGTTTAACGGTTATAAGGTAAAATATGATAACTCAGATAAAGTCTAAAACCAATGCCAAACCATCATCAAAAGCAAGAGTGTCTACAACCAGTCTATAAAGTTTGTCAGTTTCTCCCTGTTCAACACATCATTCTGTATTAAATAGTAAGAGTCTGCCCATCTGTATGCAGTCTTTTTTTTTTTAATTGGGGAATTGGGGAGGGGGACCAGCCAAATTGTTGTTCTTCAATCTTAGTTGTGGAGGGCACCAGTCGCCATCTGGCTGCCTGTTGGCAACTCGTGGCCTCTAAGCTCAAGGTGCTGTGTTATACTCTTAGTTGAGGTGGGCATAGCCACCATCCCATATGGGAGTCGAACCAGCAGCCTTGTTGTTAAGAGCACACACTCTACCCACTGAGCCATCCGGGTGGCAGCTCAGCTCAAGTTGCTGAGTTCAGTCTTAGTTGTAGGTGGGCATAGCCCACCATCGAACAGGCAGTCTTGTTAGGAGCACGTACTCTCACCAGCTGAGCCATCCTGCCACCTGTTGGCAGCTCAGCGACAGCTCAGCTCGGGCACAGAGTCACTGGCCCATGTGGGAATAGAACCGGTGGCCCTGTTGCTCAGAGCTCGCATTCTTAAACTAACTCTTAACCAACTGAGCCACTTGGCCAGCCCTGTATGCAGTCTTAAATAAGGGCATATAATCAAACAATAATATATTTTGGATGTTGTTCTGTCTGCACATGTTCTTCTCTCATTATTACTATAGGTGTGACTCTGCTATGGAACGTGAAGCTAGTTTAAGATAGGTTCTTAGCAGTATAATTAAGGCTAATGAGACCTATATTATACAAAGCCTGGATGTAGACAAGTCAGAGCACTTCCCATAATAGTCACCTTTAAAAAGTTCTTTCCAGTATGATAAAACACTTTTTCTCTAAACAATAAAAGTGGCATAAAAATATTACAGAAAGTTTAGACGACAGAAAAAAAATCAAAATCTCACTCTCTTAATACAACACATTTGAGAAATCCCACCCACTTTTTTTCATATACATGTTTTTACATAGTTGTATTCACAATAAAATGCATTTCACATTTGTGCTGTTTTTACTTAACATTGCATCATTCATGTTTTCCATGTTGTTATATTCACACATATTATTTATAGCTTTAGAAAGTATGTATAGTTGTTAGCCAGCTCTGGAAGGGATGAGACAGTTGTTTGTGGGTTTTTTGTTTCATTTTAAAAACCTGTAAGTTTACTGCTGTAATGATTTAGGGTTGAGTTAGCTCATTACATATAGTATGTGAAAGTAGTTACTTGCACATAAATCTAATAATATATAAATGTATATAAATAATAAATATAATAATTCTGTTGAAGGCATCTTCAGCTCTTTCTTTTAGTTAACACAACCACAAGAATTTCTCTTCGCCTCCCCCACCCAAGGGCTGTTAAGGAATCGTTACATTTTATTACTCCCTTTATGAAGTAAAATGAAAAATATTAAAGAGCTTAAATGACTTTTCTAGTTTTAAAACAAGTGGTAGCTACAGGATAGCACTCTTGATTCTTCTTGTAGACTGTGGTACTATGGTTTTGGTTGCCTCGCATCTTTTCTCCCATTTTCCTTCTTGTAACAGGTTTCGTTCAACCCTGGCCTGGTCAATCATTGAATCCATTCATTTGGACAAAGTATTTAATCCAGAGGTGAGAACATCCAAGCAATTATAATTCTTCCCTGGGATTAATATATGGAAGGTAGGGTTGCTAGCTAGGAAGATATCAAGTTGGTGCTGCTGGTGGCTATATTTCCTGACACCTTGGAGAAAGTGTGTCATCCCCTAAAAAGAACAAAGCTGAATGGAGATGAGAGGTGGAGAGAGAGACAGAGAGCTAAAGCACTAAGTTTCTCATTCCTAGAGTTCTTCCTTCGGTTCTGTGAATCACCCTGGTGTCTTTTCCGCCATGATCAGGCAATACACTTAAATTTGTTTAAGCTTGGTTCAATTGTGTTTTTATAACTTGCAACCAGAAAAGTCCTAACTAATTCAGTTCCTGTAACTGCAGATAAGACATTTATCAACCACCAGTGAAGAGCACCCTCAGTAGATACAGTCAAAAGACTCAGTTCCCAATAATAACATAAAGCTCTGAAAGTGAGGCAGCATACATATTCTGCCCAATTTGGCAGAATAATTTGGAAAGTTAGCATTTTAATTTCTTTTGAAAACCAGTTAATATTTGAAGAATCTAGGCCCACTATAATCAACAATGTAGATACTTCCCAAAGTGTCGTCCCATATACCTGTAGTTCATGTGAGGGTGTTCTATCCTAAAATACAAGAGAGTGATCAGAGAGTGGGATCAGAGAGTGAGAAAAATGCAAGGACTTAGTCCTCGATCGGCCATGATTTCTTAGGAATTATACAAAAATGGAGGAAAGATAAGTTGAGAGATATAAGGGGGAATGGCTGCCTCATTTCAGAACCCTTTAAAAAATATCTTTGTAAACCTGTTAGATTGCTTGTAGCTGTCTACAGTTCCATTGTTTTTAAAGAAGTGAAAACTATTAACAGATGAACAGAAAAGCTCTAGGGCATAACATAGTTACCTTAGTGTTTTTAACTGTGTTAACATTCTATTTAGCTTGATTAAATTAACCATAATTAATTCTGTTGATGGAGCTGGGAGGAAGGTGGACTACTTTCATAAAAAGGTCTGAATTTATTATATAAATTATATAATTTTGAAGGAATCTCAGCCAAAAATGTTCTCTTATAGGCATTTTTTTAAAAAGAAAATATTTACATTTAAAATATTAACATTCTAAAAAACATATCAACATTCTGTCAGGGAAAAATGATATTCAGAGAAAATGCCTTAGTATTTTAATCTCAATAAAGTTTATATTCATTATGATAGCTGTATATTTTCTATAATATAGTAATATAAAATCTAGATTAGAGACATGAAAATATTCTTATGACAGAACAGTTTGGTGAGAAAAGTGATTTTATTAGGGCAAACAATAAGGCTGTAATGTAATGCATTAATATTTTATTTTAAGTAATTGCATGGTTATCCTTTTAGTAACATATGGATTCCCTAGCACTTTTGTCTTATAAGCTCATTTTTAAACATTCCAGTGGCTTGTTTTCTTGTATTTTCCCTAATTGTGGTGATCTTAAACAGATCTTCAGTTTTAAAGCTGCCAGTTGTTTAATACAATGCATAAATATATTTTTTCCATTTGGCTATTTATTACAAAGACAGCTTGTTTGTGGGTACTGTCAAGACATCTGCATTTTATTGGATTTAATTTTTAGTAATAAAGACCTCCCACATTATAGATTTTTTTCCAGCCTAAATTAGCCTGTGTGGGAAGCAAAGAAACCATCAGTCAGGGAGAAACAGTGAATACATATGGCACTGATGATTCTGTTTCCCTGGCTACAATGAAGAAAGGTTGAGCACAGACAGTGCCCTCAGAAAGATCCTTTTTTCTCAAAAGCTTGCTAAAACAGGGTTGGTGTCAGTCCCAACTCAGTACCTTTCAGCCAGCCCAGTTCATGCATGTGCCGTGCACTAAGCCATAGACACTTGCTGACATTTCAGGGGTACATTCTCTTTTCCTCTCATCTTGCCCTGTTTCTCTTGCCTGTATGTCCAGTCCCTGGCTCTTGCCATTGTTTTCCACTTTTGGGCTCACCTCTGCCCTTTGGACTTGTTGGATTTAAAAAAAAATTTTTTTCTTGGGAGAACAATCATGGTCATTGGTTACACATTGCTTTCATGCTACAGTGGCATAGGTGACTCTTTTTAGGGAAGGCACAGCTCAATGTGGCCCATGGGGGATCGAACCAGCAACCTTGGTGTTATCAGCACCATGCTCTAACCAACTGAGCTAACCAGGCACCCCCGGGACTTGTTGGATTTTGGTTACCTCAGTCCAATTCTCAGTATTCTCTAAGGACTTTGGTTCAGGTTTCCACACAGGCTCTGTGACCTGGAGAAATCTAAAAAACACTGCATGTGTCAAAAAATTTTATCTTCAGCTTTTTAATGGTGATAAACCAAACTTTGTAGTAGAACTTGAATATGTGATGGATCTTTTTCATTTTTAAAGGTTACACATAATTCTCTACTGTGCAGAGAAAAGACAGGAACTGAAAGATTTTCTTTTGATTGACACTGAAATACCTGGAACAGTTCATTTCTCCTGGTCCACATTACCCCTGGGATAAAGAGGAGGAAACTGGGCATAGTATATGCTTTACTATCAGTGTTACCTCCCTCAGCACAAACAAAAACTTATTATCTTAGCCTCTTGTCAACTCTGAATCTCAGCCAGTGAGAAGATGCTGCTTCTTAAAACACTGCTGTGTTTATGTACATGTAAAGTTTTTTTGGGAAATTTAAATTTAATATAACAAGTTTCCTAGTTGCAGAGGGTGATGCAAATATTAATAAGACTTATCCTTAAAAATACATTAATATACTGTAGTGGGTAAAATTGTCCCCCCTTCCTCATCTCTTGCTGCCAAAAAAAAAAAAAAAAGATAAGTTCAAGTTTCTAACCCCTGGTACCTGTGAATGTGACCTTATTTGGAAATAGAGTCTTTGCAGATGAAATTAAGTTAAGATGGGGTCATATTGGATTAGAGAGGGCCCTAGTTCAATTACTGATGCCCATATAAGAAAAGGGAAATTTGGACACAGACACACAGGGAGAATGACATGTGATGATGGAGACAAGAGATTTGAGTGATATGTTTAAAGCCAAGGAAGGCCAAAGATAGCTGGCAACCCCCAGAAGCTGAAAAGAGGCAGGGAAGGATGCTTTCCTCGAGGCTGGAGAGAAAGTAGGGCCCTATGGACACCTTGACTTCGGGTTTTTTTGTTTTTGTTTTTTTTTTATTGTGAGTTTCAGGTGTACAGAACAATGCAATAGTTATCCTTTTCACCCTTCACACAGAAACAACCTCCCTCCCCCATCTACTGCCCTCCCACCCCCGATATCATACTTATCTATTACAATTCCATTGACTCCATTCCCACACACTCTACTCCACATCCTGCGACTATATGTGTATGTAATTATAGTCGACATACAATATTATTCAACATCAGCTTCAGAAATACAGTGCAGTGGTCAGGCCTCTACACCGACTATGAAGTGGTCTCCCTAACAAGACATGAGTCCATCTGGCCCCTAAAAAATATTTACAACATTATTGATTATATTCCCCAGACTGTCTTTTCTATCCCTGAGGCCATAGTGTAGTTACCAATTTGTATTGTCTCGCCCCTTCCCCTTCTCCTTCATCCCTATCCTGTCCCAACTAGTAACCCTCAGTTTTTCCTCTGTGTCTCTGAGACTATTTCTGTTTACATTTCTCATTTATTCAGTTTTTTTGGATTCCATGTATAAGTGAGATCATATTGGACACCTTGACTTTGGATTTCTAGCCTCCAGAACTGTGAAACAAGAAATTTCTGTTGTTTCAAGTCACATAGTTTGTGGTAATCTGTTATGAAACTAACAAAATAGTTAAGGAGGCAGAGATATGGACAATAAACTGTAATAGAGGGTTAGAGAGTTATGGAAGCATATAGAAAGAAGACATAGCTTCTTAAATGTCATGGACAGTAATTCTTAGTACACCAGGTTTCCTTTGCAAAAACTTAGGAAGCTATCTATTTGATTTACTGTGTGACTTAAAATGAGTCACTTCACCTCTCTGAACCTGTTTCTCATCAGTAAAAGCGGGCTATGACCTACCAGATGATTTCTGAAGTAAATTTCACTTGTAGTATTTTATGCCTCTAAATCTGTAAGATAGTCTGATTTTTCTCTAATTGTATGCATATAGTTTAAGAAGTTATTAGGTTAAGGGGTAAAAAGTCACTTACGGGATTTAGTGTTTTTTCCTCTTCCTGCCTCTCTCACCGCCCCCAAAAGAGAAGTGTGAAACTGCAGAATGTATTTATTCTCTAAGATGAGCTTCATTTGGAGTGCAGACTTGAACTCTCTCAGCTTAAACGCTGCTCAAGTCTCTTTCCCTCTGGTAAGCAGGGAAATAAAGTAATAATTAAACACTAATGTCTGTCCATGGACTAATCAACCTACCAGTATAGTGGAACAGAGGAAATGAACGTGGGCCTGAGTGGCCTCCGTAAGCAGGCAGTTTAAACTCCCTGAGCCTGTTTCCTTACCAGTACAGTGGCGATAACAATTATCATCTTACTGGGTTTGTTGAGAAGATGAAATGAAATGAAATAGAATGCTGTATATATTTTTTAAAGTGCCTGGTATCTAGTGTGCGCTTAAAAATTTTACTGGCTTTCAAATCCTAGCTTATAGAAAGGATACTAAAAACCTCTGGAGTCTCCCTGCCCAGACCCTAGGCTAGCGCCTAAGGTGGTCGGAAACCAAGAATCCCTGCCCAGGCACTGCCCGGGATCCCACAACCAACGGCCCGCGCGCCCGGGGGAGGGAGGCGGAGGCGGAGCCTTCCGGCGCGCCGCTGTCAGCTGCGCCGGAAGTTCCCGGCCGGGCCTGGCGGTAACCTTCGAGTCCTCGCCGCCTTCACCGCCGCGTTGGTGGGTTTTGCAAGTCCGAGACGTTGCCAGGCTTGTTCGCTGCCAGGAGCCGCCCTCGTTGCGGGGGAGGACGCTGAGGATCGCGGGGAGCAGGACACGCGGGCGCAGGGCCGCCCACCCGACATGTCTCTAGTGGCGGAAGCCTTCGTTTCGCAGATCGCAGGTAGCGCGCGTGGTTGCGGACTGCGGGCGCAGGCCAGGCTGGCGTGGGGCAGCCGCGAAGAGCAGCGTGGGGTTTAGGCCTGCAGCTTTCCCCTTGCTTTGTGGGCATTAGATGCTAGACCCCGGCCTAGGGATGGAGGCGGGTACGGAGTATCAGCCTCATATCACGCATGAAAATACTGAGGGGGAGACACTTGGCCAAGGTCACCCCGCAGTGGTAGGAGTCACGTTGGCTTCTCCTGGGCGGTGCTTTGTTCAGCTCCCCATTCGGTCGAGAGAGGCTGGGGTGCCTGGAGGCGGCGGTGGGTTGGGATTGAGGTGGGCGTGGCCACAGGGGCCAGGCATCCCAAGGCTTCCTTGTAAAGGTGGGGGCAACCTTGATCGTGGGCCCTAAACTTTAAGGTGATTGTCTCTACTGAATAGCCTGTCATTGAGGGGCCACCAGAGTTCTTGTTTCACCTCCAAGCGACACAAGAGTGCCATTGCTAGGTCTCTAGGATTAACTGAAACGTTTTTAAATCTACATGTACTTTTTAGAAACACCTTTGATTTGATAGACTGATGTAAATAGACCTGTGTTCTCTTTTATTGAGGTTATTATTTACTGTAGTGAAAGAAATTAAATATTGTTGAGAGAGTATGGAGACTAGAAATATGTATTGTAGGAGTAGGTTGATGAATAATAGTTGATCCTGAAATGGATTTCGTCTTGACTTCCTAGCATATGTTCAGCCTGAGTAAAGAGACAGTGACCAGGGTGAATAGATACATTTGAAATAAGATAGTATTTTGGAAATGGAAAATACTGTCTCATAAAATTTGCCCAAATGTTTTTCATTGCATTACATTTGTGTGAACATACATTTCTTTTTTCGTTTTTTTTCACTTAAAATAAATACATTGTTTCTAGGAGAAGGGGCAACTCCCACTAGATTGCAAACTTCCTGAAAGCAGGGATCATACTAGTTTTGTCCCCCATTGTGCCCTGTGCTGGTCAATTCATGTTCAAATATTTGTGACCTGAATCAATGAATAATCGTGAGATTTCAAACAATTGTTTCTATTTTTTAGCATTTATTTTTAAAAAGTTAGATCATTGATTTATTTTAGATTACTGCTATGTTAAAAAATCAACCATTTCACAGTGCATGCTGATATTGGTATACTGTATGCATGTGTTCCAGTGTGTGCTTTCTTTTAAAGAAAAATGATGAATGTCTTTTAATAAGTTTGGAATTTTGCTTCGGTTTGTGAAGTTTAAGAATTTCTAGGCATTTTATCTGTCTGCCATCTGAGCTATTTGTAATGATCTGTTGGTCTAGGAGGAGGCATTTAAAGATGGATAATTTAATAAATGGTATTGGGACAACTCGTAGGTTATAATACCGCTAGAATAAATTCCAGATGAATTAAAGATCTAAATGGGAAATGCAAATGGACAGTGAATGTATGGAAAGATGCTCTTTGTCACTAAAGGCAGATAATAGTTTTTCTACCTAGTCAGATGGGGAAAAATCAATATAATTTGTAGTATTGACAAGGGCATGGGGCATACAGTTAACCCTCAAGTTATTGGTGAGTCTGTAAGTTATCACTACTGTGGGGGAAGTTAATATGGCTATATTTATTAAAATATAGTCATAAAAAATAGTCCTTCGACCCAGAAATTCTTCAGGGGATTTATCTGATAGAAATGTAAGGACCAGTATTTAAAGAAATATACAGAAAAAAGAGAATTATACAGCGATACTAATTGTAACATTATTTGTAATAGCAAAAAAAAAGAAATATCCTAATTATGTATCAAATTATGGTATGTCCACATTATTACAGATACTAAAAATGAAGAGGTACACCTGTTAAATATATTAGCTTGAAAGTTATGCTTATTTTAAGTAAAAACAACTTATAGAATAACATACATATAGTATGAACCCATTACTAAATAAATAAACCCTATGTAAACATGTATATATAAGCAAAAAGTACACAGAAGAATATACTAATTTTAAGTAGTGGTTTGAGAGTAATAAGTGTAGGGCTTTGATGGAGGGTGGAGGAACTGTATTTCTGAATTGTTTTAATTGTTATATTGAGAATATTTTACTTTTGTAACTTAAGTGGTTGTAATTTTAAAAATTGAAAAGACTTTATTTTAGCAATCAGTGGAAAAAAAGGGAAGCTAAAATAATAACTTGTATGAAACCCTGTGTTTGACTTGTAGGTGACTTATAAGTGTAACTCAAATCCAACAACTTTAGAACATTCTATTTCTGGCAGTAATACGATTTTGTTGGAAGAGGTCAGCCTTAAGAGATTTGAGCTATATACGTGCATAGTCCTATTATAACTGTTTTTGTAATTGAGAGCTCTAATTTTTAATGTATTTAACACTTTGCTTATTATTCTTCCTTTCAGTGAGTGTGAGCCAACATACTGTTTGATATTTCTTTTGGAAACATTTAAAGGCACCTTGTCTTTAAGGATATCTATGATATCCTTGAAAGTTTTTCTTTCTCCCCTCCCTTCCTTTCCCTCCCCCTCCCCTCCCCTTTCCCTTCCTTTCTTTCTTTCCTCAGCTTTTATTTATTTGAGCAAAAGTTGTGGCAGCTGGGGAGACAGAGATTCAGATAGCAACCTAAATTGTGCTCCCCTTGAAAGCCTTTTTCATCAGGACTCCTTTTTGGAAACCTTTTCTGAACTCTGCAGTTGAAGAGAACCACTTCTGTCTGTGTACTACCAGTGTGTCCCCCCACCAAGTTCTCTCAGTTCGTATTCCTTACCGTGACTCAATGACATATTCTCTCCATCTCCACTGCTTTTCTTGCTTGGATTACTGTAGTGGTCTCTGAATTGGTCTCCCAGCTTCGCCTTTCTAACCTGCTCATAGTGTCCACATGTTGCCCTCTGCCTGAAATGCCCACTTTGCTTGGATAACTCCTGTTTGTCCTTTAAGGCTCTGGGCACATTTTAACCTGTTAATCTACCTGACATTTTTCCCTGTCAATTGAGAAAGATTTTTTTTTTTAGTATTTATTTTCCTGAAAACATGGCCATTGTAAAAAATAAAAACAATACAAAAAATATAAAGAATAAAGTAAAAATCACCTAAAATCATAACACCCAGATTAAGACTTTAAAATCCCATCCTCATCATTAAAACTTTGGTGAGCAAAGTTATCTTTCTCTCTCCCTAAAATTAAAAAAAAAAAATGACAGGTAACAAAACGTGCATACTTTTTTTTATAACCTGTTTTGATATATAACGGATTGAGATTTCTTTTCCATGTCTATGAATGTAATTATGCATCATCATTTTTAAATGGTTGCATAGTATTTCACTGTAATGAAACCATAATTGACTTATCCTAGTCTTATTCTGATGGGTATTTAGGGTGTTGTTTTGGTCAGTTCAACCAGAGAAGCAGAAGCAGTAGGATCTATCTCTGTCTCTATCTTTATATACATACACACACAGACACACACAGTTGGTTTATGCTGTTGTGGGCTTGACCAACCAAGTACCAAGTCCACAAGGCAGGGAGCGAGGAAGAGGATATCCAGGAGGAAGAGAGCACATGCAGTAGGTGCTGCTTGCAGCTTCTGATCTTACCTGATTAAATCAGGCACACCCAGGATAACCTTCCTTTTGATTAATGTAAATTCAGCTGACTAGGGACTTCAGTTATATCAGCAAAATCTCTTTACAGCAGCTCCTAGATTAGTGTTTGAACAACTGAGAGAAGGAGTTTTGTATGCTACAGAAGGGCTGTTGGCTCCCTTCTGTCTTCCAATGTCTCCTAGAGAATATTCCTTGTAGCTCACCCTAATCAGAAGCAGTGGAAAGGGAATTCTGGAAAATGTAGTTTAGTCTAGCCAAGTTGATGCATCCTAAAGCACAGGTATATATGATTTTGCTGTACATAAACAGTGCTTGCATAGACATATTTGTGTCTGCTGAGTAGTTTCTTTGGATAAACATCTTAAAGTGGAAGAGGAATTTGAATTGATCTTTTAACTTAGTAATATGGAAAGGAATGGTAAATTATGATTTTGAAATAGTAGCTTGGATCTCTAGATGATGATATGGTAGACTTACAACTTTAAAAGAAGAATAAAAATATATTGAATATATTTTGAATATATAAGTATATCGAATATAAAGAATAAAAATATATCCTGGATATTGAATGGTTTTCAAAATCTTTTATAACAGCTGTGTATTTTAAATTTTGACTTGCCTTTTTTCTTTTAATGGCAAGATATTCCAATACATTACTACAGTTTCTGTTAAAAAAATTTTTTTTTACTGTCAGTGAGCATGACTATATTCTAGGGGAGGATTGTGTAGCTCCATTTGTGCTGTGTGACCGCATTTGGAGCAGTCACTGAAGCCAAAAGGATGGAGTACTGTGATGTACAAGCCTGGTTCACTTGCCCATTCCTGTGCCAGGAGTGGCTCCAGGCTGTGGGGTTCCATAGTGCCACCAGATCCAGACAAAAGAAGGAGAGCCAAGTATTGAGCACTAAACAGGAGAGTGTTGATCATCTCCTTCAGCTTGCCTCGCACTGCCATGGACTCGAGTGAGAGTAGACCTGGGTACTTATTCAACCACTTACTAAAGGTGTGACTTTGAGCAAATTACTTGCCTTTTTAAACCTCTTATTTGCAAAATGGTAAAGTTAATTACAGGTTATTTAAAGATGATGAGAAAATATGTAAAATGCTTAGCATTGTGTCTGGCACATTGTAAGCACTCAGTGTTCATTAATATTATTTTTAGCTATTTACGTATCAGTTTTTCTCTTCTTCTGAGTTTTGCCTCTAACTTCCTGTGTGAAGATACAAATCTGGTCAAATTTTTAAAAGTTATTTATAAATAGAATGCATAATTTATTTCAATAATATAAAACATTTATAGTTATTACAATGATTAAAATTACTCCTATAATGAATTATTCTGTTTGGTTCAAGAGTATACATTTCATGAACTCGTCATGTTTCTCTTCATTATAAAATTCAATTTTTGGTATAAGTCATAACATATACACACACACACACACACACACACACACACACACATTCTGAGTCATTTGCAGTAGAGGCCTGTTTATTAGACATTGCCAGAAAGGTTAAGCCTTAAAAACTTAGCTGATAATTATGTGATTACTGATATTATGAGTAAATGTCCAGTTTTGAGCCCCTGTGCTAGGTGATTAATATACATAATCGCGAATACTAACAGTTTGATCCTGTTAGATAGGTGGTGTTCTTGTTTTAGATGAGGAAATTGAAGCTCCCTTAGTAAGAGCATATAACGGTTAGGAGTAAGACCATTGGAGTGAGACAGAACTGAGTTCTAGGCTCAGCTCTGCCTCTTACTTGTTTTATGATCTTGGGCAGACCCTTCTAGGCCACAGTTTCCTTATTTGTAAAAGGGGTATAATCTATTTTAAATACATATTAAACACATAGTATAGTGTAATATGTGTTAAATGTTCAATATGTAGCAGTTTCTATTATTTTATTTCCCAAGGGCCTTTGAGGATGTTATCCCATTACCATTTTAGACAGCAGAAAATGTCCAAAGTGTCGTTATTTTTATTAACGCATATACCATCTTTTCTGAATGATCTTATTATTTTACCAGTGCCTTGCTATATTTTAAGCATATCGGTTAATTTCATCACACTGTCATTATTAATTTTTTGAAATCAGGACAATATCTGTCTGTTCTTTATTTAGAAGCTCAAAACTATATAAAGGATGAAAAAAGAAGACTTGGCATATTTCATTTATCTCATTGTGAGCATGTGGGTGCTTAATTATTTAAATTTATTAATAACTTCATTCTAGCAGTAGTATTAATTTATAGTATGATCTGGGAAAGTAGTTTTATGGGTTCCATGGAGTCCATGTATAAGCATCTTGAAAGTAAGTATAATCAAAATAGGCATGTTTAAAAAATTTTGTTTTTACATCAGTAATCAAATGTTTCTATTCCATTCTGTTTCCACAGGAGTCCTGGGAAATCTGGACTTTAAAAAAGCATTTCACAAGTGTTCTAGGGGCACAAAGAAATGGAAAACATAGGTTAAAAGTCCTTTGTAAAATAGAAGTGATCCTGTTGTTCACAAGGTTTATTGAGAATGAAGAAAATGATAATCAAGGCTTTTATATCTAAAGGTGCTAATATCTAAGGATGATAATTGCAGCAGATAATTGAAAAAATACAGTGCGTTTGATTCTTTTGTTCTTGAAAATAAAGATATTTTGTTAGTTATTTATGCTCAGGATTCTGAAGGTTCTCCAATATTGAGCAAGGCACTGAGGGATTATGGAGAAGTTATTGAATTGGCTGTCACCTTTCAGAGAACCGTCTTTGTTTCATATTAGTTACATGAATAGCCCCATACTGTAGTGCTTATCAAGCTGGCACATGTGAAGTAGATATTGAAGGGGCAGATGGAGAAGCAAAGCGTGGTTATCCTTCAGAGAAGGGGCAAAGTGCAATTTATTGACAGCAGTGCGGCCTAGTTCATCATACTTGTATTCATGAATAGGTTGGAAGCCAAATTCCTAGAGGCGGTGTTTTGTTGCCTTTTAGAAAACTTTGATAATGATGTTAAGATCACTTGAAAGGCTTGTTTCGGATCTTGAAATAGTCCATAGTTAAACATAATGTGAGTTTTAATTTTCTTGTTTGCTTTATTAACATTTTTATACTCAAAAATTACATTATTTTTCGTTTTTAACTTAAAAGCTTTTGGTGATGGGTGCCCCATAAAATTTGTCAGTCTCATTTCTGGAAGACATTTGAGTTATTAATGTTAGCTCAAGCTTTCCATATTTGAGTGAAAATTGAAAGAAAACATCATCAAACTTCTTAACATTTTTCAAACATTTTTGAAATTTCTTGATAACCAGTTATCAGATGGATTGAAGATATCAGATGGAGATGAGATATTAAATTCAGGCTTCTCATTTTTTGTTCGAAGACAGACGTTATAATATTCAGCAAATCCAGCTCCAGACATTTATGTGTGGAAGTATTTGCCTTGCCAGTAAGAGAAATGCATGTTTTAATTTTTTAATGCTTTGTAAATGATCCTCTATTCTTGAACACTTTTCTTATTTTTGTATGCTCTACAAATGAATCATGGTTTTGAACTTTTCTACATCAGTAATAAAAATGAAATTTGATTGGCTAGTAATAAAGAAGATTCTTTTCATAAAAACAATCATTTTACATGGCAATTCCCATTAACTGTAACTGCTTTAGCAAAATAGAACCATAAAAGGCATTTCATTGTGCTTATATATTTAGCTATGCTTTTGTGATGATTATATATTTTTATCTCTAAGAACTTTTATAAACCAAAGAAGTTTCTTCCTGCCTTTGGATTTTCAAAAAAGACTTTTGTTGTGTATAGTTGTGTATATTTATCTCAGTGAATACAGTGTCTTTAGATATTATAATGGAATTTTCTACTCATGTCATATTTCATTACCTAGTCAAACTTAGAGCACTGACTAGAACTTCATACAAATAAATTGTATCATTTGTTAGACACGAAGAGCCCATCATTACTCCTGCATTTGTTTCTATAAGGTGACATTGGCAGGTGATGCTTTAATGATGCTTTAATGAGGACTTTTATTGACCTTTTCTTTTGACTATTAGCCTTTATGTTATAGGAAAATGTATTGGAATTATGAATTATAAGTAATATTCCTAATTTTCTTATTTTATAAATAAAAAAATACATCAATAAGAAATAGGGTAAAAATAAAAGTTACTGTCTGTTTTTTCATTAGACATTTTATCATTGATCAATTTAACATTCTGGTTTGGCTAGTGAATGAGAATTAGTTATGTAAACTATGTAAGTGGTAATTGATATTTATTCTTTAGTTGAGATTGTGAATTATTTTTGATGTATTTTCTCCTAAAACATATTTCTCCTTCTTACCATATATTTGTACTGATTTTCCCATAGTGTCCTTTAGTGGCTGTTTGGGGAAGGTAAAATAATTTTAATATTAAAATAAATGTTTAGAAAGGGAGATATGTTTTAGAAATTGTGGGGTGCAGTTTAAAGAAAAATATAAAATATGTTTCATTATTTACTGTTTTGGATTATACAGGTAAATGACTTTACTGATCTGCCTTTCATAAAAAGATTATGGTAAGATTTGAGTTTAACTAGCACAATTAAGTCATTTTTCTCTTGGATACTCCTTTTTCCCTCATTTCCTGAATAATGTCATCAGAACAGAATTTATCATGGAGATAAGCCATTGTGTTCAAGTGGGTTCCAAATTCTGGGGACTAGAGGCCAGGGGGCACTTATATGGTCAGGAAGTTGGAGAGTGAAATTTCAGGAAGGCAAAGTTTCAAGGTAATGGGTTAATAAAATGGAACCGACTGGAGGGTAGGTTGAAGTTTCAGAATCCATGCTTGAAGCAGTAAAGTGGAATTTATAAGTGTAACATGGTCAGGAGTCAGTTTGGTAACTGGTTTAGATGAGCAGGTGGAATTCTGAGGCTTCTGATGAATCAACATTTAATACTGTTTAATGATGAGTCTGTGACTAATGGTGATTGTTCAGTTACTGTTGTGTACAAATCACACCACAGGTTAGGGCTGTAAAACACCCATTTCATTACAGTCATGGATCCTGTGGGTCAGTGATTCAGACAGGCCTCAGGAGACTTGGCTTGTCTCTGCCTCACCATGTCTGGATTCTCAGACTCAAAGGCTATAGGTGATCCAGCAGTCGAGGGCTGGAAACACCTGGAAGCATCTTCACTCACATGTCTGATAGTTGATGTTGGCTAGGAACTGAGCTGGGTTGTCTTCTGCAAGTTGTACACATGGCCTCTCCATGTGGCCTGGGCTTCCTCAGAGCCTGTAGCCTCAGGATAGTGAGACCTTTTACTCAGTTCTCCAAAGGCTTGTGTTCAAGCTAACAAGGGAGAGAAGCTGCGTCCCGTTTTATAACCTTGCGCTGGAAGTCTTAAAGCATCACTTTTACCACGTTCTGTTGGTTTACAGGAGTTACAAGCCTGCCCCGATTCAAGGGGAGGGAAATTAGACTTCTCTTCTTGATGGGGGTGGAGGGTGCTGGATGGTTATAGTAGAGCTTGTGGGACAGGCGGTATTGTAGCCATCTTTAAGAAATATAATCTGCCACAGTAACCCAGGTGATATGTAGTGGTGCAGAGAGCTCAGCTGAGTCATTTTAATTAGAGCTGGGAAGTGACTAGTCCACTCAGGACCTAATAGATATTCTAAAACTGGATGGGGGTGGATGGGAGGCAGGGAGGTGGGCGTGGGGGGAGGTACAATGGTGTGTACAGGGGTAGGGTGGTGTTGCACACTGCAGCCAGTTAGTTACCTGTGGAGCTCTCTAAACCGGCCCTGCTTGCTTTGCATTGCACTTCTGCACAGGCACGCACTTGCACACACATTATTATTATTTTTTTCTTACCAAAGGCCTGTTTTATTTATTTATTTTTAAAAAGATTTTATTGGAGAACTGGGGGAGGGGAACAGTGTTGGGAAATCGGGGAAGGGGAACAGACAAGTTGCTGTCCTTTTGTTCTTCAGTGTAGTTGTGGAGTATGTCACTTCACTGGCCCATGTTGGTATTAATCATTGCGCTCTTCCCGAGTGAGACAGTCGCTCGTTGGCCATTGGACGGTGGCTTATGGCCAGCCCCACTGCAGCCTACGCTGTTGCTGGCGACTCACGGCAGCCCAGCTCCAGGTTGAGCTGTTGGTCACCATCTTAGCTGTAGATGGTGCAGCGTCACTGGCCCTCATGTGGGATCCGAACTGGGGCCCTGCTGCTCAGAGCTGGCGTCCCAAGCCAACTCTTAACCAACGCGCCACTGGGCTGGTCCCCAAAGGCCTGTTTTATATGTGAAGGTCAAGGGTAGCTCTAAGGCAAGTATATTTTTTAAACATTCTGTAGATGATTGAACTGTGCATCTCTTTTTAGGAACCATTGAACCATTTGGAGAGAAGGTGAATTCATGAGTTTACACTGTTGAACTTAGTATACGTTATCGAGATGTTATCATTCCTTAATTTGGTTTGATGGTTTTATTTCCAGAATGACAGCAATTTTTTGCTGTCAGATATCTTTCAGGCTTTAGATAGCAAAAGACCTGCTTGTATTTTCTACAAAATATTTGTTGAGTACCTAATTTGTGTGCTCTGCTAAGTGCTGGGGTACAGAAATGAGTTAACACAATTCTTGACCTTCATAAACTTACACCCATTGAAATACATAATTTCAATATAAAGTGGTGGATCCTATGATAGAATGCTAATTCAGGATGCCTTTACTAAGCATTTTACCTTCCTTCTCTCAAACTGAATTAGGGGTGTTAGATTTTTTAGTGAACAACCCCTCTTCCTGCCCCCACCTTCTGCCTGTCACACTTATGATTAATTTTTGGACCCAGTTCAGGTTTCACCTCCTCTTGTGAATTCTTCCTTGTCTTCCTCCGGCAGATTTTATATATTTCTTCAAGAGGATTCCTATTTTGCTTTACATGTACTTCTGGTCAGATGCTTATATTAATAATTATTGATTGAGTACATTCTGTTAGCCACAGACTATATGTGGCACTTACATAATGTATCTAATTTTATTCTTCCAACAACCTTACAAGGTAGGTAATGTTTGCCCTTTTTACAGATGAGGTAATTGAGGCAAGAAGAGGTTAAGCAACTTGGCCAACCTCACTCAGGTCATAAGTTGTAGAGTTGGGAGGGGAACCCCGATTTGTCTGAGTTCGAGACCTATGATTTTCCCCTATACCTGTATTCACTTATTGTGTTGTAAATGGTTGTGTATCTCAGTCACCTCTTCTCAAACTCCCTGCCCCCAGCGTGTGTCCCCCACCCACTCAACAAAATTAGATTCTAGAGAGCAATGACAGTTTTATCTTCATCTTTATCTTTTTATTATAGTCTCTGGTACATTTTGGAAGTTTAATAATGTGTTTGTTCAGTTAAATGCCGTAAATATTTGCTTTTTCTTCGTCTCTGAGTATTTTCTACCCCTGAGCTCCTATTCATGAAGGGATTCTACGATGGTTAGGTTATGTTATTTTATTTCTTGTGGGTGGGTTTTTTTTGTTTGTTTTTGTTCTTGGGGCGTCTCGCAGTACTTCTGCCAGTACTTCAGGAGGTCAATTTTTTTGTAGGGGATCGTTTGTTTCATGGCTAGCTGGGAGGAGTTAGGGAGGGAGTTCTTTGGTTACCTTGCTTAATGTGAGAGAGTATGTGTAAAATACTTAGAATAGGAGTACATAGTAGATACTTAAAAAAAATAGGTGCTGTTATTACAGTGATTGTGTTTAGCTTGGAATAGTGGGGAGAATTGCTCCTTAGTTTGAGGGAAATCTATGTTCCATTTTCTAGGATGAGATTTAGAGAACCATTAAACCTTTGAAGGTTAGCATTGTTAACATTGTTGAGGTCTGATACTTGTGTAGGGCTGTTTGTCTTGTCTCTGGTTTTTGGCCAGAAATTGCACTTTTAATCTTAACCAGCTGTTTTTGTATAGTTCTGCTATTGATCTCATATTCATCTCTGTTTCTGAGAAAAACTCAGACATGGTGTTAGTGTTTCCTCTTTTGTGAATTTCAGATTGCCATTTTTTAAAAAAAATTCAAATTTTAAGTCCTAGCTACAAGGTTCATGTCTATTCATAATCACGTGTCGTTCGCCTGCTTTTTATTGGAAATTAATGAAAAATTGTTGTTCATTTTTATGATGGGACAAAGTCTAAACACAACCATTTGAGAAAATGACGCATGCATACTTACTAAGAAAGAATGGAAGCTTTCAAATTTAACTTGTATTCACTTTAGCCTGAGTTATTGGCTTGTTGGTGATGTGAATTTGTTTTCTTGACCCTTGTTTAACCTCCAGAAGTTTGTCAGTTTTAGGAAATTGATCCCTAATTTCACATAGATAGGTTTAGATGGTTCATGTTCAAGTCTCATTATTACTAACTTAATTTTACTTTCCTTATTGATTACATCTAATGGAGAAATGATCATTTAGCCACTTTGGTTCCAAAATAAGTGAGGCCTCAGTTCATTAATCCTAAAGGCTCATTCTGGAACAGTATAAAATTACCGCATGTTACTAAGGTATGCTGTAAAACATGGCTTTAAGCCATATCCACAAATACTTAAATAGAATAAGATGGGCAAAATATTCTTAAATAAAATTAATCTACATAGATCCTCACTACCACGTTCTTTGAGGCAAATCAGTGAAAGAGGTGAAAGAACTTAATCTTATTTCAAGTGCATTCTATGTCCTCAGGACAGTGTTTTTTTGTGGTGTTCACAGATTGTCTGCATCAGATTTCCTGAGAGTGCTTGTGGCAAGTTTGGGAGTCTTGGTCCTCAGCTCCACAGTATCATAACCTCTGAGTTGTGGGTTTGGTGGAAATACACAATTTTATGAAGTTCCTCAGGTGCTTCTTTTACACTGAGTGTTGAGAACCATTGTAGGATGATTATAATTGCGTTAATTCTAATAATTAATTATTACCCAAGAATTTTTATTGTGGGCTGTGTAAGAAGTTAGCTAATACAGTGTATGTTCACTGACTCTGCAGCCAGACTACCTGAGTTGAATCCCTGGCTCCTGTCACTTGCTAGTAGTGTGACTTTGGGCAAATTACTTACGCTCGTACCTCAGTTTTATTATTGTTAAATAGGGATAATAATAATAGTGTATACCTTGTAAGAGTTGTGAGATAATTAATGTGAGGTACTTAAGTGCACCATACATGCAGTAAGAGTCTTAGTATTTTCATATTTACCTGAGCTTTATTGAGGTATGATTACATATCTTTTTAAGTGTACAAATCAAAGATTTTTTAAGTATAGTTACAGAGTTGTAGTTCTTACCACAATTTAATTGTGGAATATTTTCACCACTTGAAAAAGAAATCCCTTGCCCATTTGCAATCACTTCCCATTCCCAGCCTGAGTCAATCACTAATCTGCTTTCTGTCTCTATAGATTTGCCTGTTCTGAACATTTCATATAAATAGAATCATACAGTATGTTTTCTTTAGTGTCTGGCTTTTTTCACTGGGCATAATACTTTTGAAGTTCATCCATGTTGTAGCATGTATCAATGCTTGGTTCCTTTTTATTGCCAAATAGTATTCTATTATATGGCTATATCACATTTTGTTTATTCATTCACCAGTTGATGATTATTGGGTTGTTTCCTCTTTTTGTCTATTATGAATAATGCTGCTCTGAACATTTCATGTACAAGTCTTTGTGTAGATATGTTTTTTTATTTATCCTGAGTGATTGGTTACCTAGGAGTAGAATTGCTGAGTCATGTGGTAATTCTGTGTTTAACGTTTTGAGAAACTTTTTTTTTTTTTTAAAGATTTTATTGGGGAATTGGGGGGAGGGGAATAGCATTGGGGAATTGGGGAAGGGGAACAGACAGGTAGACAAATTGCTGTTTTTTTTGTTCTTCAGTCTAGTTGTGGAGGACTTCGCTTCACTGGTCCATGTTGGTATGATCATTATGCTCTTCCCGGGTGAGGCAGATCGGTCGCTAGTCATTGGTCGGCCTCTCACAGAGGCTCCTGGCAGCTCACACCGGCTGCCAGCCACTCGCGTAGCTCACGGCAGCCCACTGCAGCCCCGCTGCAGCCTACGCCATCACCGTCAACTCACAGCAGCCCAGCTCCAGGTTGAGCTGTTGTTCATCATCTTAGCTGTAGAGGGCGAGAGTCACTGGCCCTCAATGTGGGATCCAAACCGCAGTCCTGCTGGTCAGAGCTGGTGCTCCCAAGCTAGCTCTTAACCATCTGAGCCACTAGGCTGGCCCGAGAAACTTTTTATATTTCTAACAGCAACGTGTGAGAGTTCCAAATTTTCCACATCCTCTAAATGTTGGTTATTTTGTCTGTCTTGCTGATTATAGTCATTCTAGTGGGTGTGAAGTGGTACCTTGTGATTTTGATTTGTATTTCCCAAATGATACTGGTATTATCTTTTTATGTGCTTGTTGGCCATTCATGTATCTCCTTTGGAGAAATGTCTATTCAAATCCTATGCCCATAAAATATTTTTGGGTTAGTTGCCTTTATAGTTGAGTTGTGCAAGTTCTTTATATATTCTGGATATAAGCTTTATGAGTCTTGGGGAATCTTAACTGCTATCACCATCATCAGCAACATCATCATCATCATCATCATCGTCATCATCATCGTCATCTTTATCATCTGCCTAAATAGAAGTCTATTTAGTGTTTGACCAGAAGAAGATATATTCTCATTATTCTCTAGTTTCATTTGGGCTCCATTGTTGGTTTTGGGGGAAGTTCTGCCCTCTACTAGATTTACTGAATTTTCAGTCTCTTTTGCTCTCTATCCTCTGCTTCCCAAATGGCAGGATATTAGAATCCATTTGCCTTAGATTTCAATTCTACTATATCATTGGTTCATGGCCTTTACTTTGGGATCATTTTAATTTTTTGTTTACCACTTTGTTACAAATAAATGGAGATAACTGATGAAGGATTTGTGGAACATGATTTGAGTTACTTGCCATGGGCTCAGTGAATTGGCATTCATTTGGCATATGGAGATTGGGCACTGTTGTATGTACTTTTTTCTTAGTTTAATGTAATATGTAGAGTAGACCAAACAGAATTAAGCCTTGTTATGGATCTGTCAGATAATCTTTATTGTCACAGTCATATAATATGACTGCAGTAATTGCCAGAGTTTTTAACTTGAAATATTATAAAGGTAACAGATATGGACATAGGCCACGTGGTACTACTAAAATCTAAGTGCTTTGAAGGCAGTTACTTGATTTTCTTTATAATTCTATCTTTGGTTCTTAGAATGGGGTCTGGCACCTTCTGTGGGGGCAAAATACATATACATTCTGTGGATGTTTAGTGAATGAATGATAAAACAGATTTGTAGAATGTGGCTAAATTTACTTTCTAAAATGAGAGCTATGTACAGTTTATTATACATATTTATATACAACAAGCAATAAAGAATATACAGTGGATTCTGATGACATTCAACAAGTTTCTTCTTGGTAAGGAGTGATGATAACTTGGAGCCAAGGAAATAGTTCTGGTGTGAATCTTCTTCCAGAGTCTGGGAATCACTTCATATTTATGTCTGACACTTCTCCAGTCTGTCCTAGAATGTCTGCTTCTTGCTTCAGGTGCTTATTTCAATCTAAGGTAGTCTTTAATCTTTGTAACTGTGCTTGTTTGCAGTATATTCTTTATAAGTTACTGCTATGATCTGAATTTTTGTGTCCCCCGAAAGTTATGTACTGAAATCCTATTTCCAAGGTAATGGTATTAGAAGGTGGGGCCATTGGGAGGTGAATCGGTCATGAAGGCAGAGCCCTCATGATTGGGATTAGTGCCCTTATAAAAGAGGACACCGTAAAAAGTCAGTAGTCAGTGACCTGGAATAGGACCTTCACGAGAACCTGGTCATGCTGGCGTCATGATCTTGGACTTCCAGCCTTCAAACTGTGAGAAATAAATTTCTGTTGTTTATAAGTCACCCAGTCTGTGGTGTTTTGTTATTGCAGCCCAAATGGACTAAGACAGTAGCCTTACCATTGTCACAAAATGTTACAGATTTTTAGGTTTATGGAAATGATAGCATTTCACTGTGCTTCTCCATTTTCCAGCATGAGCCACTTTCTGACATAAACATTGATCTCTGACTGTTGAGGTGATGGCAGATTGGTTTTAAACTCCTTCTGTGGGAAGAGTGACTTCCTGCTTATACATCCTGTGTAATAAGATTAAACATTCCCTATGAAGCAGTAGCTAGGGGCAACATTTCATCATTTCATTATCAGTGTTATCTGGTATATAGTGCTATTTTTGATTTGTACTGTATTTGCAGGTTGAATTGCTATTGAATCTAATACATAGCTCTTAAAATTCTAGATTTGATAAAGTCACATGTCATCATATTTTAAGTCCAAACATCTTCAAAATCTATTTTAAATGAAGCCTTCATATCATAACTGCCTAAAACTTGATAGGTTTTGAAACTAATGTCTGTGTTGGTATTACCGAGATCATCAGTAAAGTATTTATGTCAAACTAGTAAATTTATTCCTTCTTTTGTCTGTGTCTTGCAGTAACTTGTCCATGTTTAGGAGCTGCCAAATGCTTTTTGAGCATTTTGTTGTATTAGTTTTTGCATTTACACCTTTGGCACAAAGCCATCCAAATTTGGAGATATGCTTCACATATTTCTTACTCCTTTTGTATAACACTGTCTACATCATCTTTGGAAGCTGAAGGCATGACATCTATGAGCTTTTGGAATCAAGTTACCTAAGGATAAACTGGGTTTGACTTCATTAGTGCATACATGATAGGTTTGTATAGAGTTATTATAGCATTAACCAGTTTGATGGATTGGAAATATGACAGTACTGAAGCAGTGTATAATATTAGTGCCTATTATTCTACAAATTATATCTTCACCTACATTCTTATGTCAGAGGACTTGTATATTAAGAATGCAGAACTTAAAAAACAACAGAGGGCACTTCTTTTCATGGCCCTTCTCGTGTCCTCTTAGATTAGATCATCAAGAGATGGACATAGGAATTAGACTTATTAGATCATAGCATGACCTTTCATACTGTGAAACAGCCTGAATTGAATGGACTAGGTAGATCATGTGCCACCAGAATGACTTATCACTCAACTTGATACTTGGGAGAACATTGCAGGTAAAATATAGAGTCCATAAAAGATCTAGGGGTATACATATGTGAATTGATTGGCCAGTAGTCATTTCTCTAAAAATTATAATGAATTAGTAGTAAAGAATATTGATTTTTTTGTTATAGTGTATTGGTTGATCATGCTTAAAAATAGTAGATACCTTAAAGATAATTAAATGAGAAACATTTTTTGAGGGGGGTGTGGGCTGTAGGTGTTGCTTTACCATGTGTGCATTTCTAACACTAATGTATTTATTTATGCATTAGTTAGTTTTTCTTACGGCTTTCAGGTGTCTAAGCATGTTTTATCTCTCTTTTTTAAAACTTTGTTCTCCTCCAACATAAATACTGTTAGGAACAGAGAAAGTTTCTTTGAAAAAATTAGAAACACCTCTATTTGATTAAAAAAACTCTCCACTCTACTGAAGACTGAAACTTTAAGAGGCATCTCCTTTGCTCCTGGTAAAAGAGATGCTAAATGTAAAATAATCACTTTGCCTGTGCAAGTTTGGAAAGTAGGTAAAGGACTAAGTGGGTAAAAGACTTAATAACTTTAATTAGATAGAAACTTAGTTATGGGGTGCTCTGATATTTGCTTTATTTCTAGATGTTCTTTATATTTATAAAATGGGAATATTTCTTTATAAAAATGATAGGAACTTTCATGGATCTTTTGCTAGGGAATGAATAAGTCATTCTAATTTAAAGAATGAATTAATGTAGGTCACTAAGGGTACTTTAGAGTAAATTACTGCTTTGGTGTGAAAATGATACAGTAGTTTCTTATTGTGAATTAATTCCTGAAAGGTGGGTAGTTGCACTTTGGAGCGCTTGTAATAAAGATATTAGCTTTAAGTGATACTTAGGCCAAAAAATAAAAATCCTACTTAATTTGAATTTCATATTTTGGCATATATTATTATAAATGCCATATTCAGTTTATAGCAGTTGAGAGGCCAAGTCATTAATAAATAATCTCAGGACCATAGGACTTTTTCACATTCTAGGAACTTACTGGAAATAGAGATAAGATATTGACATAATAATAAAATAGAGTAGAAAGTAATATATGATCTAAGACAAGTACAAACTGCTATGGACAGTATAAATAAAGGAGAAATTAGATTTGTTTAGTTAAAAAAAGCCTTGATGGAGGTAGCATTTAAAGTTGGTCTTGAAAAAAGTATAGTGTTTGTGCTGGTGATGGAGTATTTCGGACAGAGGGGAACAACTGGAGCAAAGTCATGAAGGTGAGAAAGCATGTCATGTATGGGGGAAATTTTAAGTCCTCTGGTAGGATACCAGGGTCCTGATGTTAGGTAGATAGGTAGACAGGTATCCCCCTCTTCTCTGCCCCAGTAATTTGTGTGTGTTCTTTCCAAGCTTTTTCTGTGGTCAAAAAAGAGGATTTCGCTAAAATAGAGGAGGGTCCTTCTTTGTTCAAGGGTACATGAATGACCGGATTTCCTACTAAATCTTCAAATAAGTAGTTATTTAATTAGAACAGTGTTTTCCAAAGAGGATTGGAGTATATATACTCTGTGTTATGCAAGACAGTCCTTTTGAAGTACAGGAAGAAAATATTGGAACTTGAATTTGAATTTATTTTTAACTCTACTTTCTTTTTTAGTGTATATTTTATAATATATGCAATTTATTAGCTCAGGAATACCAACCATATGATTTCTAGATCTATTTGGGCCTGCATGCTCAAATATTTTATTGATGGGGACATGGGACTTTAAAAAGTGATGATCCCTGGGTTAGTATTATAGAATGTGGAAAGACTAGTGAAATTGTCAGGTGGTTTGAGGGCCTTTTGTTAGTCTTAGTAGAGTTACAGCAATAATATCCAGTGAAAACTATGTATTTGATAGAAAACAAACATATTTCCAGTTTTAGGGTCAGTGCATAGGTAAGTTTATAGAATTAGATTCTGCCAACTATTTCTGGCAGCCATTCAATATTTTTACAGTGGTGTTATTGGTTGTATTGAAATTCTCTGGGTAAAGTTTCCTGTTTTGTCCTTGTTGTGTAGTTTCCTTATCTTCCCTACTGTATTCTTCGCCTAAACGTAACAGAATAATAATAATGATAGGGGTAATAATAAAAAGAAACATACATTTAGCCAACATTTACTGATTGCCTGTTAGGTGCTAGGTTCTAGGGATGAAGTGGTAAGCAAAAATCAGACATGAACACTGGATTCATGGTGCTTTTGTCGTAGTGGGGGACATAATGAAATAGTCCTCAAATTGAAGTAATAATGTTGACTGTGAAAGTGGTACAACAGAGCATGCATGCTATTCAAGCTTGTAAAGAGGCTTCCCTGAGGACATGACTGGCTACATAATTTGTAGGGCTTGGTGCAAACTGAAAATGGGAGCCCCTTGTTCAAAAGAATTCCAAGACTGTGACGGCAGAGCATTAAACCAAGCGTGGAGCCTTTCGAAGTGCATGCCTTGTGCAGCTGCTCAGGGTGCATGTCCACAAAGCTGGCCCAGTTTGAGGAAGTGATGTTTGAGCTGAGATGTGAGGACACAGTAGAAGGGGAAGATTGCTACACGGCAGAGGAAACAGCACAAAGGAACCTCTAGGCAGGAAGGAACAAGGTGCCTTCAGAAACGGGATGAAGGCCGATGTGGCTGGAGTACAGAGAGGATGGAGTGGAGGTATAGTGGGTCCAGAGGTAGAGCAGGTGGTGTGTAAAGTCAAGTTGAGGATTCTGATCTTTATTCCAAGAGCTGCACAAACTATTGATGTATGTTAAGCATAAAGTTTACTTTTGGTGAGCTAATAATACCAGTAACTTGCAATTTAACAGCATTGGATAACATTTTCTCTCAGTCTACATTTCCTACCAGTCTCCTTTTCAAAAACTTTTAGCCTTCTATATTTATGTTAAGGATGGCCTTTCCCAATGGCAGGTTTAAAAAGGCACTTGAATCAAGAAGTGCTTTTGATGGTAGAAATTGAAAATAGGATATAGGTGAATTATGAAATTTTATTCACTATTAGTCTAGTCTAAAACATTTTAGGTCGACTGAAAAACTCCTAAGAGATGAAAATGTTCTATTGTTTTAAAACGATTTTTCCTTTTAAATGCTACAGATTTTTTAAGGCGTATTGTCAGCACTATAATTTTAAATTCTTAATCTGCCTCTTTTACATACGGTCAGGAGAAAGGGGTGGGTATTGACTTGCCTGACCTTGGAAAAAGGAGGGGGGAAGATGTTGTATTTTTGGACTTTGTCTTTCACATAATAGGCATTCTCAATAAAAAGGCTTTAATTAATATTACCCAAACCAAGAAATAGGCTTCGTACTTTGTTATGTGTGAATGATAATATTCATGATTCATGGGCTTCCTTATGAAGGCAGTTACAGAGCTCATTTCCTAGAAACATACCTGCATCGTTGATTTGTAGATCCGTTGCCATGCCATACAACTTAGCATTTTCACTTTTGGCCCTTTATGGAATAACACGCTGGCCATTTCTTGTCCCATGTCATGTTTAAAATGTTATTATTTGAGCTGGTTTATGTAGGTGACACATTTAAATCAGTGATGTTTGTATACTCTGCGCTTCTCACGGGTGAGGGAGACAGCTGATCTTCCCTGCTGCCTCTACCATTTCTTGTCTCCTGATCTGTGGATGCGCTGGAATTCCCAGCTGCTAAAATAACACGGTTATATAGGTTTATTTCAGCCTACTTGCTTTCTCTTTTTTAAATGATAGGTTTAATTTATGAAGATAACATCAAATGTTTTGGCAGTTTCTGAGAGTTTATTTTCAATAATAATTTCTGAGTTGGAGCATCGTTTGTATCTTGGATCAAGAAAAACATAATCTCCTTCACCCGTTTCCAGCTTTAGGTTCTTAATAACAGCTTTCAGTATTTGTAGGAACCTTCTTTATTCTTATTTGCAGTCAGGTAATATGTTGCAAGATTTCTTTTACTTTCACATATGTCTATTGTATTAGATCTCAAGAATCCATGGGAGTAATGATACATTAATTTTTAACTGGAATTACTGAACACATAAATTACTGTTCATATGAGGACTCTGTGATATTGCAGATTGGTGAAGTAGTTTTTTATTTATCAAAGAACACTTAAATTTTATTCAGCCTATATTTAATCCTAAGTATATGTTATTCCATTGTTTTGAAAATTTATAGTCCATGTCTAGTACGTAGACAGCTAACCAAAAGTAAAAATGACCGGAATATTTAATTAGAATACACCATTACTTTAACATAGCTGATAATATTAAGTTCAGTAAAACTTTGATTAGCCAGAATATTTAAGGAATAGGGTGGTAGGTTTAGTCAAATATCCCTTTTCTTTCTTTCAACACACAATGAACACCAGCTGTATGCACAGCATGGTACAGTGTGGCATATACAGATGCGTACACACATCTGTGCCATCAAGGAACTTAGTTTCAACATCTTCGAAGTTTTTGTAAATTTTATTCCTATGCTTTACTGCTTTAATAAGATTAATATAATGCATATAATTGAATCTTTGATGATGTAGGATCTTATAATGAATGAACCTCATTGTATTGTTTCTCATATAGATGTAAACGATGTAAGTGTATGCTGACCATACAATTTATCCTAAAAGGTTACTTTTGAGTAATTCGCGGATGTCAGCTTGTTTTTGTTTCCCTGACTTTTATTTTAAAAACTGTGTTACACAGGTTAATTGGGTTCTTACTGAAATTTTACTTTATTAAAAAGTTTATGGTAACATATAATAAATATTTAGTTTCACTGCCTTTTTGGTACGTGAGTTGAAATTCAGTAGCCTTGACACATATGTGTGATATTGTGAGCAACGGCATTCAAAATTAAATATGGTCCATTATCTGCTTTATGATTTCATGGTATTATTCCTAAGTATGAGTTTAATTTTGTGTAGCCCAAACCAAACCAAACCAAACCATTTATAATTTATAGCATTTATAATTTATAATATTACTATGTTTTTCTTTTCATTCTAAAGTGTAAATAAAAGCATGTTAACCTCCCCACCCCAGGTCTGTTTTAGTGCATCTTAAATGATCAGTCATAAGAAAAAAAATGCTTCATATATATAAATTAAAAAAAAAATCAGCTAGAATTATATATTGAAAATAATTTGTTGCATGTCACAGAAATTGGATTAATTTAAACACAATAAGAAAAATACCAATTATTATCAAATTTCATATATTTAATTTGCTTTCTTGCTGAGACCAAATGTAATTACTGTGCCAAAATTGGTGATTTTGATATTTTATGGCTTTTACAAAGAAAAATTCAACAAATGATATCCTGTATATTCTATCAGTGGAGACATTGCTTCTTAAGTATGGTTGATTAGACAAAATTCAAATCTAGTACTTTTTCCAAGCACTGGTAGGTTGCTAATACTCTCTTTGTAGCTAGGTAGAGTCTTCTCTAGATGAAGGATTAAGAGGCAAAGTCAAGCAAGCCTGGCTTTAGACCTAAAATTAGCTTTACCAGCTTTATTTGACATTGTAGGTACTTACTGCTTCATCATGCTACTCCCCTTTGTTGTTGTGGGATGGTGATGGGGTCAAGGCAATTACATGTTCTAGACTACAACTGGATTCCTCTAAATGTTTAAATACTACCAGCTTGTAAGGCAAGATACACAGCCTGATACAGATATATTTCATTCTTTAATGTGGTATTGTCTGTTTGAAAATTTACTGTTAGAAGTTTACCGTAAAATATAAACATTGTTTCACTATTTTTTATAGTGAATTGAAATTCACTATCTTTTTATATGTATGAGCAACATTTTGGATATGTTTGTGTTTGAAGGAGGCTAAAGGAATAATAGTATATAGGCTGCTTTATTTTTTAAATTCTCAATTTTGATTGGGCAAGATGTCTTCCACCTTCTTCCCATGAAAGACAGAAAACAAATTACCACCAAACATGGATTGAAAATTATTTAACCTACTTATACAGGCTACCAAAGAATCTAAGGTAGTGCGATTAGTTGCCATAGTTAAGGTAGCCTTGGCAATTGACTTTAAATGCTCTAGGCCAGTGTTTGTGCTTATTAATTTGGCTATTTATTTATTTTTGCCCTATATGCCTAATTATCACTGCCTTGTTTCCTCAGCTGCAGAACCTTGGCCTGAAAATGCTACATTATATCAACAACTGAAAGGTAGGTACTTGTTCACAATTAAAAATGGCTTTGCATCAAAATATATTTATTACCAAAAAAAAAAATTCCTCAGTAATATAATTTACTGCAAAGAGAACATAAAACATAAAGAAAGGGTTCCCTTGTGTAATTTGTCTAAGAGATTTTGCCTAAACTTGTATTTGCCAGTGTAAACCAACTATTCATGGCCTATAAGGTCCTTAGTTTATTATTGACTCATTATATTGGCTGCTGTAGGCAGTGTAAAATGATGTGGTTGCAGGAGCAGTTGGCAGATTTACTGCACCAATAGCTGACACAGCAGATTTTTGAAGCCCTTGGTAAAGTGGGCTCTCAGTAAAAAGGAACTGTTAAAATGTATAGGCTAGGATGGTTCAGGCTCCCTTTAGCAGCTCTTCATATATCATCAGATCACATTATGGACCCCATTTGGGGCTCAGCAGCCTGCTACAGTTGTCAGAAGACTGCAAAGTAATGAAGACTAATAGGCAGCAGCCCTAGTCTTCTAAGCATGGAATTTTTATTGCAGCGAACTTGTCATCTTTCTTTTGTGTGACAGACCTAGACATACTGTGCAATATTAACTGCAAGCTGGTTTTATATGATTTTGAGTGGTTTTACTTTTAACTAGAGAGGTTTGAGTAGCTACATATAGTACTTAATTGTAATGAAAAGAAGAGGAATATATCTTGAAAACTTGAAAAATGCATTTGTTTTTAAATGAGTGATTTTTAAAATTACATATTGCTGATAAAATGCGATAAATGATCAGTTATAGAGAAATAGTCTTGTTTTATCATTACATACAATATATAATCAAAATTATAATTGCACAGTAGCATTGACATAGAACTTCATAATTATGTTAGTGGAAGGGTATATTTTTTCTTTTCAAAAATAAAAATATAGGTATATTTTACTTGTTTAGCAAATCATACTTTTGACTCAAACCTTTCATTGTATTTCCACAGGGGAACAAATTTTGCTTTCTGATAATGCAGCTTCTCTTGCTGTGCAGGTAAATATATAAATGATGTAATATTTTTTCACTTTGAGTTGCAATTTACCCCCTCCGCCTTGACAGTCTGATGCAGTACATTTAGAATTTTTCTGTGTGATTCACCATTATCAATATAACATCTCTTCTGTGAAGAGTAATTTTATTATGTAATATTATTCAGCTAATTGTTGTCAGTATATAAAATAAATAAAAATCTTCATTAGTCATTCTTTTTATAAAAATCATGTATGTGTTAGGCACATTCTGTTTCTTAGTAGTTCTGCTTTTGATTAGATACGATGGTATTGATTTTTTGGGGTGATATGTTCATTTATGGACACAGAATTATTTTCTAACTTAATTGTAAAGATTTATTCACCACATATTTTTAAGCATCATTTTCTCATTGTACTCATTTTACCATTAATCCATTTGGTAACTTAGAAGCAGACACACACTTCTCTAGTAATTTTTTATATACTTATTGATTACATTAGTGTCTATTATCCCCAAACCACTTATTGAATATAATAGCTCTTCAAGGTTGTATATCACTGTTGTGTAATCCAAAAAAGATTAGTGGTCCTGTAAACTTTAAACTGCACTATAGGAAGAATAGGATACTTGGGGATTTTTTTTGCTTTAAAAAAAGAGAAATGTTTATGTATAGTATAGAATTATAATTATTCAAACATTTTAAATACTGAGCTGCTGTTAATTTAGTTAGCTTACGTAGTTTGAATCACAAAGAGGATTTTATTGTTCAGCACCTAAAAGAGATATCTAAGACATGTGACATTTATTGGCGATAAGACTGAGCATCTTGAGTACAGAAAGAAAGAGAAGAAAAGGAACTGAGCTTTTGCTGTGTTCTAGACAACGATGCTAGGCACTTGGTCATTTCATATGTTTTTATTCAACTTGATATCATCCTCTGGGCTTAATAACTATGTCTGATACATAGTATGTCAGTCAGTACATTTGTGTTTTATTTTAAGGCAGGGAAAGAAGGAGAGATGGAAAGAAATGCGTTGGGCAATAATTTGTTCATATGAATATCTATGAGTATCTTTAAGTTTCTTTCTTTTTAGAAGATTTATATCTTTTTACCAAGAATATAAATTGTTTATTTATTTACTTTTATTTTATCTTTAGGCATTAGTATTATAACTATTGCATTTTCTTTCTTACGTTAACTTTTGAGAAGCAGAAATTCTCAGTTGGTTATAGACAATACGGATTTTATACTTCTATTTTTTTAATTTAAAAGTATTTTAAAATTTATTTATTTGGTGAGAGAGATAGAATTTAAGTTGAGCTTTCAAATACTAATAACATAGTGCCTAGCATATGGAATGTACTCAGTAAATGTTGAATGAAGGGTTTATTAAGTGTGATAAAAGCAATCTTGCCTGATATCTGATAGCACCAATAAACTATTTGCTGTATATAAAAGAGTATTTTCAATCTTTATATCTTTGAAAAGATGCCTTCAGGGTACAGTGAATATTTCAGTTGAAGCACTAATTCTTAACCTTTTTTAATTGCCATTTTTGGGATAATGCTTTCAGGATTTGATGAAACACATTTCAGTACACACACACAAATAACATACCCAGACTATTCTGCATATGGTTTCATGAAGTTTATTGATCCCCTTGCTGTAGCTCTCTGGGAATCTCCTATGAAGAGCTCCTAAAACTAAAGAATAGTAGTTTAGGAAGTACTGAAGCAATTTTTACCAAGTAGGAAGGTATTTTGGGTAGTGTTTTTTTTTTGTTTTTTTTTTAAACTGAGCCATCCTGCCACCTGTTGGCAGATCAGTGGCAGCTCAGCTCAGGCCAGGAATCGAACCGCTGTTGCTCAGAGCTCGCACTCTTGAGCAAGCTCTTAACCAACTGAGCCACTCGGCCAGCCCTGGGTAGTGGTTTTTAACTAAGGGAGACTTCTACCCCACAGTGGACATTTGGTTATCACAGCTGTTGAGGAGGGTGCTCTTGGCATCAATTGGTGTTAAACATCTTACAATCCACAGGACAGTCCCTCCACAATAAAGAATTATCAGTCCTAAATGTAAATAGCGTCAATGTTGAGAAACCCTGGACTAGATGGTTTAACTAATTTTCAGTATAAACAAAGATATCGGTGTATTACCAATAAAAAAAAAATTAATGCTTTAAATGATCTGTGGAAGGGAAGAAAAAAATACTCAGTGAGTACTTTATTTAGCAGCTCTATTTTTATGGTTCCTATTAATTTGCTTTCTTACCATGGCTTCTCAAATCATAGTTGCAATTAAAAATAAAACCAGAGAAAAAGCACCTTTTAAAAATGCAGAATTTTGCTTAACCATTTTCAATGTTTTTATCCTACATATGTCACTTAGATGATAAATTAACCAGCATTTATTAAAAATTGTTGGTTTTCTTCACTATTCTTTGGCTTGACAGCTGATAGTAGCCATGACTATAAATGTGACTCTTCCAGATATCTGATGTAAACTTTATGGAATAATTTTCATCTATATGGTGGACCAGTATCCGTTTAGAAAAATCAGTTAAATGTATAAAGTTGATTAAAGCAATGTGACAGGTATCCATAAACTAGATATTTTCTAGAAGATACCAGATACCAAACATCAGATATTTTAATAGTCTACCAGTTAAGCCATCAAGAAATTCAAATTTTACTTACCACATAGACTTGGCATTTATTATACTCCTGGAACTAAGTGGTTAGATCTTTTTTGATTAAAGGAACCTCTATGATTTCACTTTAAAAGAAAGTAAATTTTTTTTTCTCATGACTGTTATGTCCTCTCAGATTTGCTTTCCTCATCTAAACTGTTTGCCTGGTAATAAAATAATCTTGTGTGTTGAATATAGTGAAGTATGAGTGTACTATGTTCCTCTTGTTTTAATTTTACACACACACACACACACACACACACACGTATGGCAACACACACAGCTATATATACATACATATGGCACCACACACACACACACACAGAGAGAGAGAAATCTTCCATTCCATAATACTTTCACTTTGAAGGACTTAAGCTTGTACTGTATTGATTGAGAAAAGAACTTTAATAATAATTCTGTTACTACTCTCTCACCCTGAAACCTAAATCAGCTGTCCAGTAGATATATAATGTGGGCCACATATGTAGTTTATTTTATTTTATTTTATTTTAAAGATTTTATTGGGGAATTGGGGGAGGGGAACAGTGCTGGGGAATTAGGGAAGGGGAACAGACAAGTTGCTGTCGTTTTGTTCTTCAGTCTAGTTGTGGAGGACGTTGCTTCACTGGCCCATGTTGGTATTATCATTGTGCT